>NC_085046.1:50261944-50567152 GCF_963662255.1 Cinclus cinclus
TTACAACAAAATAACAATGAAGTATTGAAATGAATCTAAGTTTTTGCAGGCTAACAATGCAGATCTAAAAATCCATGCAAATAATTATGCTATTCTTACCATAAAAAAATGGATTACTTTTTTTTTAGGAGAGATTCCATAATTGTTGGAAAATATTAGAGCAGTGTAATTAATTATTAGACTACACCTAGAAAGGCAGTACACTCCCATTTTGAAACCAAATGTTTTCGCAAAGAAAACTGTAAGACAGAAGGAAGAAGAAACAAGAAATGCTGCCTCATAGATATGGGGCGATTCCTTGACAGAAAAAGATCATTTTTATATATATATATTTTTTTAAATCTAACAACAGTTTCAACATTCTCATACCTCTTACTCAGTGAAACAGTTAAGGATTTAATATAGTTGCCATACAAATTCTAAAGTTTGCAAAAAATTGTTCCAGTCTTTAGGTACATAATGATTTTAAGCAACACCAACCAAAATGATACCAAACTGAAAGAACCCAAAACACACTTACCCGATGAGATGTCTATCCGGTTCTTCTTCACTTGGGTGACGTTGATATGGACACTGACTTTGCCCTCATTTATGTCAATCTCAACATTTCCCAGGTCATCTGCAAAGTTGCTGAAGAGAAGAAGTCCATTTGGGTTCCAGGTCCGGAAAAGGAAACTGACTGAAAACAGATCCTGGCTTGGACGACCAGGAACCTCAAGGTAACTGGTGGCATTGAAAAAGACAGGTACTGTATGTGGCTCCACACAAGAAAAACTTAAATTTCCCTAAGTAAAACACATACACACACAGAGAGAGAAAAAAAAAATAAAAAAAAATAAAACAAACAAAAAAAATGCAAAATGGTAAGATTTATGGCTATTAATGTTATCATTACTGTTGCTATTATAATAGTTGCTGTTTTTTGCTGTTTTTTTTTTTTCTAGCAATGGCCCCATTATATTTTGTACTGTAGGTGCAGAAAATAACAGGCAGTAAGCCCTGAAGAGCTGCAGTCTAAGAACAAGCTTCAATGAAAGCATTAATACTTCTAGTTAAAAGATAAAGAAATTAATCACAGATAAACTTAGGCTTGTCTGTGGTCCCCACAGAAGAATATAACAGAACAGTATAAAAAAAAAAAAAAGTGTGCAGACTTCCAAATACCCTGATATCAATGTGTCAATCACTACAATTCATGATGTACCAAAATAATCATGTATATTATCTGAACCGTCAGCCTCTGTGCTATGTTTTCAACTAAATGATACTACATATGCTAATATTTCAATTAATGAAGCAGAAGGATTTGGAGTAGCTGATCATGGACAACACCCAATATTTTTGAATAGCAAATAATTTAGTCTGAAAAAGAAACTGCAGTTTCTACACTGTAAAATATTATTCTTCAGGAAATAAACAAAAGATCCAGTCAAATTTATTGACCTACAAGGCTTTAAAATGTGTCTGTAAATAAGACTACAATTAGGGACATGAATTTTTCTGTCTGGTTTTCATGTAATTTCTCACAACAAAAGTCCAAGTTGGTAGGATATTACCATTTGGTGATATTGGTAGGATATTACCTTTTTTTTTTTCCTTAGAAATCATACTTTGTAGTAATCTATGTCCAGAATTAACTTATTACTGAATGAATGCAAATATAACAGGAAAATTTCCTCTGCTGAATAATTCCTATAATATGTGGCAAAGTGGATCCTGTCCTATGGTTAGGCTTTCTCATACACTGTTGCAAGTGGAAATTATGGGGCAATTTTAGTTCTATTTGGAAAGAAAGACTTAGCTGATGCAGTACAGAAATTATTACTAAAATTAAAATAGCAATTCCTCTGATATTTATTTGTACATTTTAAAAAAATATTAAGGCTTGATCAACATTTTTGGAGACACATAGTTGCTTAGAGATGTCGTCCACCTAAGCAGTGTTCAGAATCCCAGTAGAAGTCAGTCATCATCTTTATTGCATAACTATTTTTAAATTCCATATTACTGACTTAGTGATTTAGATTTTTATGCTACATTTCTGTATTAATAGTGTATAAATGCATCTGACAGTTTGTCTTGAGGGAAAGTAGAGAACTTAGAAGCAAGATAGGAACTTTGTGTCTTAAAATTTGGGGGAAGAAAGACCTAAGCAAAATTTTTAGAGAAGCAATATTCAGTTGGAGATGATGGATTACATCAATAAGCAAGTTTTAGCACTCATTTGCCAATGTCCAAACCCATCATGTTTGAAGACAATCAGAGAACATCTTATCTGTATTATAGTGAGATATAACTGGTCTGGCAGCTTCAGCCTCCTATATTGGATTTCCATGTAAAAAACAAATTGATAAAAATAATATATTCTTGAGCACTAGGATAAATATTTTAATTACTCTGAATAACAACCTCTTTTTTTCTTGCAGAACATCAGAGGTTTTACAGAGTCTACTTCTAAAGGCCAGTAGAATTAGTAGTAATTCTACTATCAAGCTGGCAGCCTCTGTGATCAATTAAGGAACACTGATGTTTCCAGTAATCTGGAACTAGAGATTTCTTTAAAGTGATCTCCTAAATTAGTTCCTAATTTTTATGATAAAATCTCAGCATTACAGGTCACATGCTTTTCCTGTGCCCAGGTTCCAGGGATTAAAAATAAATATAAATCCAAGGGATTGGGAAAAAACTAGCTGACACAACTAAAGACAGCTTTTAGATAAGTATGTGATGAGAGAAATTACAACTACTTAATGAGTAAAGACTAAAGACTTCCCTGCTCAACTGCTTGTCAATTTTGGGATGTCTTTTGGTGGTTTTGCTTTGCTTTTTGTTTTGCTTTTTTTTTTTTGAGGTGGTGAGGTTTAAAAGCTACGTAGAGATCTTTAAATTTACACCTTTAACCAAGCAAGAAATCAAAATAGTTATCTCATTTGTTTGAGTAGTTTTAATCTAAATATTTCCAAGTTTGCTACGGAATACTTCTGCTAAAACCACAAATTTTACATACAGTAAAAAAAAACAAAAGGTGGAGAGTGTCTGAATTACTCTCTGTAGCCCTTGGTTATCATTCTCAGTGCAGTGATCACCCCATGCATAAAAAGAACTCCTGTTTCATAGTTAAGGCAGTCCTGTTTAGACACAGAAGGCTACATCATTTTTTGGGAGATGTCATCTAATGGTTCAGTCACAGATACCAATTAAGTAGGGCTCAGAGACCATTCTGTTAAACTTATAAAAATTTCTTTTGCTGCCTTGTTAGGAAGAGGAACTAACAATTTCCTTGTTACAAGAAGGCTTTTATATCCAGTTGACACTCTCCTGTCATCCTGATATTTTGGATACTTGCACGTATAATACCTATTAATGGCAATAGCACTGAATGCATTCAAATCCTTTTTCACATCAGTGAATGCATTTCCCACAAATAGCCTAGCTGCATTAAAAGTTTCTGGAGAAAGTAACACATAATTCTAATTTTCCTGTTAGTATCTTCCCTACTGAACTATTCAGATTAATATGAACTGGATTATTGATTCCTTCTATGACTGTAGTTCACAAGATGACTCTTCTTTTAAGTACAGCCCATCTTATATAGATTGCTCACTAGTTCTAGGTCAAGGGTTCGAGTTAATCTGAAGCTTGTCTCTGTAACAGCCTCTTAACTTTTCAAAGAGAATGAAGTAATTTTCTGTAGATTCAGAGTGAATTGCTGAATAGTTTTCTGGGCAATGACATCTGGAAGTCAAATATATACCGTGCATTTATATTGAAACTCTTGGTCTTATTAGAGAATTTTTCATATTACATTGACAGGGAAAAGGTAGAAACAATTTGTGTAGCTTGAGCTGTGCACCATGATCTTTCATCTACATGGAAAATTAGATTCACATTTACTTATAAATCAATTTTGTCTTTCCACATTCAAACATAATCCCTTGTGTAAAATACTATTGTAAACACCTTTCCCAATTACAAGACCTACTGGTTGAATAGGAAGCTCCCAAAAGACAGGTAATAAGTTTATTAAGACTATACTGCCTGTTAAATCAGGATGTATTGCACAGTACGGGCAATGCACTGTACACTTAGGCCATCTTAAATATCACAAATTAATCAAAATAATTTTTCCCCTTTACCTTCTAAATCTAAATCAAATATGTTAATAAAGTCAGCACTGGACTTCATTTAAATTTAAAATACTTTTAACTTTGTCATTTCATGCTTACTCTTCAATGAAGTACAAGGTGATTGGTGGTGAATTTTTGTTTATAGCATGTATGCATAAGAGACTTTTTTTTTTTTTAAATTTTATTTTGTTCAGAGAAAATAAAGATCATCATCTTATCATCTCTGATTTTCTGGGCCTCCTCATTTTGTATAATTAATCTGTCAAGTCCCTTTCACTGCATAACTTCCAAAATTGAACTGTCTTCATCTAGGATTATTATTTTCTCTTGTTTCATACCCCTTTAAAATCCTTCTTTACTCTGAATTTATGCTTTCTTTGTAATAGTTCTCATGGCCACACGGATTGCTTCTATTCAGTCTCATTATATTGTGTGTATTGTGCCTTTTAAGATAATGCTGTGTTTGGGGGAAGGTATGTGTCTCCTGTTATGTGTTTGTATAGAATCGCCTACAGTGGAGTTTTGATCCCTGTTGGATTGCTTGAGTGTCATCATCATAAACACGCTTAACAACAACAACAACAATAGTTTCAAGAAAGTCTATTTCTCTTGCTAAATCAGGCTAAAAACTAGGAGAAAAATTATTTGTAAAAAACATTTGTAAAAAATCCATGTTGATTTAGTTAGAGTAAAATTGATTTTGTTTTTGAAGATCTGAAGCAATTTAAGTATTTCTACTGAAAACAAAGGTCACTTCTATTTTTCTAGTAATTCTCAGAATTGGAAATCAACAGAACCATCAAATTAAACTAGCATACCATCTCTTGATGTGGCACTAATACTGCTAGAGGTCCTTATGAGTATTTTATTTTCATGTTATGGGCAACAGAATTTTAAAAGGAAAGAGAGAAAGAAAGAGAGAGAGAATGAAAGAGAGAGAGAAAGAAAGAGAGAGAGAAAGAAAGAGAGAGAGAAAGAAAGAGAGAGAGAAAGAGAGAGAGAGAGAAAGAGACTAAGAGAGAAAGAGAGAAAGAGAGAAATAAAGAAACAAAGAAACAAAGAAACAAAGAAACAAAGAATCAGAAATATAATTTTTAAGAGACTTTGGAGATGTTGCATGTCTGCTAGCTATGACACACTTTTGAGAGGCTAGGACTTTAAAGGACTGGAATTGCACTATCAGAACTTCTGTTCAGAAAGAGGCTTCAAGAATATGCCCTACTAACTTTCAGAGAACTTGATTGAACAAAATGGAAAGAGTGCTCCTATACAAAGATTATTTTATAAACCAGGAATTATTCTTTCAAAATCATGGTTACCTTAAACCTGAAAATGCCCTGCAGGAAGGAAATCCTATATAAGTATGCAAAAACAAAAATTAAAAAGTAAAAGTTGCAGGAGTTCATTAGATTGGGTTGAAAAAATTTGAAGACTGGAATATTAATAAATGGAATATATATTGTATTCTTTGCCTTTGACAATACTGATGAAATTTATGTGTAGAAAAGGTTGTAGATGTCAGGCTTGTATAGGATTTGTCAGTCATATAGGCAAACATCACATACTCATCCTTTGGATTTCCTTGACCATTTAGTCATAACGTTCATACAATGACATGAAACTTCCATTTTACTATCCAAGTATAATCCTTTGCATGACATCACCACTTCGCATGTATAGATTTACAATTTATTACATAAAGGAAAATGAAACTGTGTAAGCCTACATACTGCTAGTAGGAATTTGTGAAGTGTGTAAGCTTGTACAGACAAAAGCCTTGAAAACTTATTCAAACCATCTCAAAGTCACAGCAATAACACTTTTATTTCTTACCCACATTGCCTTTATATGCCAGCAAGCATTTTCAAGAACATTTAGAATTAAAAAAATATATATAAATTAAAGTACATTCTTTCTTGATCACCCTGCCCATAAAGCCACAAGTCTGAACATGAAAGCAGTTACAAACACTTAGCCAACAGCAAATGTAGAGTAAAATGCTAATAAGCACTGTAATGTTAATAAGCAAATAATGATTTTTAAGTATAATATCTTGAGGTTTTTCAGATGTATTAGAAAAGACTGCAGAAGCATTCTCATCCAAAGACTTTTGCACACTATCAATCCAACTAGCTCAGCAGGTATGGAATATTACCAGGATTTAAAAGCCACAAGAAAGCTGCAATTCATTTAATAATAAATCTTGTCTGCACTGGTTTTGGACTACTATAATTTGAGAAGAAAGGGGAAAAGCACTTACTGCTTCAGCTGATTTTCTTTAAAAAAAGCCCAAAACCCAGAACTATCTGACATAGGTTAAAGGTTAATTTTTAAAAGATGAAACAAGACCCCAGAAATAAAATTCTCTTAGATGATAATAAATTTTTTAAGTCACAAATGTACATACAATATGATATTTGGGTTTGTGGCAAAATTAGCTTAATTTTATATTATTGCAGTATAACACAAGACTATCAGCTACACACCCTCAAAAACCTTCCAGTCTTCTTTAAAAAGATTAACAGAAGGGCAGATGACCATGAAATTATGATCTTACCACATTTGAAGGTTCCAATTTCTTCCTCTTGGCAAGGTCAGTGATATTATTGCCATTGTAGTTGATGCTCTCCATGCAGCCTTTGAAATTTTTCCTACTGTTAGAACTTGGCTTGCCAGAAAAAGGCATGCCTCCAAAGGTTATCTTCAAATGAAACAGAAAAATGGTAGATAGTTACTAGATGGGAAAGACTTTCAGATAATTTTGTTGTACTTTGCGTTCTTTGAACAACTATGGCAAAATAGAGAGCTGGCATCATTGTTAGCAGAAAAAGAATGTATGAAAAAAAAACAAACTTGCAAAAGCAGAAAAATAATTGTAATTAATTTTAATTATTTATGGTACCCAAACCAATATTATTCCAATTGTCCAAACAGCAAGCAGACACACATCACAGTTACTCATACATGAACTGCTCTTCTGATTGCTATTGGAAAATAAACATTTCAAACAAAGAAATTTGGACAAATTTCCATCACAATGTTTTTCTAAACTCAAGTAGACATGAAATTAGCCAGATAGTCTGATTGAAAATATTCACTCATTTCTAACCATGTGCCAGAGTTCAGCACACCAGTAGTGGGCAACAATGTGGCATGCTATTTTGCTTTAATGCTTATATAGCTGCTTCATGCAGAAGAATTTACAGAATCACGCAGTTAAAGATGCGATCCCCTGGTAGGCAGAAGGATCTATCACTACCAAGACCATGCTGTTGTTATGCAGTAATACTCCATGAGGTGTTACCCCTTGATTTCTCTGGTCAAATCATCTCAGAGAAGATCAAAACAGCTACTGCAAAGACTCATCTCAAATAGGAATTGGTTTTTGTCTTACAGTTGAATTTCATTACCCTGGGTAAATGATTCTGGGTTATCCATAATCTATAGTGCTAAAAAGTTTAGAAACCCAAATATTTACAAACTACAGGAGCTCATCTTTGATGAATTCTTTTTCTGTAACTCCATAGAGACTATACAGGTCTCTGCCACAAAATGGTCTTTATGGAAATGATTGGAAGTGAATAATGTTACATGTTTTCATTAATATTTTGCAGTCCAAATGCCAAGAATAAGGGGCTTATATGATTAGATGATGGCATAAATAGTAATGACACCTTGTTTTCCTGCCCCACAAATGTTCAGAAAAATATCAATTTTTAGTCCACTGCTGAGATTTGGCAGAACAAAGCTTTTAAACATTACTCATTGTCATTTCTGTATGTTATTACCAACAGCAGGAAAACAGAGCTGTAGGCTGACATTTTCAGTTTCAAATGCAAGTGAGATACCAGTTTCTGTCCCAAAGAGGAGGCTTCCACTTGGCATATACAAAGAACTAAAACTATACAGCTGAAAACTATACAGCTAAAACCTTTATAAATCACACACACCAGCTTTTGGTGTGTAAAAGTCTTGTGGGGACATCCTCATGAATGTAAATTGATGTGAGTTGACTTAAGAGAAGATACAACTCTTCACACAGAGAATGGGACTTTAATATTTTAATGGTTGTCAAACATTTCATGCATGCTACACTCATGTGTTTGGATTAGATCTAATGTAAAAATTAAATTAAAAAATAAAGAATTTTAAAGAAAAGAAGAAAATGCAAAAAACATGTAACCGACAGTGAGTTAAGAGCAACTTACAGGACTACATTTTGATCTTGAAAATGCAATCTGAACTAATGTTTATTCTTCTTTTGTGTTTATTTAAATTTTCTGAAAGAGATTAACCTAGATACCATTTTGTCTATCAAAAATAGTTTTGATTCTTTTGACTTTATTCCCTGTTAATCACAAAGACAACACCTTTAAATTTAGTCTGTGGTGTCTAGCTCCAAAAGCAGTAAGATAATAGTGAAGAAAGGACGGAGAAGAGATTAAGTCTCTTGAGTTTATATGAACCACAGAAATGTTCACATACATGCATACACTCACGCACATACACATACACATACACACATTCTCAAACAAGTTCAATTAAACACAAGGAGATCCATATATATGGAAAATGAACTGTATCTTTTAGGACTGCCAGTGAGATCCTTTTATACAGAGAGGGTGGGAAGGTGAGTGCAGTGAATTCAGCTCTTACTAGTGGTACACTTTTTATACACAATACGTTTGCTATATAAGCATGCTACATATATTTATGGATGTACACAAATTGCACAACCCTGGCTTATGGCATTCAGCCTTTTTCTGCAGTTCATTCACTTGAAAGACTTCAATAAAAACTATTTGTATGAGTTTTAAGTAGTTCAGTTGAGATCTACAGTGCTCAATAATTAATAGAGGTACAGGTAAATTTGCTTGTGGTTTTCTCATTAGAGCTGCCAGCAAATAATGAATTCATAGACATTTTTTGAATGTAATAAAATATTTGACTCAGAAGCATTTATAGTTATAAGTACTTTTTTTCAAAAATTCATATATTCTCGGTCAAAAAATTGTAAAAATATAAGTACACAAGTTAATTCAAACTTTTTTCCATTACATCATTTATATTTGCTCTTATATCTTAAAAGTTGTAAGAGTGGAAATTACATATTTCGTGCAGCCAACCAAATTAATTCTCATTTGAAACAGTAAAGAGCATAAGAAGATATTATATAAAGATTGCAATAACCAATGTGTTGAATTTCGTATACAGATTAGAGGAGCTGAACAAGTTCATAATAGCTGAATCTGTAGTGTAATCAAACAACAAATCCACATTTAATTACTACCAGCACTTTTGTGCATTAACCAAGCGATTAAACAAGTTTTCTTATAGCTTTCTTAACTTTTCATTGCTTCTTTCTAAGTTACTGATGCCACGTTTGTGAAAATACAAGGAAGTCTCCACCTACCTAAGACAGGACAGATCAAGATCTGTATTAATAAAAAGGTTCTAACTTGGCTCTTTTGCTACAAGTAAGTACTATCACTGCATATTAAGGCTTTCTGATTCAAGAGCAGAATTATCACCTGAGTGGAACAGATTGCACCATACTTTTAAAAATATACTTCCTGCTTAGAGCAGCTGCTTTTAGAGATTTTAAAATTGTGTATGCTTATCTTGCTGAATAACACAGATCTCCCACTTTAAAATGAAGGGCTGAGATGATTGTCATACCAGACAGGACTTGGTAGGCTAATTTAGAGAAACATAATTTACATTTAGGAGAGAACACTATTGGAAAGAAAGTTTCAGGAAATATAAGGGAATAAGTAATCAAAATAAATGTATGAAAAATTAAGAAAAGAAATTATGTTGTCTTTCTTATTGGACTTATCTTTATAAAACCAAACCGAATGAGAAGAAAGAAGTTTCACTGTCTACCTCATAGTCCAAGTCCAGGTAATCAAATTCTCCATTTGTCCTGAAGTGCTGCATCTGTCTGTCAAGGGTGAGATTGATGTTCCTCCCGTGGCGCTCTATGATGATGGAGTGCCAGTGGTGATCATCCAAGAGGCTGCCTGTCATCACAGATGTGTGGCCAAAAATAGAGCCAAGCTGGTTGCTGCCTGAGAACAGAAACAATAGCATTTCTCACCTCATACCAGTTAGGCAAACATCTTCCTCTTTGTCAATGTTTAACCTGAATCATACCAGAGATGTAATAAACTGGAGGAAGTCAGTCTGCTATGAAGTTGAGATCTGCCCAGTGGAGAGTTGTTACCACCAATACAAATAGCTAGACCAAATACAGCAAGCATCTGATCACTGAACTGTATAAATATATGTATAAATTCATAATAGCAGTTATTTGGAAATGAACCTGAGAAGCAATACCAATTTCCAGTTGTAAAGATGTTTTTATAGAGTTTTCTGCTTTTGCTCCCACACTACAGAAAAGAAAAGCTGTTACCTCTGGGCCAGATCCTGACCTGCGTTGGAACTGTACTGATTTATTAATGCTGTGGAAGACATGGAGCCTGGTAACAGACTTTGACAAAAAATCCCTTTCACTCTTGAGTCCTATGCTTTGTGGCCTTCACCAGTATCATTATAGAAACAAACAGAGGGGAAAAGGCTCAGTGCAGACTGAGGTAACAACAGCAAAAATCCATCTTCTGCTAAGACATCTTATTTTGGTCTGTTATCCTGAAGCAATCTTCCTATTCTGAAAGTCAAACTACTAGGAAGAGTACAATTTTGCAATTCTCTGCTGTGTTATCCAGGAGGTTTTGCCAGTGTAGCTGTGTGCTAGTCAGAGATCACATCTCATTGCCTTCTGACTGACATAGCTAAGCCAGCAAAGTTTGATAGCATGAATCCCAACTAAAGCTGCAAATGACTAATTCAGTAGTAAGTGTAAAAAATTGCTGCACTGCTCAATAACTCGATGCAATCTTCCATGTTCTGAATACATGAGGACCTAAAGCATTTCTGAGGCTGAGAATTTCTTACCTTCAAGAATGCCTGCAAATGAGAAACTAAAGTTTGTGCATGCTGAAAACACATTCTGTCAAATCGCACTTCCATTACTTCCCTACAAATGACCATCCTGCCTTTATGCGGAAGGCCAATGGTCCTGTTGGTTAAAAAGTATAATAGAATCTCATGCATGTCATTGAGCCTCAGTTTCTTCTCAAAGTCAAATGCAGGGCAAAGTGAAACCTAAATCCACTTCTGTCTCCCCATCCTTCCCCCTGTCCCTGGTGCTTGAAACTAAGTCACTGGACCTCACACGGTGTGGTGATTTGTATGAATTTCCAGCAATAGTTCCCTGTCAGGACCTGGGTGGCCTCCTTTGGACCTGACAAGGACCAATTGGTGTCTGATTTTTAGTACTGACAATGCTGTTACACCAATGTGAGGGTTTGGGCATCTTTTGTGAACACACATGTTCACATGAAAAAGGAATCTCCCCAGTAATCTCACTTTTTTTCTGGTTCTGGCTATTCAGCAGTTAACTAGTCTGGCTGTGGCCAGGCCAGGCTGAGGTTTTCCCTCCACTCCCCCCCAAAAGGAATGCAGCCAAGGCAGTCACCACTCCTTTCTAGCCAGACCCTTGCTATCCTAGGCCACCCAGTGTGGCTCCTGAAGGACTCTCTATCTTAAATAGCTCCAGGCTGCCACCTGGCAGGAATCACATGACCATCTGCAGGTCTGGGAAAGGTATTAACCCTTTCATTGCCTAGATGAGACTTTCAGACACTTTGTCCTCTCTCCTGGGCAAAAGAAAGGGACAGAGATGGAGACACACATAGAAAACAGCATAGAGACACCAAAGTCAGACAAGAAAGAGGCATCAGGTCCTGGATAAGGGAAAGAGGATAGCTGTGGTTTGAAATTTCTCTTTTAAGCTGTGGAGATGATACTCTTGTTTCCTTGTAAATTGTAGAAATGCATTTTGGGGTGGATGAAGCATTCACATTGAGACCATGAGCAAAGGTATTTGTGTTGAATTAAGAAGATGTTGAAGTAGCTGTGATCCAGTGAGAGGTTTGAATAGAGAGGAGAGAGATGAAGACCCATGTTACTCCCCAGGGAAGAAGAAAAAAGACTTCTGATGATGACAGCCTTTTCTTGAACTGCTAATCCTTAAATTTATATGCCCTATAAGTTGACATGGTTGTCAATAATGATTGTAGGAAGAGTCTTAGTCTAGAGGAAGGGTTTTTTACATAGTGATCAGATTTCCATTCTCCCAGGCAAGTGATTCTCTATGACATTGAAGTCATGAGAAAACTGTTTCTTGTGGAGAAGTCTCCATAGACTGAAGAGAAGTCCCCTCTTCCTACATAGATTGGTGAAAGACTATTTTTAGAGTTAGTAAACTGAATTATATATTTCTGTACATTGTCAGTGTGAATGAAAAGAAGTTGTAGGGGGGGGAGAAGTGTTCTGAAAATTTTATTCCGATTCTTATTATTTTTTCTAACAGTTTCTAGTAATAAAGTTTTCCTTTATGCCCTTCAAAGTTTGAGCCTGTTTTGCCTTCCTCTTAATCCTCTCACAACAGGAAATGAGTAAATAATTCTAGTGGGTGCACCTGCGATTTAGCCAGCGCTAAATCCATGACAATAATTGGTGCATTGGCCAGGAAATCTCAAATTAGTGAATTAAAACCACTACACAAATTGGTATTTCTGCCTGGTTTGAATGATGAGCATCCTTTCCTACTCTGTCTAATGCAAAGACAATACTCTCAGACAGAGGAACAATAACACCATAAAGTATTATGTGTATTTATTGAGTGTGTGTCACAGGGCCTAGTCCCATTTATCAGCCTAGTGATTTAAGAACATCCTCACCAAACTCATATACAGAAGTTATAATACCTTATGAAGGCAGTTTGTGATGAAGAATATAGACAAACAGGAAATTAAAGGGTTACTACTGCAATTAAAATTATTAGAAGTAGGTAACTGCTATAGGAAGGTGTGCTTTCCTTATTATCTGTTCATGTTGACTGTTAAAATAAAAGAACAGGAGAAAATGCTAACAAGTATATAAGGAAATAAATATTATTCAATGTAAATAACAAATTGAACAATTTATTCTTCATATGTCTATAAGAGAGCTAAGGAAAATTTCATTAAATCATTTTCTGAGGTTGTTTTTCTTGAATGGAAAAAATGTCTGAAACTAGATAAACTTGGTTCTTTTTCATAATAAATGTACTTTATAAAACCAGTCACTTATGAGCCTGTAGTCCTCTACTGGGAGGACTGGAACTAGAGTAACATACACAGGACTTCATCATAAGATTGCCTGACAAAACAATCTGTCTTTTCCTTTCCTAGCCTTCCTTCTCAGACTCTAGGAAGGCTGCTGAACTACAGCTTCATGTGGACTATAGCTCCTAGACTGGTACTTTTTTTTTTCTCTGCAAGGCTCCAAAGGGTGACCTTTGTTTCTCCATAAGTGATGACAGTGTCTTTCTCTCGCACATAGCCACAGCTGAGCCCAAATATAATTCTGATAAGGTATTTTGTTTTTGATTGTTTGTTTGTTTGCATGTCTGTAGTAATGACAACATATTGCTGATCTTGTTTTCTGTATGATCTTCTTTTCACAGAATCTCACACAGAGCAAAAGGAACAGGATGGAACTAAACACACACTCCCCCAACATATAGAAAGGGAATTAAGAAGGTTTTCTACAAATTATCTGATTAAATGATGTGGCTTATCAATTGCTGTGGGAAAGAGGATGAAATGTTTGACCTAAAATTTTTGTGGGACACCTAAAAACTACCACAAAACTAAACAATCAAAACATACCTAGATTTAAATTTAGAACAAGTTTGGCTTTCTTCAGTTCCAATGTGATATAGTCTCCTTGCTGTCCTTCTCCATGGAAGATTACACCTTCGCTTTCAGAGGTCTTAAATTTTAGAGAGATGACATCTTTCAGTGTTTTCATTTTCTTGTTCCTGAATCTGTATGGTAACACTACATGGCCATCAAAATTGATAACATCAGCCCCTAAAGGAAAAAGAAAATAAAATCATTGATGAGTGATTATATATTTCTATGGCCACTGGAAAAACAGACACACCATATTCAGATTGTACCTGAACAGAATAAAAAATGTGGAAATGTGATATGCATTGTAAACACATTTTCTATTGACCACAATTTAACACCATTAAAAATAAGAATCAGGCAGAATAAAAATTTAATCCACATAATGCAAAATAGAAACAAATCAGATTTGGGAGGAAAAATGCTACAACTGTACTCAATGACTTTCAGTTTCTCTCAAATACAGCTACTGCCATGTACATTTTCCTAATTATGAATGAAAGATAAACAAAATGAAAGGTAAAATGAAAGGTAAAACTCCAAATGAAAAAGCTCAAAATGGAAGGCAAACATCTGAGTGGTCGTTAATAAATAATTTGATACTTCTTTAAAATTCACTATAGGTATCTGTTAGGATGGTAAACAATAAAGCATCAACTCAGATTAACTACCTGGCAATTTTAGATTTTATGTAAAACAGACACAAGCCTTGTCTATTTCAGGAAACGGCAGGCAAGTTTTGACCTCAACTAATTATAAGAAGAAAATAAAACCTCAGTCATTTGAACAAATTTTTTTCACGTTTGGTTTTGTTCAAAATATGGGAAAACTGAGGGATACAAACATTTAAGGTCAATCCAGTATTCATATTGCATAATAACACTACAAAATTTTTGTTGTAATGCACATTGATGGTTTTATATTGCACTCTTTCTCTCTCTCTGTCTCTCTCTCCTCTCTCTCTCTCCTCTCTCTCTCTCCCTCTCCCCCTCCCTCTCCCCACCCAGAATAAAAGTGTGCTGGACACAATCAAGTGAGTGAGAGCCTTTTCTGAGTTTTTGCTTTTGTCCTTGTGTGGTCCCTACACTTTTCTGCCCCGGGCTAATGTTATTAGAGCCAGGCGAGACTAGGGATTTTGTGTTGTCTTATTTTCATAACATAAACTCTACTCTAATGAATGAACACCAATTTTCCACAATTTTCTGGATGCTAGATCCAGAATATTAAAAATACCTGCAGAACTGAATTCCATTGAACAGATGCATTTATTGAATCTTGTCACTTAAGCTGAGTTTTGTACAATATTTCAAATAGATATTTTTCTCTAAAAAATTACACAGATTTGTTTAAGAAGTCTCCTTTGTAAGCTGCTAATAATCAAATCACAAGTGTCTTAGCAACTATTTGTATGAACAAGTCATCCTCACTGTTGACAACTAACAATTTGAATAGTCAAGTAGAATTCTTCATGTTCTTCAAAAAATAAATTCTTCATGTATACTCCTTATTGACATATCATGTTCATTCATGCTCTGAATGAAAAGAAGGATGACATTTTATCATATATTCTTCAACCACATCTGATTTTTGCTTCCTTCTGTGATCTGCTTTTCAGTGATTGCTTTCAACATTTTAAAATTCCTAACTTGTTTTTGTCATTATGGTGTGAATTAATTTAAATCTTCCATCCCCTCTCTAAAACGCAGAGACAAACACATTAATGTTGTGCAATTCACACAGAAGACTGTTTCAAAACTCCATTAAAGCACTATTCCTAGCTACATATATTTCAGCTTGAATTTACATGACCAATTCTTCCTAATCCTGCAGACTTCCTGTGATAAATAATAAAAAATAAACTGTGATCCCCTTTTTGTTTATGTCAACTAAATTGTGAAGAATTTTATTCAGTATGTAAAGTACGAGCCTTATAAATGACTGAGATATCCCATAATTATAACCATATATCTAGTTTTTGTTAGAATTCAGCAATAAATATTAGAAATATCACTTTGCTTTATAAAATACATCTTAAATTGCAAATTTCAATAACAAATATTTATTAAGCTTTAAGTACAACTAGAACTCTCAGCCTGATCAGGTTCTTCCAACTGACAAATTTGATGCATGTGAGTCAGCTCAAAATCAAATATCAAAATGTTATGTTGCATTTGTTGTGCAATAAATCTATTTAGAAGTTATCAGCATGAAAGAGGATACTTTAACTTGGGAATAGATGCACAAGTATTCAGAACCAACAAATAGTATTTCAGAAGTGGGGTTATCATTACTCAAGTAAATCCATTACTTCTGGAATGATTACTTTTTTATAGAAACAAAGTAAATTGTTAGAAAAATAGTGTAACAATGATTATACAAACCAGTTGGTTTTGTTTGCTTTGCAAGCTGTCAAGTGATCTCGGAAATTAGTTATTGAGATTTTTTGTATGTAGTTTATTGGAAAAATACCAAAGCCAACTTTTAGAAAAAC
The DNA here is from genome assembly GCF_963662255.1 of Cinclus cinclus. Classification (NCBI taxonomy): domain Eukaryota; kingdom Metazoa; phylum Chordata; class Aves; order Passeriformes; family Cinclidae; genus Cinclus; species Cinclus cinclus. Next base: position 50,278,366 of record NC_085046.1, read on the forward strand.
AAGAAATCTATTTATGGGAAAAAAAAACATGCAGGATAGAAGTCACTCTTTATCGCAAAAATCATACTTTTATGCAAAACAAATTTCCCATAGAGATCCTGCTGTTTTGAATCAGCATACAAGTGCCTGACACAAATGTTATAAATGAAAGAAAATTGATCGACATTACACCCTAATTAACCTTCATAGTAAAGAAACATAATAAAAAGATGATTCCACATGCAATGTCTGAGATTGTCTACCACAAAATTTCTTAAATTTACTTTCTGATGGTTAAAGAAACTGCTGTATAGGGTGTATCAGTTTTTCCCAAAGGCCAGCTGGTACCACTTTGTAGCATCTGAAAAAGTTGGTTTAACAGTCAGGGATCTGACCAGAGCTGACCAGGACCATATAGTTTTGTGGATTCACAGGATGTCCACCATAAAGCAAGTATCCCTTTCTGTTCCTACATCATTGTTACAGTTGCATATGTGTTTTCATTCTTTGAAGAACATTTATATTACACTTTAACATAGCTGAGCAAAAGGCCATATTTTTCCAGAATCTCCATGAATTTCCATGTTTTGAAAAGAATTCAATTTTAAAAAGAAACAGTAATCTTTGATCAAGCAGATTTTTTTAACACATGGCTGTACTGTCAGCATGGATATGAATGATAATTCAATCACCTGAAGATTATACAGCAATTATGTTTAAGAGTTATCATATGTAGAGTGTAGAAATGGCTTATGTTCTTTCTATGACACTCAGATATTTAATATCATGATAATTACCATAGTGCAGAATGCTGCTCAGACAGTAAACCATATAATCCCTATAACTGCAGTGAAAATGCATAATTTTTCTCAACCTTAGCCACTCATCTATCATCATTACCAGGAAAGAGACCTTAGCCATCACATCAAGCACGTTCACCTGCAGTCAGTGACTGCTGTCAGAGGCTCCTGCTGCAATGGGGAAAACCATCATAAGAAAAGATAAAGTTAAAAAAGAGGGAGAAAGAGAAGAAAATTAAGAAAGAAGGGGGAAAGAAAATCTGAGATTTTTTTTCTAATTGCATGGAATTAGGAATAATCTAATTACAAATCTGATTACTTTCAATTTGATTTCTGCTCTACTGGATTTCCTATTATATGAATAGATTGGAAAACACTGCTAAAACAGTAAAAATATAATAACACTTTCCTTCGGCTGGGGAGATGTGATAGGCCTTGTCTCAGTAAATGTCTGAGAGTCCTTTTTTTGAGTCCTTTCATTAGTTAATGTATCATCAATTTTCCTCTAAAAAATCTTTCAGAAAGCGTTGCAAAGATTGACAGAACATCGGGTGACAAATGTGACCCTATTCACAAATCTCAAGGGAAGCTAAATCCCCTGTCACAGGCAAAAAGATATGAGAATAGGAATAACAGTTCTTTACTAGTATGTGTAATAAAGCAAACAAACAGCAGCAAACTATAGCATGAACAGCAAACAGAACAGGAACTCGGTGACCCTGCCTGGCTGTCGGGCACTTTCCCCTTCGGTGCAGTTCCAGTCTCAGCCGGCAGGGGGCGCTGGTGGCTCCCGGCCAGGCAGGGCAGGTGCGATGATTCCCCCGCGCCTGCAGGGGGCGCTGTGGTGTGAGCTGGGGGAGCACGCGGTAATGGCGGCTGTGTCCGAGATGGGAAGGGATGGAAAAGAGAGGATTTGCTTCACAAACCACCCTGAGGTACTCAATCCCAGTACCCCAGCAGGAGTCTGAGGAGCACCAAGCTGGAACAGCAGGAATGAGCAGAAATCCCGGGGTGGTGGATGAAATGTAGCAGAGGCTCCACAGCAGCAGCTGGAATTGTGAGATGTCCCGGCAGGGCAGGGTGTGAGGGTCCCAGAATCAGAAGAAAGGCAGCTCCCAGCTGGGTATTTGCAGTGGTAGCAAAATTCCTTTCAGTAAGGAGAAGCTCGACCATCCTCCTCTAATGTCATGAGAGAGTGAACAGCTGCGCCCAGTCCTGTCCTTTCCCTACCCCCAAAAACATCTCGTGATACCTCCTCCCTGGGGGAGAAGCTCTCAGAGAACAAGAAGTATAATCAGACACTACACTCCTCTCCCCCACCTTAGCCTTGTTTTTCTTAAGTACCCATAAGTACAAGTAGTTTCCTAGCAACTTATAGGAAAAAATTCTGTAAGTATAAAGAAAAAACCCAACCCCTAAACAACCTCACTTCCAAAAAAAAAGGAGGAAGCCATGGCCCAACAAAAGATTACCTTCTCTCTTATGTTTTCTTACAATGAGGCAGAGAGCCAAAGGTGCCATGTTTGAGCACTGCCTTCAGGCACTACAGCCCAGCTGTAAGGAAATGGGCAGCTCAAATCTGAAGTCTGCTGAACCCAAACTGATACTGCCTTTACTCTCTTTTTCAAAAGGCAATGCACCTGCCACAAAGGAAAAGCAAAAAACAACAACTAATACAGAAAACAGATGTACGTTGCATATACAATAATGTATCCTATTCATATTCTAGAAGCATATGGTGGAGAAAAGTCAATCCTACATTTCTCTTGCCTGCTTAGTTTCCACTGCACTGCGTCTCAGTGCTGTTGTTATCTGTCAAGTGATGTCAGTGTTTAAAAGAAAAAAAATACCTTTGCAAGGAGGTGTGGAACTTTTTCCTTGCTTTTCTTTACAATATGTACAGTGTATATATGGCAATGCAGTATCAAAGTAGTAAAAGTGTTTTGTCAAGGTGCATTTTTAACTCAGTTCTTGGGTAAATGACATAAACTTTACTCTTATTTTTATATGCTTGCCAGAAGCTCTCTGAATAAATCTGTGAGGAAGTGTTCCCTAAGGTAGTGAGAATGCTTGCCAAGTTCTGAGTGCAATATCCACTGAAGATATTTAAAAAACTCTTGGTACTTTAATTTTTTTCACTTGAATATCAAAGCACAGACATTTTCCCCTATTTTTATCCTAATATAATTTTCCTGCTATAAAAATTGCAGTTATTATAATGGTGGTATTTACTATTAATTTTTCTAACACTTGTAAAAATATCTATGAAAATGTGGGTTTGTAATAATTTTCTGTCTAATAAGAAATAAAAGCAAAAAGTGAAATGAAAAAGAAGTAGGAGCAAAATTTAAAAAGAAAAACAAAAAAAATATACAATATATATAAAGATATGTAATATAATGACCACGGCTAAAAGTTGTCCTGTGTCCCCGAGTGTATGTATATGTGTGTCCTGACACTTTTTTTTTGGTAGGAAAATTAGGTTATTTATATTTATATTGGGTTACTTATATAAAACTAAATTTTTATAAAATCTAATTGTTGCTTAAGACAATAATTTTGTAATGAGTGTACAAAACAGTGCAGTTCTGTGCACTTTCAACAAACTTGCATTAGTTACCATATGCACAGAAGAAAACACTTAAGCATTTTAAAATTTTATGAACTTAGATGAGGCCTCCAAATACACTACAAAATTATTTTCTTAAGGGTGTGTGTAAATAGGATGATTTTTCAAGAAATTACCAATGTAAAGTTAATGATTTTTTTGGCTGATGGTTTTCAAGCAAAATTTTTTTCATTGATTCTTCAAATTTCAAAAAAAATATTTCATTTAAAAACTAACTGGGAACAGTTTTTTATATGCTATGTTTCTACTATAAGGTGGATAAATGAGAAAATGAACATTTATAGTACACTTTGCAAATAATTTTTAAACTTATGCATTCTAACCACAGTTTGCAAAATAAATCATACTAAACAGTACATAGTAGTCTCCTACAGTGGACTACTACCTCTGCCAGAGAGAGCTAAGACTGTAACCCAAGACAATCTTCATCTCAGATAAAAACTGCTCTTATCACAATCTATTCTGCTTTATGACTCCAGTAAGTCAATTACAATACATGATAAGATATACAGGTTATTTCAAGAAGTCTATTCCAAGGGAAAAAAAAGATTCAGCACCAATAAAAAAACTGCTTTGATGGCTATACATGAGTTTTTACACTTTGAAAAGTTTTCATATGTATAGCTTTATATGATGCATTTACGATCATGAAAATTAAAATTCAGGCACCTTGCAACTATGAACTATGCACAACAAAATATTCTCTATGATCTACTATTCTCTAGCTATGGTACTTTAAAATAAATCTGGTAAAAATATATGTATAATTCAAATGCTCCAAAGCAAATCCACATTTTTTTGTATTTTATAATGCTGATTTACAAGCCAGAAGCATTCCTTACAATTGCTAATACATTAAGTTCTGTCCTTCATTTTAAAACCCATCATTTGACATTGGATCTCAATGGGAACATTAATGTATATAATTAAACTCTAAAACCAGGTACATTAAAGAATTTAATTTACTTGAAAACAGCCAGCCTCTAGTAATGTTTTCAATGTTTATTAAAAAGGTAAATCACAAGAGCTCCAGGTCAATAAAAAAAAGACAACTCTGACTCTCACATAGTAAATGGCCAAAACAGGTCTCAATCCTTATTACACTGCTGAACTTACTCGTTACTTAATAAAAAGAACTACAGCAAAGAAAGAAGTTGTACCATATCTTACAACATTTACACTCAATTTACTTGGTGAATAAATGATCTACTAAATGGACAAGACTATCCATTAAAACATTAAGGAAATGGATGACTAGCTGGAGCTTTGGTTTTAATGTTTACAGCTGCATGAAAACAGGAAGATACACAGTTAACCTACAAAATACTGGTTTAGAAGTTCTCTTTGATTTCTTTTCAAGCTGATACCACCCAATTCAATCATCTCCTGGTATATAATCTTTCCATGTCTTTCAATATCTGGATAGTCTCAGAACACCCATTACTCAAGACCAAATTCATCTTTCTCAATCATGTTCCATATCTTTTATTCACAAAATCACTCTCAAACACATATTCTTTACTTCTTCCAACCATGGAGTTTGTATTTAAACTGAACTCTCAAAGTGAGCTGCATAGACAACAATTAAGGGGTATGGAGAATGGACCGTTTCAAGCTCCTGTGCTCAGTTACGTCTCATGCAGTAAAAATCTCACAACTGTCATTCAAATTTCTGCAGTTGATTCTCAAGAGCACAGTGCAAGACTGAGACAGAGATGGCCATGGGACACTCACATTTATTATAGTGAGTAACCACCTATTACCTAAGGGAATAAATGTGTGTCACTAAACCCCACTTCTAATAGATACGTAGTCCTTTCTTACAACTGTGAGTCTGCTGCTGCTGCTAATTCCATCTTGGTATACAAATTCATTTTATAGAAATAGAAACTAGTGAGTTGCTACTTTCATCTACTTTATTTCAATTTAAAATGATGAGTGAATAGAGGAAAATCCTTTAGCATAAATGGTAGCTGAACAACTTTGTGCATTTGTACAGTTCAGTTTCACTGTTTTATTTCCAAACTAATCAGAGACAAAGATTTTTTTGTTTAGCACAACCACTGGAACTTGATTGTGGACAAATAATTCGATATAAGTAATTCAGTCAAATATTTTTTCCTCTCCTGCCTAACATCCAACATATCTAAGATCATGCATACCTCTGCTGTACTCCTTACTCAATGAGGTCTTGCACGTTGTTATGTAAGAAAGTGTATGGATTCCAAACTTGTAAGCCAAAAAATCTGAGCCCCAAACTCTGTCATGCATAAATAAAGTGTGAACTTTCTGATGGTTGAATCCTGTGTTTTCTATCCTTTTTATTTATTTTAGTGTGTTCAACTTAAAGGCCCCACTCATACCTCAAGTTACAAGTCAAAGCTTTATTTTCAGATGATCTACATTTATTAGGTTCTGCCTTGGTACAGTGAAAGTCTAGTAATTTAATGTGTAAACAGCCTCCAGTGATTAAGGTGCTACTGTAAAGGGGCATACAGTTACCAATTTTAAGTGAATGAATACTGTATTTGAATAACAATTAGCAAAAATGTAGGGATTAATGGTACTGCATCAGCATCACTTGCAACACTGCTTACACTCTGGGAAAGAACATCCCAGAAAGACTCAATATACAACAATATAAAACACTTATCTTGCATTATATTGCACATATAAAGAGAGCTCCTTCCCTGAGAGGTAAAAACCATTTTTGTTGCAAAAATGTTCTCCATGACAAGAAGTACATCAGGTAAGAGCACATAGTCACAAAATCACAAAGGGATTTCTAGATTTCACCCAGTATGACCCACATGCTCAGTTTATTTGTACATTTAATTCTGCCAGAAGCATTGACTTTCAGTTGACTGGATTTTCACCTTTTTTTCCTTAAATGTACAAGGAAACAGAAGATTTGCTTTATCAGCAAGTCTTTTCCTTCTGTTTGTCAGGCTGCACTTTCAAGGTCAATGATATATTGCGTGTCCCTCCCTACAGCCAGACATGACTTATCTATGACTTCTAGCAGGGTTTATAGTTCAAGACTTTCTGGTGTTGCAGAGCTTATGACCTTCCAATTCCTCATTTGCCAGAACAGTCTCTCCAGCAGGAGTTTGCTTATGGTATCTCAGCTGTGTTACGGTCTGTTCCTCTCCTAGGAATTGTACCATGCATTTCATGTATCCCTGCTCAAACAGTGAAGTATCATTCAAATAACTCAGTTTCCTGAACTTTGGATAATTCCCCATCACTAAAAGCTAAAAAAATTCAGTAAGATGAGTTTCTTCTCAGGAAGACTGTAAGAGACCTGCTTACATCCAGTTAACACAGAATAACATGCAGCAGGTTCAATACTTAGAATCACAAAGTACATTACTCTTATAATTTCAATTCTTCATCCATGACAACTGATTTACTTTTTCTGAACTAAGGGGCTAATTTCATTTAGGTTTTCAAGTTCTAAAGTAAATGTTGATACTGGAATCTAAAACTATTGCTTCATTTATTCAAACATTTTTCTAATGTTTTTCTCAAAAATTTACAGGCTCCTGACAGAGAAATAAAAGTTAAACCAATAGTTTAATAGAAGAATCAGATTAAGTGAGGAATGGAAATGGCATTTTTGCTTAATCAGTTTGAAATGTCTGGAAGGCTTGAAATATCATAAGGCTGCATTTCCAAGAAGAGAAATTTCACCTATACCTGTCAAATTCTCTTTTTTCCCCCAAAATAAAGGGAATGTGAGTAAGAGCATACATATATCTTTTCTTTCAGATGGGAGCATTTTTCTTTTTGGGATCATTTATGTGTTACTAGAGGCAGCCCAACTATTTTGCAAATTATTTGAAAAAACATTTTTTTTCAGCCTTCAAATTATGCAAGATTTTTCAAGATGATGTAATCAATAAAATTATTTTTCAATTATTTTTCAAGTAATTTTCAAAAACCTGTATCTTATTCTTAAAAATAATTAAACCAGCTCTGTATGCTAGTGACTGTCACTACAGCAAATATGCATATTCACACAATGGATGAAATGTAATCGTCCCTACTTAGGCTATAATTGATTATGCTTCATTAAGAAAGGGAGGATAACACTCAAGATTATTCCAGATAGGTAAGAAATGCATGCAAGTGTGTATAGGCAATTCACTCCAGCTTCATAAGATGCTGCTATTCAGTCATGAAGCAATTAATGCTACACATGAATAAAAAGGGAAGATACTTTATTAAAACTTAGATGTGGAGAAGTAAATTTTATTGCTTAAACTGCCACATTCCATTTTTTAGCGTTCTTCCTTTATGCTGGAACAAGGAATTCAGAGAAATTTTCCCTACAGATTTGGCTGTGATGAATCTGGTGTTTGAAAGATATTTTTCACCCTTTATCCAGACAACATTGTTTAGAAGAAATCAAATAAATAAAGCACGTAGCAGATGTGGTCTTGGCTTACTACACTGGAATACAACCTAATATGTAATGTGATAGCCATATCTTGGATTATATATATCCACACACGCATTTAGTTTGTAAAGGAAAATTGTTTTCTTTTGGGTTTAACAAGTTACTATTACAAGTCTATGGGAGAAAAACTTTATATATATGGAAGAAGACTTTATCAAAACAGAAAAATTCTAAGTAAGGTAACAAGTAATGGACACATAAGCTTTTGTGAACTCTTTCTGTCCATGTGGCAGCATCCTACAACAAAAAAATCAATGCCAATATAAATGCAGATACCATTGTCAGTAGATTTTAAAATATAAGTCTTCAGTAGAAGAAATCCATGAACAGGTTATTAACCTGACAATTCATGTTTAGTTTGTGCTTGCAATAGCTTGTTGTGCAGTCAGTGGTGTTTTTCCTCTTGTCTTAACATTTTCCCTAGTGAAAATATTGTTGAACCAGCAGCTCAAGTCACTTTTCAGACTCCTGCCTTTCTTAAGATCTTCCATCAGAAACCATGTTTTCCTCAGAAATACCAGTGAAGGATTAGACGTCCACCTATTTAACAAAGACAACTGACTCCTGTGCTCCATGTATCAATTTTCTTTTACGGAAAGAAAATCTAAACTACATTTCTCTTTTTCACCTTTGATGAGGCAAGTTAAATTCTGAAATAGTGTTTAGGTCAGCATATAAGTACTTACAGAAATGTGTTTTTGATATTCAAAAGCATTAAGAACAATCTATTCTCTCAGAAATCCATGGGAGAAAAATAAGCCATTTTATGTAAATATTTAAAATTGTAATTGGGTTCCTATGTATTTACACCAATTTGAGAACTGCTGACTAATTAGTTATCCAAAAAGATGTTTTAATAATAAATACAATTCATTACAAAAAACCATTTCATGACTCAGTGGAGGACTAATGCAAATTTTAAAAAATACTTCTAGAGAGTCTCCATGGCTTATGAAATTTTAGTCTTGAATAAACTCATTATTTACTATTCGACTGCAATAAGATAATTTTTTAAAATTACAAATTCTGTTCACAAGCCACTAAGTATAAGTATTTGCTCAAAAAATCATACCCTTAACTTCTACAGAAGTAATGAAATCATTTTTAACCTTTAATTTTTACTTGTAGATTACAGTCCATTCATTTCTGGGGGGTTTCATAAAAATTTAAGAATTGCTAATTGAAAATTTAATATCATCAAGGCAGTGTTGTAGGTACAAGAAATGCATAAATATTTAATGTGTAGCAAGTGAAGATGAGCTATAATTTATACATAATTACAAATAAGGAGAAAATAATTCCTTACTGATTAAAATTTCTATTCTCGTAACAAATGACTCACACTAGTTTTGCTAACAAAACCAAAGAGCTACTTGTTCTGATGAGTAATAGTTAAAGGCATTTTTATAATCTGTATCTTCTTTTAAATTTTAATTTTCAAGTCAAACAAGCAAACACAAACAATGTCAACAAATCATATACATTGTATACATGAGCAATGAAAATTGTCCATGCAATGCTGTCAAGGTGTAGATGTACATTACTGAGTTTGCATCTTGGTAAATATGGAATGTTTCTGATCCAATATTATTGCTTTAGGTAAGTATCTCTCTATCACTAGTATCTTGAAACTGAGTAGACTGGTGCACATTAACAGGCTTTGGAGAATGATTAAAAATAACACTCTCTTAAAATTTCTTAACTTTGTTGAAATGCGCCAATTCAGCGCCTTCTAGCAGATCTGTGTAATACTGCTACATTTTTTTCTTTTTTCAGACTGTAGGGTTCTTTGCCAGGATTGTGGCTTTTTCTTCTCCGTTGTTTTGCTTGTCTGAGCCATTGCATTAAATAACAGAAAGACTGTCCTTAGTGTTTTATAGGAGATTTATCTGGTTAGAAATCAAATCCCAAGGAGAGAAGACACCCAAACTACATATCCTAAAACTGCTCAGGAAGTAACCCTGAGCTTTTGGAGAAAGAGGAAAAATAAGGATATTAAAATGTTTATATTGATAGCTTTCATTTTGGAATGAATATTTTTGTTTATCTTTCTGATGAATGGTTGTAAACTCCCAGAGAAGTCAGACACTACTCTTATCGTTGTATGACAGCAATATTTCCCCCTCCACACAACTGAGCTTCAGTGGAAAGTCAGGCTTACTTGCAATAAACAATAAACCCAAGGAGAATGAAAGGTAAAAGGTAGAATATATGCAGACACCTTTTTTTTTTTTTTTCTTCAGGATGTTTTAAGGATTTTGCATGATGTCTATGATAATGATGAAAGAATTTTGCAGAGATAAAACCCACTGTCACTGGCAGTCTAAGTTAATTAAAGAGTTTGCCAATTACTGCTGTTGCTGCTGAACCTGAGATATCACATCATGTGGAACTCAACCAAATTGTTTTTTCTACACAGCCTTGCAGACACAATGCTCTGGTTGGGACAGTTCTAGGGAGTGAATCTTCTTCAAAGAATTATGCTTTCCATTTACTTTTCAAGTAAATGGACGATTCAGAGCAATCATCCATTTACTTCAAAAAGTAGGAAGAAGACACTGTAGAGAAAAACAAGGGTCTTTAAGAGCTTTAAAGTTTTGGAACTCTATTTTACAACAGTGGGGTATCACTCCATGACCTGATGGCCTTTGGGAAAAAATCTCTAGCCATACTGAAAATTATAAACTTACAATATCTTAAGCCCCCAGTTCCTATTGAATTTGAACTCTTATTATTTTCTTACCAAACCCCCCAAAAAAAATTCTTCACTGAATTTTCTAATATATTTAAGTAAATATATTTCCAGCATTTTATTTTTAAAAGAAAGATTTAATAAGAATTAAAACAAGCAAAACCAACAACAATCAAAAACCTCAATCCATATCCTTTCCACTAATTAATTTTAATAAGGATGGGTCCTTCTGGCAGTAACTTTTTGAGTCCTGAGAATTGTTTTCTTCCGAAGGTCCTTGATCCTTTAGGGCACTGCTGTGCAGGCAGATGTAATTAAAGCCAAGGGGAGATCAAATGGACTGTACACTCTTTTCATTTAAAGATTCTTAAACTGCTTTAGATGACCTTGTCTACATTGAAGAATTATTACAAGAAAGTCCCATCACTACCAAAGCTATTTCAGCTTCAGTAGCATCAATAATGCTTTGAATTTTAGAGTAGATCACTCAGCAATAGCAGTACTTCCAAGAACATCTGCTGATGTCCTATCATAATATCCATATTATGGCAAATTTTGTTTATTTAGTGCAAAATAACCTCATCATAAACAACAATTCTTAGTCTCCAACTTCTATAGCAAGTTTTATTCAGTCTTATTTTAAGGAACAACTCTGCATTTCTTCTTAGTAGATGAAATAAAGCACATTTTATTTAAGTATATATTTATAATTAGGATATTTAAGTATAGCTTTACAGAGAGACAACAAATATAATGCCTCATTTACCACAGCCTGTCTTGCCCAAATTATCTTTTCTTTCTTTTACAGGCTTTGCATACACTGGTTCGGCAACAGATTTAGAGTTGGTTCACACTGTAAGAGCTGCAGGATAAATTAAATTTAAAATAAAGACAGGATTTCCCAGGTTCTTTTTGACCTCAGGGAGGGAAAACAGCTCTCTTTTTGCTTCTTCTAGATGTGCCACATATCTTCAGAGCATGCTTTATAGGTCAGTTCTGTAGTCTGTTTTATGCTCAAGGGATGTGTGAAAGTGTGGTACCCAGCTTTTGAGTTAAGATTTGCAATATTAGCTCCTCATTGCCTGAGCTACTAATGAAAAAAATCTCACTGAACTTAATGGGAATTTCTCACCTAGTGAATGTCCTTCATGTACAGAAAACTTTCAGGCACAATCCTTTTTCATTGAACTTTAAGAAGTAAAATACAAAAGTGAAATAATAAAACAATATAAAATAAATACACAACCTGAAAGAGAAAGTTGAAATGCCTTGAAATAAAAAGAAACCTATTGTTCTACCAAGCCCAGCTCAGTTCTACAAAGTGAATAGGAAGAAACATTTTACCTAAATGCATAAATAAATAATTACACAGCTCTCATCTCAGTTCAGACAATGCCGAAACAACATTTTGATCCCTGCTATCTGATTCTTTGGGATACTTTTCCTAAAAAAAAGAGATGACATTAGAATTTATCATATATGCTGAATATAAATCTGTCATAATCTCAGTGCAACTCATGGAGCAGTTATAGATCATAAAGCATAAATGGTGTTCACTTTTTTTTTTCCTTCTGTCCCTTATTTTCTTCACTGTCTGCCAGCATAATGGGCCCTCTTGGCCTTTATGTTATATTGTTGTGTTAGTTGCTTTTCCTACTTCATGCTGAGAGAGCTGCCTAATTAGGAAGACCAGAGTCAGTTTCTAGACCATTGCTGTTTAATACTGTTAGTTTATCTGTTAATTAATGTAGTAGTCTTTGCAATCTAATTAGATTTTTTTACTGCAGAGATAAGTCAGTGAAATCACAAAGGAGTGCAGGAAGAGAAGGCTGATGGGAGTCTCAGAAATATTTATTGCTAGAATTACTTATGTACAATGTTCATGCATTTATTAGTGTCTCATCTTCTTCCACCCATGCCCACAGCCTTATCAGGCTTTTGTCAAGAAGGATGTGGTTTATTTCCAGTAAATAATTCTTATTCCTGCCAGTGAGCTCCTTCTCTTCTCCATTTCTGTCTTTGCCATGTCCCTTCTTTTTCTTTCCCTGCTTCTTCCTCAATTTTACTAACAAGACTATTTCTTTATATGGGTTTGCATTTCACAGTGAAGTGCCTTAATTTATAACTTCTGTGAGGTCATACAAAATGGCATTTGAAGAGACACTTCAATGGCATGCATGTACTCAAAAAGAACTGAAGTCATAAGTCTTATATTTCCTCACAACACTATACAAATATGAAAAAGAAATGTGAGACACTGGCCAAAACAGTGCTCAAACCAAGCTCATCTTCTTCAGAGTTTAGCACTCATTTTTCTGGTTGTCCTTTTACCAGTTGCCTCCCAGGGACCAGAAAAGTTGAAAGGCTGGTGGTTGTGGCAAATAAATTAAGATCCTACTAATCAGTAGTGATCACAACTTTCAGGACTCACTAGGCAGTTTCTCTGAAAGCAATTTACATTAACCTGGAAATTACTGAAAATTAATTTACTACAACCAGCAGAATTTGTGCTGTACTAACCAGAAGATTCAAAGGACACAACTGATCACATAATTTACTTTCTATATTTAGATAGCAAAAATAAGCATTTTCTTATTTTAAATTGAAAAAAACCTATTTGTATTATTTTTAAATACAGCAAGCAACCATTTAATTAGACTGATTCTTCGTGTAAGCTGTTGCATATATCACAAGTAACAATTATGAACCTTTGTTAATATTCTTGTGCAGAAATTAGAATAATATTTAGAGGTTCCATTTGACATCCAAAGCTATGAAATGTCTAAAACTTAGAGGTATCTTATTTTAGTCATTAAAAGTCATAAACACTTTAAATATGACAAGCACAAAAATTAAACAGGATCAGAAAAATGCAGGATCTTACAAAATGTATTCTTGTAAGACCAGTTTATACAGTTTGGTATAAGTCTTTGGAATTTCTAAAGCATTTCATATGTCAGATTATATATTATCATGATGAGCTGGGAAATGGGGCATTAGTACATCTTCACTAACTGGAAACTAAAATGTTTCATACTTCTTTTTCTTTTTTCTCCATCAGTCAAAGCTGCTTTTCTTCTACCTTAAACAGATTCCATTTCATACACAAAATAATAATACTGAAGATACTAGAGCATGGCCTAAAATGCTATTTCATCATTGCAATGAATCTTTATTACCAGTACTATAAAAAGTATAAACACTTGTCATGGGTGATTATTATTTTAAGCATTTTTACATAGTTGGCTAATGAATTAGATCAATTTCTAATACTCTGATAAGAAAAAATAAGATGGCAAGCAACTGGCACAACAGTCTTGTTGGATTTTCAGTAGTTTATGCTTCTGGAATATTCCAAAAATTTCTATACCTTTTTTTTCTAAAAGTTATTTTTGCTCATTCCTGCCTACTAAAACAGATTTTAATTTTGAGGCTTAGTATTTTTTAAATGACAAAGTGTTGCAGTGTGTTTCTTGTTGATGGTACATTCTGTTATTGCCAAAGCTAATGGATTAGTCCGAAATTTTACACTCCCACTCACCTTGTCAATCTATCCTAAGTTGTCTGTCATGCTTTTTGCCAGCCCCCTGCTTGGAATTTCTCTTTGGAAATCCCCTAAAACTCCATGTCTCATTAGTCCATGTGACCCAGTTTTCCCCCCTCCCTCTCTCAATCAACTATGCCTTTATAAACCCTACCCTTTAGCCCTCCTCAGAATTTCTCCAATTTGCTAAGAATTTGTACCTTCCCCTTGAATCTCCCCCACACATAAGGAGCTGCTCCTTTGCCATTTTTGTCTTTTGCCCACCTGGATTCCCCAAAGTAATAAATTCTTTTTACCCTATGCAAAAGACCTCCCCCTCCTCCTTGTCTCCTTTGAACACAATCTGTCAGCCAAAAGGTCATGGAGCCATAGCTCAATCCACATCTAAGGCCTCCTGTTCCTGGGAGCTCACTCTAGGCACAGGACCATAGTGGCAAGGTGGGTGCAGCTCTGGCCAATGCGACAACAAAGTTCTGAAGCCAAATTTTTTGATAAAAAAAAATTAAAAATTTAAGGCAAAATAATGGAAAATTATACAAAATTAAAGTAATCCCATCCCTCTGTAAAATCCAAAGTATGATACCAAATATACTGGCTGATTTCTTAGAAACAAAGGAAAGAAGTAATTTTTTTTTATTGTTTGTAATTACATATTGAACACTTTATTACTTTATTTTGAATTTTAAATCTGATAAAGTGTGGGCTCATAGAACCAGCTCTAACTCATCTCACATCTCATGTTCTGATTAGAGAAACAAAAGTGCTTCTTGCATAATTGAAAATTACGCTTTACTGAGCATAATGTCTATCTTCATTGGTGGCATGTAGCTTATTATGGAAAAATATTTAAAACATAACACCAATTCAAAAGACAAAAATTACTTTTCAAAATATCTGATATATAAGGTTTCTGAAGCCTGGAAAAAAATACTTTTATCTAGGTTGTTCTAATTAACAGTGGTCTGGGGATAAACATATATTTTTATTCCTAATTTGAAGACCAGATTTTTAATAGTACCACAAATCCTCAAGATCCAGAATGACACCTAGAAAGGTTTTCAAAATTATGAAGAGATACTCCCATCTATAGGACTCATAAAATAAGAATTTCTATACATCCGTGTGCCTTGTAGATGTATCCCTAAGTACTCTGAGGTAAATAATTCCAATAATTGTAACTTAATCTAAAATAAATATAGCTATCAAAGACAATGGTCTCATCAGCACCTACAATAAATAACAAAATGCCTCCAAACCCCAGATCACCTTGCCTCAAATTCTAGAGGAAAATTATGTACTTTTCAGTCTAATGCGATTATTAATAGAGACAGGCTCACCTCGGGTGTAGCACATTTATAGAAAAAGAAAAATTACTGACATTATTCTGCACACCTTTTTCTGTCATTTCACCTAAGACAGCTATCCTATTTATGGGTATCCTATAAATATTGCCCAGGAATAACTTCTCCATATGTATTACATGGAAGTTGCTGTCATAGGAAGAAAGCATTTGTTCTTTCAAAATAATTATTCATGTTGTGAAATATGCTAATACTTCCAAATTTTAGTACATTTACTTCCATTAACTGATGGCTATAAGTTTTGCCAGAATCTACAAAATTTCTCTGAGCAAGTGAATTTTTCCTGTCCCATTTCAATCACAATTGCAATTTGCACTGCATGAATGCCTTGAGGTATTGGTACAATTCTAAATGCCATCTTAGTAGGCAGGAATTCAGTAAGGCTGATATACAGAATGTTGGCACATCCAAAATGCTTTATTGTGGGAAAATTATCTTGTGTTTCAGCATTTTTCCCGGACTTCAGCAATATCTCAGGACTCTGAGGTGTATTTCTCCTTTCCCACTTATTCTCACGCATAGCTGCATCATCCCTTTCTTGTTTCTCCCAGGTACACAGACTTGGGCAAACCCATTCTATGGAAATTTGGTATGTACATTAGGACATACCTTAGAATCAGAACTACAAGAAAATGAGGCCTTCCACGACCAGAGACAAAGCTGACTGTCTCAAATTTCTGAACACATCTTTATTTGTTTCAAAATCCACCATGGAATATACAGTGAAAGGATGATTTGAGTTCCTCTCTTACTCCTCCTCAGTATTCTCTATCCTTACAAAGCTAAACTTTGTATCCATTTTTGCATTTTAACACTTCATATCAAAATAATAAAGATTATTATCTCTGAGTACTTTTCAGAAATGAATGTATAAAACTGGAGACCCTATAATAATATTTCAGAACAATTGAAACATGCAAGGGAAATTACACTTGGCTGAAATATTTCATTTTATAACGTTACTAAATTACCTATTAAATTTGTTGACTCCTCAAATAATTAAAAAAAATCTTAATGGAATACTTGCATTTTGGTTCACAGAGTATTCTGATTCTGCTAGAGTCACAAACCAGCATGTACTTTGCAGTGTTATACAAATATGTTCTGACAGCAGTGAAAAAATAATTCTAACCCCACTCAAAATAGATGACTGACAAGCAAGACATTAATTATTAGAACAGGCAATATTATTAGATTGCAAAATAATAAATGCATTATAAATTGATTCTTACAATGCTTACGTTTTTCTATCCTGGTAGTATGATAGATAAATCCATCATAGTACTAGATTACATACTACATTGATTACATACTACATTGGTTATCTGTTCAGGGTGAATATCAGTAACAAAGTAAGAAAAATCAGACATAAAGAAGCACCTGCATCGCTGAAATCTTCCAAAGTTATCACTCGAGTCTGTCTCCACATACTCACCACCCCCAAATGTGAGTGGATTGGGGATGGATATAGGGCTGGGAGGGGACATAACTGAGACAGCTTACCCAAACAGGGGATATTTTGTTACAGGTGACATCATGCTCATCAGTGACAGCCCAGAGAAAGGACATGGAAGGAGTACACATCTGTGGTTATGGCATTTGTCTTCCCAAGTAAACATTAGGCATACTGAGCCCAGTTTCCTACTGAAATAATTCCTCTTTTTGCTTAGCTTTTGTGTGCAGATTTTTCTATTCTATTAAACTGTCATGGTCTCAGTATGTGAGTGTTTTCACAGTCCTTGTATTTTTTTCCTCTTCCTGCAGAAGAGGGAAGTTAGAGAAGGGTAGACTGGTTGCCTGAACCACAGTCTGCAACCAACCTTCAGATTTGTACTGCAACTAGTTTTTTTTTCTGAGAAAATTTGATGTGCTATCATATGTTAGCAATCTGATAGTTATCCCTTTTAGAGGATTAAAGTCAAAATTCAAAAGAAAACATATATATTGGGGTGGAAATCACTTTTCTTAGAATTAGACTTGATTAGAAACTAATTGCACAGCAGTCAGAATAAACACAAGAAAACATACCTACTTTAAGACTTTTCTGGAAGTCTGGCCATAAAACAGGGTAGAATTTTTCTTCCCAAGAAGGGAGCAATTCATCTTGTGAAGCACCTTCACCATGTCTTACACAATCTACTTTTCTTTCTTCCTTTCCAGACCTATTCTTGATAGTTTGTCTAAGGCTCCATCTATGAAAGGCTCATACTCCATTATGGCTCATAATACAAATTTAAAGTGGTTCATACCACATAATCTCAAGAAGTGAGTCCATGTACTTACCTGTCTGTAAAATTTATACCCTAGGTAAATAATCTTCAACTTTAACAAGATGAACTAAAAGTTTAATATATGAATAATAATTGAATGTCTAATATATGCTCACAAATATTGATGAACAGGGTAGTATCTCTTCTTAAAATCCCCTACACAAATATATTTTTTAAAAAATTATCTGTTCTTCTTGGCACAGAATGAAACAGTGTTTCTGATAACTACTAGGAATTGAAAAAGTGTTCATTTTATTCTACTGTCTGCCTTACGATGTGTATCTATATATATACAAAATCATATATATATATATATATATATACGATAATATATATGTGTGCGTGCATGTGTGTGTGTGTGCCTATGCATTTAGATATAGATTAATACTCAGGAAAGCAGATGGGAAGAAGTATTTTCACATCTTAGGTGCCATTTCTTATCATGCTTCAGCAGGGGTCTGGGTACTCTCGGACTTCTCTCTGTTTTTCTCATGACCAACAGAGGATTCCTAATAAAAGAGATGATAAGTTTGTAATTTGAATATGGAAAGAGATCTATCCTGCAACATACTGAAAAGAAAATCACCTTCCCTTTGTATGTTTCTTATTTTAAGTTCCTCCTTTGTGTAGTTTAGGCTACACTCAACCAAAATCCTTATCTCCATGAAAATAACTATGACCACCACTAAGCTGCTAGAGAAGATTAAGTCTTAACAATTTATATATTCTTCTTTGACTATATTGATCCCAGTATAATACTTTGTGACTGAATCTATCGTTTATAAATTACATCTTTAGCCTTATTGTTCAAAATCTTGTTTTTTTCTTGCTCTTCTGCTGCTAGAGAACATGCTGATAGTTCTGACTCCAGCTGATAATACCTGAGGCCTGAGAAAATGAATATATTATATAACTTGATGATTTACTATATGCATGAATTTTGTGGCTGAAGTCAGTATCTAACACTAATATTTTGTATCAGAAGCCTTCAACTGTATATTCAAATTGAACACCAGAATAGATTTTTCCTGCTTGTCTCTTTCTCAGGCTTTAATGACCAAACACCATTTGACAGTCCACAATACAAATGTCTATGAAGACGTAAATGAAAACAAAATACAGTACACTAAGTATATCAAACACTGGACTACTACTACTACCAGAGGAAGAATTTATCTCTCACGGAGTATTGAGAGAGTGCAGATGTACTGTACCTGGGTGGCTAATCTTCATTATCAGGGAACACTGAGGTTCCAGTGAAAGAAAGTTTTTCTGGCTGTGTTTGCTATTTGGTTGCAATGAGACATGTACATTCCAAAAATACTATGCTTTTTAAATCATAGAATAATCGTAAATTCATTCAGGATGGAAATTACCTCTAAGACAATTGGTTCAGCCAGTAACCTAACACTGCCTCTTCACCACTAAACCATATCCCAGATCACTACATCTACAGATATTTTAAATCCTTCCAGGAATGATGAATCAAACATTTCCTTGGGCATCCAGTTCCAGTGCTATGTAACCTTTTCAGATAAGAAATTTCTCCTAATACCTGATCTAAACCTCCCCTGAGGTAATTTCCTCTAAGCCTATCACTTTTTATATGGGAGAAGAGATCAGCCCCTACCCTGCTACAATCTCCTTTCAGGTTCTTGCAGAAGCCACCTCTCATGGCCTTTTCCCAAAGGATACTTTCACTGTGTGCCTAAGTTCCTCAGTAAGTGGGACAAAGCCCAGCTGTTCTCTGTCTTTCTGTTTCAGCAGAGCCACAAACAGATTAAACTGACAGTTGTTTTCTGACATAAGCTAATAGTGCAATTTTCCTATGAGTACCTCAGTTCTTACATGCTTTCCTGCATTAGATGTATATATTTTATTTTCTTTGAAAAAATCCATATTACTTTTGGAAAGCTTCCAAATGACTACACTGGTGTTTCAGAACAAAATATCTTAAGAGTGTGGATATGGCTATTACCAAAGGATATACCATAATAAAAGGACATACCATAATGATATGACTAATACTGAGCTGTTAGAAAAGAGGTAATCCCTTGTCTAAATAGGGGGCTTTGGTTTATGATTAAACAGTGCACACAGGTGAAGGTAAACACCAAATAACTCATGCCTGTTGCACTGCAATGTGTTACTTTTTTGACTTTTTAAATATTTCTTTTCCTTCTGAGCAGTCTTAATAAATGGCAAGCCAATGATTTCTAATATGCAATGTAGTTGAATTGAATTAGTACTGATTACACACACACACACACAAAAAAATCTCTGAATATTATCAGAATTTCTTTATTCTTTGGCACTTCATCCATAAAAATAAAAAGGAATATTTTAAAACCAGTTCCTTTTCATTATGCAATACATAATATTATGACAACAAACTTGAACTAATTTCTACTTGTGAAAAATTTCAAGGATTTATAAATGCTCATTCACTTTTTGTGTGTGTGTATGCACCTGGTGAACATCACAGTGTTTTTAAAACGGGATATTTTCCTGGGTTTTGTGATTACAGGAAGCACAGAAAGTTGACTGTCCTTTCCTTTGCTCATTATAGCTTCCTTGCTAAACACCAGAAGCACAGGGATCCTGTGAAGTCAGTTTCTTTCAAGAGTTTGCCAGAATTTTATAGGTACTGGACATCATGGACTCAGCCATGATGCAAATCTAATGGAAGTATGTACTTATTTAATAGTAATGATAGTCACTTATTCTGTGAAAAATATTCCTTCTCTATATAAGTCAATGGGTAACAATGCCCTTTTTACCAAATGTTAGCAAGTTTACATTTGCATTTCAAATAAGAATGTGACTTCTTTTGCTACATAAATAACAGAAATCATCAGAAGTTCAAAGATCCTGTTGAAGAAGTGCATGCATCTGTTCAGACTAAAGGTATAAGATACAATACTTAAATGGCCATGATTTACTAATTAATGATTTAGATAGATATTATACAGACTATGCTGCTATTTCATCTAAGCATAGCATTGTGTTTGAGTCTAGTGGAATCTGCATTTTGCTGACTAATTAGAAAATTATTAAATAAGTTTTATAAAATTTAAGTGTTTTGTAAAATCTGTGAGTTAAAATGAAATTGAATGAATTTTTTCTCGGAAAAACCACCAAAAAAAAAAAAAAAAGAAAGAAAGAAAAAATAAACCAACAAAACAAAACAAACCCCTCAAAAAAAACCCCAATCCAAATTGCAAACAGATAATTCCCTTAAAGCCATATTCAATAAAAAGAAATTCTGAAAAACAGAGTCATTTTTGTAAAATAAACACAAAATCTGAGAAAATTCCTCTAGAGGAACCAGAATGTTTTTCTGCATTATTATTTCATGGCAGAGATGAATTACTAACACTGTATGGCCTGGGGACAAGAAAAAATATGGGATGGGAATTGTGATCTGATTTAGTAACATATTTTACTAGCAATGCTAGAAACTACTTTGGATTTTTCAGAGAATGCAGTGGTTAATTGCCTAAATGTTGCTGTTTTGTACATTATTAGGCATTTTTATGCTGCTTCTGTTTACTTACCTACATCACCAGTATAATACTTTAAAAATCTGATTGCACTGAAAAATTGCACTAGAAAAGTAAGAAAAGTATGAAAGAAGTGGAATAAAACACATGGAAAAGTTTTACTTCTCTGAAACCTTTCTGTCATCCAGAGGAAGTGCTTAACACTGTGGTCAGGCAGTAAATGTGCAAATATTATTATAAGTAAACTGCAGTAAATAGATATAAAGAGACCAGAGACTCTTTAGCTTATCCAAAACACTATTGAATTTCTGCCAAACAATGAAAAAAAATAACTTCATTATGAATTCTAGTCTCTGTCTTTATGTAGGGCAAATTAATGGGAGTTTTTATTTTCTAAGAAATACTAAACAACACTCTTCATTTGTTAAATTCATAGCTTCTGAGTAGAAATATAGAAAAACATGAGGAATATTATTAGATACACAGATACCAAAAAAAAAAAAAATAGAAAAGAGAATATAGTTGCTCCAAATTTAACTTTGTGTCTCAATAAATTATGGTTCATCCAAAATGAAAACCAACTCATATGAGTACTGAATGAACTGTATGAGACAGAGATAAAGAAACAATCTCTAAATTGTTAAAAAGGCATAGTTTTAAATACTTATTTTTAGAAGCACTGTAATGCTGTACTAACAGCACAATCTTAATTGGCACAGTACTTAACTCTGATTGGGTGTACGTAATGTTTCTGTAAAGAACAACTTAGGAAGACTAAGAATTAAACTTCTATCAATTAGCAGTAGTTTATATAAGGCTACCAGCAGTTTTCTTATATACTTTTTTATTTCCAAGAGTTTCGATATTTAGGTTTTATTTTCACCTCTAAAATGTGAAGTATTTTCATTATTTTGTGCTTTACTCATGTTGGATCAGTAACTTTGCAGGAGACAAGTCAGTCCTTTGGCCTCCTTGAGGAAGAGCTGATGGCTCTGAAGAACAAACACCTGGAAGGTACTACTAATGCACTGGCACTTCTGTTGCACTGACACAAAGTCAGCAACAACATAATTAATGGATCCCATTTTAATAGCTATATGATAGTCACTCCTGGGTTCATGGTCAGTCACAAGGCTTGCATAGTAACATGAAAAGCTGTGCTGGTGTCAGCTTAAGTAACTGGGTAAATGAAATTTTGTGGGAAAAAAAAGAGATGGGAGAAGCAGGCCAACATTACATACAAAGCTTTAAAGGAATTAGAGAGAACACAGAATGCAGCAACATCAGAGAGGTGCAGAAAAAATCACAGTGCCTCCCTAATGCAACTATGTAGATTTTAAACTTTTATGCCATTAATGTTCAGCTGGTTTTAGAACAATCCTGTTGAACATTAAGCTGCTTCAGTACTACTATTGTTCCTACTTTGATGATTTCTCTTACAAAGTAAATAATTATCCCTGTAGGTAACAAATATAATCAATACAGTAAAGCCTCATTAAAAAATGGGCTTTTCTTGTTATCTGGGCATCCTGTTAAAATATATAGGCCATAACCCAGATAATTCTTTAATCTGTGACTTATCTGACACTGAAAAGCAAATGTTGCCCAATTATCACAACATTCCAGATAAACTATTTTTAGTTAAGTGTCAAGAGATTCAGAGTAATCCTGCTCCCTTCATATAGGCTATAAAATTGAAAACATTTAGGAACAATCTTTCAATGCAAATTTCTCAAAATTGATTCCTAAATGCTGACAAGTCTTTATGCAACTGTGTGAAATGGCACATATTAACTATTCAAAGCATTTAAAGCAATACTTACAGTAAGGTTTATAGGCACAAAGAACTTAGAAAATTTTTTTTTTTCTTTTAAATCTAGAAAACCAGGCTCAGAAATTTAAGATTAGGCCTGTAAACTTTGATAGGAGCATTATTGTTCTCATCATGTAACAAGATAGGAAGATTAGATCTTGGTATGTTAATCTTCATGCTGGAAGGGAAGGCCTAGACATCATGACAAAAAAAGTACTCCTCCTTCACATTATGGAATTTTGGAAGAGAAATCTAATAAATATACCATGCAAATTTCAATGAAATAAATGGGATGTAGAAATGCTCTCATGTCCCTATCACTGTGAAAGGCATGAAGCTGACAAATAAGTGTGGTCAACAATTGAAAGGTCCACCTGTCTCTCTCACGCTCTAGCAAAGAATGAAACAAAGCTTGACTATTTCCAGCCCCAGAAACTTTACAGAACTGAGGGCTGGGCACAGGCATGACAACCCAGCCCTGTGTCAGCTCATCCGTGGATCCCTGTACTACTAGTACTAATGTACTTCTTAGAAGCACTTGATCTCATGTTGTTTGAGAAATAAGAGCATGTACTGGGATATTGTGAATTTTAAATTTAGTTTTGAGACTAAACAACAAATTATCAGCTTGGTTTTCCTCTGTTTATTTTAAACTTGTAGCTCCACGGGTTTATATGGTTTCAATATGACATACAGTAATTGTTGGTATGTTTTCATTGTGGCTTTATTGTTACATATTTTAAGCTTTCAATCACTTAGCAGGAAAAACACATTTCTCCTTATGTGTCGTTCTAGATTATGTCTTATTGAGAAAATACCAGATTGATTCAAGGGTCTTATTGCAATGTCTGTAGTGATTCCTTTGCTTTATTTCTGATACTGTGTTTATTCTGGGGTCATGACTTCTTTTTCTTCTTATTTTTTTTTTTTTTTTCTTTTCATAAGATCAAAGTTGAGTCTTCAAGTGACAGACTAAAATGTCCCAATCAGCATGTTCTGCTCTGAAACACTTGAGCAAAGTTTTTTTGGGATTGCAAATACCCACAGAACTTTGAGGGGGTTTATGTATTGCTAAGTGTATCCTGAAAAAAACAAATAGTTACAAAAGCTGGTCACTATTTTTTAAAAGGAGATAATACACCATTGTAAATGTTCAAAATTGAATAAATTTTTTGTTTTTCTTTCCAAATTAGCATATTGTCCTCAATGTAAATGGTCATAACTTGTTTTTCTTTGAAGCTTAAATCAAAATGTTCTTTCCTCAGAAAATGCTAGCTTTTTTCTCCACCCCATCTCTTATCTATCAAGAGGAAACAAAGAACTAAGATTTTCAATGTTAACAGTCAAATATGAATAATGGATGTTAATGTCAGTTTTATTGCTTTTTTATCTGTAAAAAGTCTAATTAAATTTTTAAGGTTTGATTAAATGAAACATGTAAATCCAGAATTTGATATAAAAGATTCAGAAAATTTAAAATTGAATTTTTTTGTTATAAAATTCAATATAGTGTTGAGTAAGGTGTTTGTTAGAAATATATAATATATAAAATAACCTCTAAACAAAGCCGATTTACTGTTAAAATCAGAAACTTTAGGAAAAGCCTACACTTAAAATCTTTGAAGACAACAGAAGTCCAGGTAATTTTGCACTATAAAGTTGTTCACAAAACTATGAAAAATCTTCAAAGGAAAGAAGCTGTATTAAATCAAAGCAGAAACCCCACACACTGAATGAATATCATGTCTGACAAAGACAAGGAGCTGGAGACTGAAAATCAGTGGATGTGAAGAGAAAGATCAGAAATTGGGACTGCTTGATAGACAAGATCATGAAGGACTTGCATCACTCTTCTTTTTAGAATCTAGGCTTTAATGTGGATGCTGGAGGGAAAAGGAAGAAACAAACAACAACATTTATTTTAAAACCATGCAGTCATCTTCTCTTCGTTATCCCTAGAAGCTGTGTTATCCCCACTTGTTGCATAATTCTGACCCTGAACAGGATATAGACTATAGGGCCAGATACTTTACAAAAGTTCTCTAAAAACAGCAATAGTCCTCAGGTACAGCAGGCTTATCATGAGTTTCTTCTATTAGTATATGAATGGAAATCATTAATTTCTGTTGCACTGATTTCTTGAGAGTTGGTACAGTTTACAATACTGATTGCATTGACAAGTAATTATTGAGTTGAGAAAACTGAATTGACAAAAAAGTAATGCCAGAAATCTGAGAGAAACAGACTGATACCCTTTGAAACAACACATACAGAAAAAAGAATTAAGATACATTCTATGCCAACATTCTTAAGCAGCTGCATTGTATAAGTTCTACTGCAATGCAGAAGAAAACACATAAAGCTATAAAAAAAGGAAAATTATTGCAATTTTCTGTAAATATCCTAAGTAATTTTGTCTGTGATTTTAAATACTATATTTTTATTAACCTGCCATCTACAGTTTTACTATTGTTTACTAGTCAAGGGAAATGGCACCCCAGTAAGAATAAGGGAAATTTCTTGAAAGAAACTATGGCACAAATTTAAAAGCATTTTTTTAATTGGATTTAGTATGGATGGATGAAAATTTTGCAGCAGAATGTTTTTCAGCAGAACCTGATGATTTGCTGATTCTTTGACTTAAAACCATCAGTAGAAAAACTTAGAAAATCCCAAGATAAATTGCATCAAAAGTTGTTTGTAAAATCTGTGACAACTAGACAGGAAGACTTCTTATTTTACAGAAAAATATTAACTGTTGAGATATTTTACTTTCATTATTTTACAAACAAAACTCAGTCACGCTAAGTATTTTCAACTTTTAAGATGCAAGAAAGTAAAACAAGTTAAAAAATGGGTATTAAATTTCTAATTGGCCTTTCTCCCACAGCTGAGCTGCAAACTTTTCCAAATTATCTGAATTTATTAGGAAAGGAAAAAAACTTTCAGCCTGTCCTAATTTTGGAGAGGTGCTTTTCCAAGGTTCAATGGGATTTAATTTGTTCAAAGTATTTTTCTTTCAGCTCAAACTAAGAATTCTATTAAAAACATAGAAAGTTGCATACCCAAATACAAGAATAATACTCACTTTATTCATTTGCTAACTAACATAAATAAAACTCAGAGTACATGGAAAATATATTTGGGATCGCTCTTGGGTGAAGTAACCTGAGGGTATGTGCTTGCCTAGCTTGATAAAGTTCCTTTCTACATCTGGATTTAATAAAAGGAAGAGGTTGGTTTATTCACAAAAAGTATTTAATGTCTGCATTATGACAGAAGATCAATCGTTCAAATTCCCCTACTTCGTCTCTGGAAAATACTAAGGCACAAATAGAGATTTCATTCACTGTGTCTGCAGCTATCCTAAGACACAGCTGTCAAACCTAGGGTCAGAATTAAGGTGGAATAATGTAAAATTAAAGGTCTTCAGTAGAACTCCCACATAACTCAGAGATCTGTTTGATTTGAAGTCTTGCCTGCACGTAATGCATGAAAATGGTGTAAGCATTTAATCATCACTGCCTTTGGTGAGATGCCACCAGGTCTTACTAAAAGTGTGCAGTGGAAAAACTGCCAACAGATTTATTTCCCCTTTGTTACCTCCAAAATTTATTTCAAATTAGTAGAAATCTTCAGCATTGTGTAAGACATGCTACCTTCTTTCAGTTTTCAAATTGGGTGATTTCTCCTATGACCTACCTTAGGCTTGCAGAGGCCTACTCAGTGCCTGGGCAATTATCCTTCTAGTTTTCCTCCAAACACAATGCTGTATACAATTAATACTTGTGATTAATTAAATTAGAACTAACAATGACAAATGCCTCCCCCTGATGCTGCTACAAATAATCTTACTCTTAAATTTATGGAAGTCCTTTGCTGAATTTTGAATGGGGTGAATCTCTGCCAACTGATTTTCAAGTTTATCATACATCCAGAACCTGACATTTCCAAACACTACCCACTGTCTCATATCCATATTATAGAAAAAATTTAAATGATGCTGCGGTACAAAACTGTTGATTATGTAAATAGTTCAACTGAAATCACTCTAAGATTTTTCCACAAGTGAAGACTTCCAGGCAATTAACTTGTACTCACAAACTGGTCACAAATTCAGTATCTAAATGTATGAAAAGGACTGTGCATTTCTGCTGTCATTCAAAATTCAAAAAAAATCCTGAATGTTCCCTTGTTTTTCATGCTGTACTTATGAAAAATTAGAAAAGGAAGGACTGGAATCAGGAAACTACAGACAATCAAAACAATTAAGTCATAGAAGAGACTTTTGGAGAAAACAACTAAAAATGGAAAGGAGAGAAAAATTAAGTCAGTGAGAGAAATGATAAATGATAACTGATAAACAGCTGAAACATGGGCTTTACTAGTTTCCTTTTGACTCTTCTGGAACAGCAGTCAATAAAAGGGCACTACTTGAGGATGTTTATTAGAACTGTTATCTCAGTTTAAAAACCATTTACTCTAAGAAATAAGCTCAGCAGGCTTTTCTCATATCACACTATTGCCAACATCTTCTACAAATACAAAAACATCCTCCCACCTTGAAGAAAATGAGCAACAACCTTCTTTGGCCCATATATGTTTACTTAAAGTTTGCTTCTCTTTACTGATTCATTACCAGTTAACAAAATACCCTGGGTCTGAGTCACTGTAAACAAAGCTAATTACTGAAACAAATCACTACAAAAAAAGCATCACCAGCCTTGCATATAGGTCTGGTACAAAAATTGCAGTTCTTCCTAACCAATTTGTTGGGCTTTTTTTAGGCAAGGAAATTATTGACCCTCCAAGGACTTTTTTATAGCTGTGGTTTAGAAAGCCAGTTTCTCAAGTTCTTCAATTCATCCAAGACTGAGATGACAATTAAATATATATCTGGTCTATTAGGAAAAAAAAATAATAAAGAACATGTCCCTACTAACAGAATTAAACTCCAATTACCTTGTCAATCTGGAAATACAAAGATAGAAATATTACTATGCAAGAAAGTTTCTAGAGGATTTGTGGGATCAGATCCTATCCCATAAGCTATTCTTTTTTAATATATTTATTATTTATTATTAAGATATTAATTATTTTTCAACAGCAATTCATATGAAGCTGCAAAATTCTGACTGATAAAATCTTAGGAATATACAGAATTAGAAGGTATAAAAATCACTCTTTTTTCTCATTTTTGGATTGACTTACATTATTTTCAAAATTTCTATAGCTTTCTTCAATATTAAAGATATATTTTTAACTTATAGAACTGCTAAGCACTTATGCAAAGGGCTTGGTTTTCTAAGTTTCTAGATAGCATTGGAAAGACAGCTGCTTGTTTAGAAACAGATCAGACTAAATACCTGAAATAAGTACATGTGCATATGATTACAGTTCATATAACTTAACTTTAAGTTCTTTTTAATTAATGTAGATCTCAGAATTCAAGTCACCACGAAAATACTAAGACTAAATCCAAATTTGTATGTGAATTTTCACTCTGCTTACAGCTGTCATTTTAGCTTCTAGCTTGTCATTGTCATTTCACTGAAAATTTGCGAAATGTTAAAACAGAATTGCAAATTTATGTGCATAAACTTACTAACATATTTAAAGTTTTCCTCCAGTATTTGACCAGCTCCACCATGAATTCCGAAATGACAGTCAAATTCTACGTGTCCCATGAATTCTTAATCTTTAAAAGACAGCTAATTTTTTTTCTCACATTTCTACATCCATTTTATTATTATTACATTCAGTATAGCAAAGAGAGGGCACTATAAAGATTTTAATCATCTCTGATGCACAGTGGCGTTTTTAAAAAATCACAACCATTGTTCTTTAAAAGATTTTCCTTCACCTCAAGCTGCACCAAGTACAAACAGGTACTTAATAAGTGAACTCTCTAAGCCTTTTCTATTCAATGAGCAATTTAGGAAGTCATCTAAATATCCAGATGAAACCAAAAGTACTTCAACTTGAACTGTATTCAAGAGAAAATATTTCCATTGTTTTGCTGTACAGTCAGAACAAAATCACAAATGCTCCAGCATCATGGAGCCTAAAATATTGTGTCAAATCTAATAAAAAGGTCTACATCTGAATAGACCTAACACTGTTTTCAATACACATTGCATAGAACACTTCATCTTCTATTGTGAATAAATAACTTCTTGTGACAGCCTTAGAAATACTTAGACTAAAAGAAAAGCATCAAAGAATCCAATCTCAGTAAGCTTATGAGACATTTGATGCCCTCAGAACCGAAGCTTTTGAACCTAGGATGTTGTTTTGTTATGCCAAATATTTGTTTATTTTAGTATAATTCACTGGTACAAGAAACACACCCAAAAATTAATTTTCTTACAGGCTTTTAGTGAAAGAGAATTATTGGACTGGATAGATGCCATCAGGACACTGCAGGTAGTTAGTTGCACCTGAAGGAGAGGTTGGACAGAAAGGTGAATGTTCCTTCTTTGGATGGGGATACCATCAGGAAAGTTGAAGGTAAGGCAAGGGTTGACAAGGCACTGTCCCAGGGTGGAAGCACTCTTGGGAAATGTATGCTGCTCCAGGGAGGACTTCTAAAATGCTTGTACACCAACAGAGGCAGTATGAGAAGCACATAGGATAAACTGAAAGCTGTGGCCTTGTCTCAGAGCTGTAATGACACTGGCACTGTCTCCTTCATGTCCCTGCCACCTGCACTGCAGAGACCTGTTCTCTAGGTTGGTCCTGTCAGATCTGGGTCGTAGCTTCTCATGAAGAACTCTGGGCATAACAAAACATAGCTGTTATGTCTTTCTATTCTATTCTGTTCCCTTCTGTTCTATTCCATTCCCTGCACTCACCATGAGTTGAATAACAATGCTAATATTTGTCTGAAATGACAGTGGTCTCTGAAAGACATAACACAAAGGTTACAACTGGAAACAGGATTTCATTTTACTTTTCTGGCACTGTTTCAGAGATGATGTTCACAGGCATTAAGAGAACGTGCATATACAGGCAGGAGCAGGACAATGTGTTCTTCAGTTTAGCTTTAAAAACCATCCCCTACAGCCTGGTGAGGGCAGTTAATAGAGCTACGGTGTTTGTGAGGCATTTAAATAATGTCTTTAATATTACTGTACTTTAAGTTTTGGTTAACTCTGAATTGGTCAAGCAATTGGACTATTGTAGGTCACTTCCAGCTGTACTCTTTTGTTCTTTTGAAGGGTAAAAGCAGCAGTGATTGAAAGGTGAGGGGACCCTTATTGGCCACTAGAGAAGGGCCATACAATGCCACCTTTATGAGACGGAAAAACCTGAACTTTTCCCCTGTTTTAGAGGATTCAGGGAGAAACTGGCATCAGAATGACCTAACTCTCCAAGGATATGCTCATGAAGATCAGAATCCACCTTTGAAATATAGGGATGTTGTCTAGAAACATACCTCTGTCTAGGGATATACTACATGCATACACCAAGGCTTGTTTTAATCTTATAAAAGCATTACTATGAAGAGTTAAATTTGTTTTCTTCCTGTCAGTAATGTTGACTCTTTGATATGTGCACTTTCTAATCAGAGAACACTAACCTCTGGCAGAGAGGAAATAAGAATTTACTCACAGTAAGACTCTACTTGACATGCCTAAAAAAAAATATGCATCATCTTCACCCAGACGTCTGAGAAAAAGCAGAATAAATTGAACTGGGTCTGGAGTAACTGCATCCTTAATATATTTTTTTTTCAGACATTCAAGAAAAAAAGTATCAGTGAGGCCCTTCAGGCTCCAAATCAATGATGTAGAACCAAGACCTATAGCTTGAAATCTGCTGAATTCTTTTGTTTCATGAAAGAAAAAACGCCCTACCTGATTTCTCTGGTGAATAGGTCACCATGGACAAATGGATCAATCACCACTTACAGGAATGCAAGAAAATAATGCTGGGCACAGCCATCATGAGCCTTCATTCAGGCAAAAAGAAAGATTAAAGGCAAGCCTATTGGGATTAGACTGAAATTTTTGACCGTAGTTACCTAAATGCTACCATTCTTACTTTGTGTAAAAGCACACTCTATCTCTGCTTCTGGTTTTGATGGTTTCAGATGGTTATTGAAGGATATGTTTCAAATCTCCATCTTCCTATTAACTGGTTACAGACCACTGTATGGAAGATCCCTTCTGTGGTGTGTGTGGCAGCTGCTGGAAAACTGATTAGAAAACATTAGTCTGCTTCTTTTTACACAACAGCCAGATCTGACCTTAAAAAAAATTCATCAAACCCTACAAGACTTTATCAAATTTGGCCATAAAATCTGTTTATACACTAGCGGAAAAATTTCCTTCATTCCACAGCAAAAAAATAATTAAAATAACCTTTTCAAACAAGCCAGCTGCTTACATTTTTCTAAAGGAGATGATGAACGATTTAAAAAAATATTTAAGTGTAATCAAAAACTCTGTAGGAATATGACTGAACAAGCTGGTGGGTCATGTATTCATACAAAATATACATGTTTTTCTCTAACTGATTGTCATGGCTTAACCCCAGTCAGTAGCCAAGCCACACACAGTCACTCACTCACTCCCTCACCAGCAGGATTGGGGAAAATAGTGGCAGAGTAAAAGGTAGAAAACTCATGGGTTGAGATAAAGATAATTTAATAAGGAGAGCAAAATCCACACACACAGGCAGAGCAAAACAAAAATTTCAAAGACCCCTTCCCATGGGCAGGCAGGTGTTCAGCCATCTCCAGGAGAGCAGGGCCCCTCACGTGTGATGGTTACTTGGGAGGACAAATGCCATCACCTCAAACATCCCCCTCTTTCTTCTCCCCACTTTATATACTGAACAAGATGCCATACGGCCTAGAATGTCTCTTTGGCCAATTTAGGTCACCTGCCCGGGCTGTGTTTCCTCCCAGCCTCCCATAGAGCACCGAATTTCTCACCAGTGTGGCTGTATAAGAAACAGAAAAGGCCTTGGCTCTGTGCAGGCCCTGCTCGCAACACAAAAACATCCCTGTATTATCAACCCTGTGTTCAGCACAAATACAAAACACAGCCCCATACTAGCTACTGTGAAGAAAATTAATTCTGCCACAGTTGAAACCAGCACACTGATTATACTTTCATTGCCAGCTAACAAATGAACCTGTAAAAAACACACACGGTTGTTGCACTTCTCAAAGCTGTGGTGCTTGAGAATATCTGCCAGTAGCCTCATTAAAATTACAAGTGGAAAATAATGGATTTTTATTCTTTTTTTTTTGTACTGGATACAAAAAATTGAGAGAGGAAAAAAAAACCCTCATATTGCATCTGATTAACAAAAAGATGGAGAAAAAAACAAATTTTTTTTTACTAAAAATTCCTTTTATACCAAATCTTTCTGAAATATTCAATTAAAAAAACCCAAAAAGTTAAAATTAAACATTAAGGTATTTGGAAATAATTTTTTTCTGTTTTAGCCTGATTTTTCTGATTTTAGAAGTTTATTTCTTAATGCACAAAAAAAAAACCCAAAACCAAAACAAAACAAAAGAAAAAAAAAACACCACCAACAATCAAAACACAACTTTTTAAAAATTGTTTTAAAATTTAAGTGATATCTACTACCAAAAGAGGCCTATGTTTGTCAGTGATACCAACTGAAGGCAATAAACAGACTGAAGCATGTTCTCACTTATTTTTCATGCCAGTATACATTAATATGTATATAGGAACAATCACAACTCTTCTTTCCTTGAAAGACCATAGAGAAGAACGGTCTGTACTGAGAATATGTATAAAGACAGAGGGTATTTTTGGTCTTAGATTAAAAACTCTATTCTTAAATGACTACTAACATGACCTGAGACTATTTGGAGGATAAAAGGTGCCCATTTTCATGACCTTATGAAAAAATCAAACCACTTTTCTGACAAAAAGGTAGAAAAAAATACACTAACAAGGAAGCAAACTTACCAACAGAGCACAAATTCAACCAGATCTTTAAACATTTGCAAAGAAAAAGTTGACAGTTCCTTTCCCTCACTCTCCATAGTTTAGATATGAGTATTCATCCATGCACCGTTAATGTCAGAAGAAGAATATCAAGCTATGTTTGCCACTGATGAGCTGTGAAGATGAAGGCTAAAAATCAAACACATAGGAGGTCTCTCATCTACCTTAAACAGCTGTTTTGTTATTTGGATGCAACAGATTATTCTGGACAATATGGAAGTTTCTCTTTTGAGTGTGTATGACAACCTTGGGAGACAGTGAGTGAGACATGGATAGTTAGTTAGTGCCTAGTTAGTAGCACGAAACTAAGCTCAGCAGATTTCAAATAAGTAAATTTCCTAGCAGCTAAGTATAGTTGAATGCAGAATTAACTGTCAAAGGAAACAGTGTTTTAACTCAACGTCACTGCAGGCAAACAAGATTAACTACAACGCCCAAAAGACCTGTTCAGCCCACAGGTTTTACCACTTCTATACTTCCTAATGTTCTTGCAAATATTCATGTGACTCACTCCTTAAAAGCATCTCCAAATCTTATTTTAGTTCTTGTAACATGATTCCATGACCTAAATTTTGTTCACTTTACGACTTGTAGAGCAAATGCTCACCATAGGAAAATTCATTATTTCATTAATAACCACGGGACTGAGCATACTATATTTCCTTCTTTTCCCTCCCTCTCTGAAAAAAACAACAACAAAACCAAAAACCAGTCACTAATCAAGAAACTGAAACAGTAATATTTGGCATAGTAGTACACATAGTAGAGCTAACATCTGAAAAAAAACAGATTTGCAAATACAGGTCATGTGACATTTGTTCAGTCCCACTGCTTCCTAAGTATTAGCAAATAGAACTGGTCAGTGAATGTAAACAGCTTGGCCTGCAACCATTTATGGAGCTTTATAATTGCTCCTGCCACCTATTTGCCTTGAGTATATTCAATATTTGCATGCCTTTCTGCCATATCCAAGTGTTGGGTTTTTTTTTCAAGTATATCCCACAATTCAGAAGTGAGTCATCTGGAGTTTGAAAATTCTTACCATCAGATGTGCAGTTGCATCAGAAAGATGCAAATGTACTGTTCAGATCCAGAAAAACAGCACAGCCATATAAAAACTCCTGTATGAATAAAAGCATCAGGAGTGTTTTCCACTCATAGGATTTCATGACCCAGAAGGCTTCTTACAGTTACCTTGAAAAGCATAGCCAAAGCCTGTGCAATAATATGTTTATTGACTGTTTTTTTGTGGGCATTTATCTGCCACAGGATGGAGATTAAGGGAACTATTCATATGGCCATGATCCTGTGGTATCTTATTATGATCTTCATGAATCAGTAGTAAAAGTACTATATGGTAGTTTTCATGGCCTCCAGATGTCATGACTTTGCTGCTTGTCTCAAAAATTAATGGAAGTGAACATGGTGGAAGATCCATATCATGTGCCATGGGTCTCTGTCTTCAAAAGAGCAGAAATAAAATTTGGCCATCAGTTTTCATTTAACTGATTTCAGTGGATGTTTTGACTTTGGTTATATTGATTTCTTTGTGACTTGCTTTTAGATATATGAGGTTGCTTCAAGTGTAAAGACTGTTTTCCCCTTTATGGTTTATGAAATTCATAATTTTAAAATAAAAGCTAAACGTCCCATTAACTAAAAAGTGTTTCTTTTATGTTATATATTGGTCTATTTGTTGTGATTTTTCAAGTTTATTTTGCTCATGCAATTTCTTCATTAATTTAACTATTAAGCAAGTTGTTTACCCAATTTTATTTTTTTTAATAAGATATAATTAGTTTTCCACTATGGAAAAAGAAACAAAACAGATTTCATTCTGAACTCTGTTGTACAGTAAGGCCCTAATTCTTTTTTGGTGACTTCTGTGAACTCTTCTGTTAGAAGAAGACAACCCCACAGATCTCAACTACACAAAATACAGAGATGAAATTTAAAAGACAGAACAGATTTTAACATTAAGAAAGCCAAAACTAAAATAAGAAGATTTGGTAATGCTATTATTAACTTCTTCAGGGTACAGATATGAAGTCTAATTGCTCTCTGAAAAACACATCTCTTTTTAAGCTTGATTTGCTGGGCAAAGAAGGACTTGGATTTCACTCCTTGTACAAAAAAGTTAAATGTGAATCTGATATGCATATACAAACCAAATAGGAACCAGAGATATGGCAATTAGTGATCTGATGTTTGAATAAGCAGTTCAATATGAGGAAGCATTTTTCTTAAAGTTCTGAGACTAATGACCAGGTTTCAGCAATGTGCAAAGAAAGAGTTCTTACAGTCACTGTCCATGGCTTCCCAATTTAAGAAGGGAAGACTTCTTAAATTAAACAAGGGTGTGCAATATGAGAAAATCTGATTTTTTTTCTCTGAAGACATCTAAATAAAAGAATATAATAATTTATTAACTAAAATAAAAAAATAAATTGTTATTTCCTTAAATGACAGCAGGATTAATCTACAAATCATACTGCTTAATGGCAGTGTTTATATTTATATGGAAATATATGCACTTCTTTTCAAAAGGTTAGAAACTTGGCCTCTGCCAAAGGACACATCTACATGGAAAGGTGCAGCATTTACGCCTGGCTTCAAATAATTCATTTGAAGACAACCTGGGAATTTGTAAACAACACTCCCTGTTTACAGTATCCATACAAAAAGGGCTCCCTTCCTCTCTCTTTACACAGTGATTTTTTTTTGTTTTTCTTCTCATCCATCAGCTGCTCTCTGCTGATACCATTCTGGGAGCAGCCCAATTTCTGCATGTAAAAACCACACTTCATTGTAGCAGAGATGTCGAAAAAATAAAAGTCCCTTTACACATAAAACCAGAATATATTATTTTTAATCTTACATTTTTTAAATCTCCAGTCATTACTTTAATAATTTCTAATTCAAACAGACCAGTAATACTCTTTCAGTAAAATTATGAAATTATATTGGACTACCTTAGTTCTTCTGTGAATACAGATTTTATCTGTATTTTTATGGTTCTGTACATTGTGCCCTTGGCAGACGCTTTTTATTCTCTCCCAAAAGTTAAGCAAGCAAGCAACTTTTCATTAAACAACTAAAATAATTTTGTTAGCAAGCCGAGTTTTACTTTTTCTCACATTTACTTTAAGCTTCTAAAAGTATATTGTTGCATACCTACAGCATTTAGTCTACTCATCTAATAGAATGCTCATTTGCAATATTTAGCATTTTTATGTGTAAATATTGCAGCAAATATAATGGAGTTTCTTGTTTGATTCTGCTCCCTGTTATTCTGTTAAAGAGAGTTATATTTGACAGTAAACTAGCTGTTGGTTTCTTGTATAAAACCCCTGAATTTGCATTTGATTTACAAGCAAGGAGGTATACTTAGAAGCACGTATTTATTATGCTGGAAAATTAGCCATGCTGTAGTGTTTGGTATACTTAAAACAGCACATAAAACATTTTAGCAGTATGATGGCAAACACTTGTTTATTAAGAGCCCTGTACTGAATAATCAGAGTTGTACCTAATGCTTCAGAAGCTCAATTCTCTTTGAGTAAGAATTAACTTCAGTGTAACCTGCAGTTCCTCAGGCAACAGATATCATAGAAACATGGAACAGTTAGGGTTGGAAGGGACCTTTAAAGGCCATCTAGCTCAGTCCTTCTGCAATGATCAGAGATGTCTTCAACTAGATCAGGCTTCTCAGAGCCCCAACCAACCTGAGTTTAAATGTTTCTAGGGATGGAGTATCCACCATCTCTGTGGGTAAATGGTTATTGTGTTCTAGCATGCTCATTTTAATAAATGTCTTCCTTATATCTAATCTAAATTGACTCCTTATTAGTTTAAAACCATTATGCTTTGACTTATTGCAACAGGTCCTTCTCTTGTATATTTGCAAATATTTCAAACAACCATGTGTATATGGCATCACCAATACCACAGCAAGTTTGATTTGATTTCTCAACTAGGTTCCTGCAGCTGTTGGGAAATTCTCTGATTCAATATACATTTTTAAAACATTCATTGTATGGAAATAAGAAAAGTAATATCAAAACTCTATTCCTCATGGTTCTATTGGTGTTGAATGAAAGTATGGAGTCCTTTGATTATCTAATAAAATAAAATAAAAAACCCAACTGAAATCACAGATTTTTTTGCTATTCAGAATGGCAAAAGGCTCCAGTAGGTCTTATGTCACCCACTGAAGTCAATGATGAGTCTTCCTTACTTTATTCTGAAGTTTCATTATTAAAACACAAATCTTCGGTAATATTTTCCAGCTAAAATACCAACAAATTCAGGATATTGCCTAAAAAATGCATAGACATAGGATATCATAAACTCAATTTTGCAGATTTGCAGACTTAAGCACTGTCTGGATTGAATTAAAGGAAGACATTAGAAACTAATTTCTTAAAGCATTGTCAGATCTGCTCTTAACTACGGAAGCACTTGTACCATTGCTTAGTTGAATTTCAGAAGAAATTCTGAAGTCACATTCTAATACTCAAATATCTCAGTAAAACATGTTTAGACAATCTGGGATATTCTGATAGAATTCTTATTTATTCTTTAATTTTATCTCTTGTAGCAGGCAATAAATTACATCCTGTTTCCATTTAATCTCTCAAGACTCAACATCACATTTGTTTGAGTATGATCTCTTCCTCAAATGTCTCAATCAAGCTTGTACATAGCCAAAGCCTTCTACAACAGAAAACATGAAGATGAAAAGGAGCAACTTCAAAGCACTATTGGAAATTCCAATGTTGCATCTTCCAGAGAAGAACAAACTATAAACTCAAAATTAAAGTTCCAAGAAATATTTAATGAAGCTCTGGGTAACACAACTAGCACTCCTGGAACTAAGGTAAAAATCTTTGACATCTGTATTTAATCCAAAATTCAAAGAGAGTTTTTATTTAGGGGGAAAAAAATGGATCATCATGGAAAAACTTACAGTAGGAGCAACCGTAGACTTCAATTCTTAACCCAATTTGCCCCTCTCCATTCCAGTCCAAAGGAACTATCCTTACATAGCGAGCAATAACTGGATGCTGTAAATCATGCCGGATCACACTGTCAGAGTTTGTATTTCCAGGAAATGCCTAAGGGAAAGAAGAAAAAAAATCAGTTCTAGAGCCTATAAGGTTGGCATCTGAAGAAATACATATGAAATCCTATAATAAGTATCAATAGTGGAGCGAAATACCAAAGGATAAGGATTACTGTTGCAAACTATAGTTATCAAAATATTGAAAGAGATAAAACTTGTTTTTTTTGCTTACAGTTATAGGAATGGATAATTATATGCTCAGACACTGCTTATTCAAAAAGTAGGTCTTAGAAGAATAATTATTTTGTACCATGCATAATAGACCCAGATGTGGTAGATGTTAGGAAGATGCACAGGATCCCTTCTTTGGTGGACTCACAAAATTATAGCATGTTAACAGTTACATTCACCTTAAATTTTTTTGTGCTGCAGCTATTGATGTGCTAAATGATGAAAATGACACTCCAAAATAAGTTAGTAAGAGTCATTAATTAGTGTCTTTGAAGTACTTATATATTTGAGTGGTGTAAGGAAGAGAACAGTTCTTTCTTCTGAGCTGAAAGGAAGACAAAGGAAAGCATACACTGAACAATGACAAAAAAATCCTGCTGAGCAGGAGCCTGTTTTCTTGTTCTAGGAATCACAGAACTTTATGGAGGGAATAGAAATTTTGATTCCTTTAAAAATGTATATTTTACTGAGCATGCAAGGTAGTGCTCCATAGTTCAAGAGCAAATCAAATTCCATTTGGAAATGTTTTAATGTTATGATGCTTGGTATAATCTTATCAAACCCCTATTAAATGTTGAGGTTTGCTGATCGTTTTGGTTTGGGCTTACTTGGTTTCTTAAAAATTTCCTAGAAGTGTTATGGTCAAAGAAGGCTGAAATAGGAAGACATTAAATTTTCTACATAACTCAATTAAATTATTAATGAAAAAGATTCTCATACACAATAGTTTTTATTGCAGCTCTCCAAATTTGCACCTTGACTTGTGCTTTACCAGACCTTTTTCAGAAGGGGAGCTGATCCCAGCAGGTACCTGGTATTTCAAGGGTTCCTATTGCTATATTAATCAGTAAGCTCTGCTGAATGCATAAACATAGTCAACAGAGAATAAGACAGTCCCAGGTTAATAAAACACATTCCATTTGGGCTCCAGCAGAACAGTATCTTTTAAACACCGCCTTCATTTAAATAAATGGGGAGCAATAATACATGCTCTGTGGATAATGCAAATACCAGGCCAAAATCCATTATTGCAAGACTGAAAAATCAATTTACAGTACCTTGAAAATTATGCACAATTTCTGTAAAATCTTTTCTGGCCAATAGGATTTAAAAATATAATTTAGACCCACATCTCTAATAGAAGATGTTTTTAAAAGAGGGAATGAATTTCTGGCTAAAAAATAAATAAAATATATAATTTTACAATAAGAAACCTCTTTGCAAAACTACTTTTTTATTTCAGAAAAAAAAGGTGTAAAAACCTATATAAATTAAACAAGTTTTTCAGATTATTAATCTCATTAAATAATTTAAATATTATTGTCAGATATCATGCTTTTTCTTTAACCCAAACTGGTAAAATTACCAAAATGGCTTATTTATCTGTAAAACACTGTCTCATGAGCCCAACTCCAAAATTCTCTGTTCTATATACCATTTCTCTTCTTGTATTGGATACTGACTTCTGTAAACTGCTTAATATTTCAGTTCGCATTGCAATAAAAAGACTGGGAATGTTATTAGCCAAGACTTTTCTCAGAGGTAGTGTTCCACAGGACAGCAACAGAATAAGAATGAAAAAAGAAAACAAGTCCTCGAATCCTTTCTAAACACTGCTTTTGAACATATATTTAATGGAGCTTTCAAACATATTCACCAAAATTTTTGTCATTCCTTAAGAGGAAACTGTTTAGTGTCAAATAATTTTCAAAATTTAACAGGGCAGGTTTATGGAGAGATAACATATTTCTAACAGGCCAACTAATAAAGTTTAAAATTAATTTATTTAATAAATAATCAATCATTCAGCAGAATTTGCAGCAAAAATTGTGTGATTTTTAAATTTAATTTTGGCTTTATCTATATGCTTCAGCCGCCCCACTGTACATGAAGACACCAGAGAGACACTCAGTCTAAATCTCTTTGCAAAGCTAAAGAACCTACAGAAAACTGAAGATAAGGGTTTGGAAAATTTGGAAGCAAAGCTATGGAAAGCAAAGATACAGACTCAGTTTCTTATCCTTACTTAAAGAACAACTACGTTCTAATCAATAATTTAAAATGGTAGAGTTAAATTATAAATTCATGTAAGTATTGTAATGAAATAGCACACAACTTAACAGTAGTATGTAAGTAAAACTGGCCAAAATGGTTTTAGTTTCCTGTAATAGGACAGTTTGCAACAACATTACAGTACTCAATCCCATGAGCAAAGAAAGAACATTACAAAATCTCCCTTTGGGAAAATGCTTTTTACAATAAAGGATTAAAAATAAAGTCTCAGCATTAAAGAATTTATCTCTGAAATAAGGAGGCACAGAAATGCCTGAAATGTTGTTAAGTGAACAAAAGTAGAAGCTTTCATATTTTAACCAAATAGTAAAATTGATGGAAGGATAGTGGTTAGATCCTCAGCCAGATAAACAAAAAGGTATCTGCAGTCTCTTGGTTCACTGTGAAGCAGAGAAAAAACCCCTATACTTCACTGAAGAACATCATCACATATATACCAGAGAATTTAACTTAGTTAAGGGGAAAATTAATTCTTCACCTCAGTTCAGGTGAAGAATTCTCTGTCCAAATTAACGATCTATTCAGAGACGAGTACAAAAATTGCTTCAGTATATTCTCTTTCTAGGATGATGTAAAACTAGGGCAATGCATGGAATAGAAGGATGGTATTTCTTTTTCCTTTATGAGGAACTACTAAATTTTTTTCATAGATTTCTATGATTACTAGCACTTTTTTTCTACCACTTTTATTTTATACTCACTCTTATACTCTTGATAGCCATTTTTTGCCTTTTATCAAAGGAAGAAAAAAATTATGTCTCTGAATTTCTGAAATAAAATCTATGCTTCTAGCTTGTTCCAGGTTGCAATGCAAGATGTAACCAGCAGTATGTATTCTATCACTACCTGTTAAAACCAGGGAGTGTTCTTTATCTCTTCCATGACCCATCCCTCATAACTCCAGGGGGTGAGACCCTCTGTTAATGGGCCAGTTGTGAAAACCAGGTAGGGCAGTTTTCTTTACCTCTTTCAGGACCCATCATCTGTCCAGGAGATATCTTCTGTTAATGGGACATTGAGTCTCACTACATGACTGATGAAATCACATCATCTGATTATGTGATACTTCACCCAGGGGGAGGAGCCAAGCATTTCCTACCTAAATAAAAATCTGAAATTTGGAACACCAAGGGAGCTTTTTTCCACTGGATTCCCAGAGGAAAACCAAGCCCATCTACACCACCACTACACCTTCAGGAAAAAAAAACTACACCCTTCTACAGGATCATTGCTTCAACAGAACCATATCTGTCACTCCAGGAGAACTCCACCCATTTAACTGGACTACTACTAACACTCTGACCAACAGGGTGTCAGGTTGTATTCTGAATCTGTCAGTGGTTTTTTGTATTGCTGCATTTTAATTTTAATAGTAAAGAATTGTTATTCCTATTCCCATATCTTTGTCTGAAAACCCCTTAATTTCAAAATTATAATAATTTGGAGGGAGTTTACATTTTCCATTTCAAAAAAGGCTCCTGCCTTCCTTAGAAAACACCTGTTTTTTAAACCAAAACAAGCTTTATTTTGACACTGCAATAGTGAAAACAGTAGAGTCTGTGCTCTATGGTACTATAGCTCTATAAATGACAGAAATAAGAAAAAGAAGTACCACTATAAAATATGGAAAAATCCACAGGCAGGCAGAATCTGCCTACAGGAAACATAACTAGGGTTTTTCTTCGGATTCCATGGTGAGTTAATCATGAAGCTGACTAAACCTTGATTTTTTTTATTTTATAGAAAAACCCCCAAATTCAAAACCAAATAATTTTTTCACAAAGAAGAAAGATTACAAAAGTGAGATGTTGACAGCTTTGGTTATGGCTGCCAGCCATCTGACTGCACAGAAAAGAAAATCTGGAAACTGCTTCTCACTTGAGTTTTCAGGAATCTGTACCATCAATCAGCAGAGCAACGCTGGCTGGGTACTGGAAGCTCTCCACCAGCAGTGCAGTGGAATGATGTTCAGGACTACAGGACAGTTCAAATCCAGGGGCCCTGGAAAAATTCACATCACAAACTGGTTCTGCACAAGCTGACTGAAATCCACAGCAGATTTCAGAGAAGAAAAGAATTTTGAAAAATTTGTTCCTACTTTACTACATGGATATTTAAGAAAAAAAGACAAAACTGGAACTTCATCAACTTCTCTTTGCTGGTGAAAAATTGCTTTGTTCCATACCTATGAAAACCCAGCCCAACTATGTCAATGCAAACAGCAAGAATAAGAAGATTGGGCAAAGGAGAAGACTCCAAGAATATATGAGAAGACTCCAAGAAGAAGGGGGAAAAAAGATATAAAAGAAATATGGTAGGAAAAC
Organism: Cinclus cinclus; assembly: GCF_963662255.1. Taxonomy (NCBI): domain Eukaryota; kingdom Metazoa; phylum Chordata; class Aves; order Passeriformes; family Cinclidae; genus Cinclus; species Cinclus cinclus. Next base: position 50,321,107 of record NC_085046.1, read on the forward strand.
AGGTTGCAGATGGAGAGAAAAATAGCATATAAAGAGAAAACAATGCATCAGAAAGTAACGCATCTAGGTAATTTCCATTTTAGCTCAGCTTTGACAGGTTGCTGTACTTTCACGTGTACTGTGGGGAGTGAAAATAAGTGATAGGAAGTAGTAATATTTTACTTGAAGAAACATTTCTTCATTCTCTCCATTGAACAGTACAAATATTAACACTACAGTTTGCATACTCTACATTTTCCCTAAAAGCAAACATGTTCAAAGCAAAACATTACAGCATCCTGTGTAATCACCTCACACAGAAATGCATCTGAATAGAAAAAAGACAAAAAAGTATCTGAAAGTAATTAAAAGCTATAGCAGGTATTTCTCATATCACAAATGATGAAGTCATCAAATGATTCACCAGGTGCTGAATCTCATCTTTGAGATGTGTGGTTATAAAATGACCAGAACTCCTGAGAGTTCAGGATTAACAAGAAGTGGGATCAACTAAACATTATAATGCTGCTGATGGTGAGCTCATATTAATTCTATTACCAGTCCTAGAATTAAATCCTAATTTCAGTGAATATTCATATGTCACATTTCTCTGTTTTATATAAATGTGTGTGTCTACATATATATATCACCTATTTCATGTGTGTATTGCTACAAATTTCTGGAAAACTACTCACATACTCAAAGTAAGGAACATCTAGTTGCAGGCTTTCACTAGAACTGGCTATAACTTTTTGTTGTATACTCAAAACATTTCCTGGCATATTTTAATCAGGTCACTCTTTCTGTTTACCTTACACCCTTATATCCTCTACAGATTCCTATGAAGTTTACATTCAAGTTTCTGTCTTATATGCTGAAAACATATTCTAACCACGTATTCATTATAATTTAATGAATAATATCATGGAAATATAATTACATGCAAAGACTGAATCCAAAAGCTTATTTGCTGCCTTTTAGCCTTTCATATTTCCAAACAAAATTAAATGATTTAGCAACATAACATTACTGATCTTTATAACAAAATATGTCAACATTTTATACCCTGAAAACTACTGTTTTACTTAAAAAAGAACTCAACCTCCTCTACAGGAGCTTTGATTTTTCTTTTTATTTGAACAACAACCTCGAGAAATCTGTAAGTTTAAAAAAAAAAGTTTAAGGAGTACTGTCATGTATATTCACAGATAACTCATAGGAATTTCAGTTCTCTATAATGTTCCTAGCAAATATTTTTAAAAATTAAAGACAGAAAATTGAAGAGCAAGATATTATACCTGAGCATAAATTTATCTGAAAGAAAAATTACATGAAAATTAATTTAAGAAAATTTGAGAAAAATGAATGAGCTTCATTATCAAATTGTGAGTTTAAATGTATTGATGTTTGAAGTTTTTCTTTTAAAAACAGAAACAGATTAAACTCCTATACACAAGCAAACAAACACAAACCAAATATCCCCACACCCTCCCAACAACTGCTTCCAGAACATAGTTCAGTGACTGGATATAAGTGAAACATTCTTTTATCTTCTGGCACTGTTGTAGGATATTATCTTTGTTCAACTTACCTTGAGTAATGCAGCCTAAAGCAAAAGCCTTAACAAACAAAGAATTACCTATCCATCTCATTCATATATCCCAAACCCAAGAATTAATTACTTTTCTCACTTCTGCGTAAAATTGATATTACCAAATTATCTGAATTTTGGTAGGGAAACTGGCTTATTTTCAGGACTGGGAAGCCTGAACATTTTGCTGACTTTGTATTATTGGAATATTTGAGGTAGTACATCTGACAGTTCACATGTGTACAGACTGGAGGCTTTTATTAGTTTTTCTTTGCCCAGAACCCCAATTAATAACCCTATTACCCTAACCTTTAGACTCAGGAACAAGGAACACAGATGTATGGATACCTTTAAATTTTATTTTATGGGACATCACAGCATAGGCATCAACTGTGTCACGTTTCTCTACATCCTGAAATTGAACACAATATTCAGAGATGTGTGAAATATATCACTGGCAAAGACATTCTTCCCTTTTGGTGAAGACACCAAACATAACATGAAAAATGTCTAAAACAGATGTTCACAAAGCTCCTGAACTATTTTCAGGCCTGTATATTGAAGAAGAAATTTCAACCCCTATGCTGAACCATATAGATTTTGTTGCACTTGACGTAAAATGGGAACAATTCTAAAATCCTTTGAACCTAAGCTATAAAAACAAATATTAAAATATCATTAGGGTTGTAAAGTCAACACTTCTAGTTGAAGTTATGCTTTCTGCAGGGTCTTAATGAATTCCTGAATATCATTATGATATTAATTTATTTACATAATTACCTGCTATTAATTCCCCATAGAGTCATACAATTCCCAGAGAGAAAATTGTGATTATTCTTCCTGATACACTAAACAACTGAAGCTGAAATAACTTGAGGTTTTGGGATGGTTTGCTTTTGGGTTTTTTTTTCATTTTTAACCATATCTGAATTCAAGACAAAAAACACGAGCTTGATTTGGAAAATTTTGCCAATGCAAGTTTCTCTTAGTCTTTCACAATTTGTTCCCAAGATTTAGTATCCAGCATTTACACTTTGATTTAAATTGAGAAAATACAACCTTCCCACCACTAAATAACATTCCATTTTTGTTGGTAAGATCAACTGATTGCATTATTAGTAAAAGCTTATTAACACATTGGGGAGTAAACATTATCTTGCTTTTAGTCTTAAATAAACTAAACAGATTTGAATAGACACTGCAGGACCTACTCCAGGAGCAGCTTGGGGTTTCATAACAAATAAAACTTGTATCTTTAAGATAGCTCTTTTGTTCACAGAGAGAATGAAGTAACACACAGTGTCCAAGCATGTGGACTGCCAGATGGGAATGGGCCATCTTCCATTAAGGTAACAGATAGGGTGTACCCTACAGCACAGCTGCTGGATTCTCTTTGTGACAGCTCCCATGTGATTCTAGACAGCTAAGTTACAAAAAAAAAAAAAAAATTGGTAGCACTTAGTACAGTTCCAGGGAGACACAAAATTATTAGGTAGCTTTGACTTAATCTTTCACTGTCTCTGTTTCACAAATAAAATATGGAGTAAAAATTAAATTATTTTATGGGGTTGTAAAAATAAAATAATTCCTATTAAGCACCTAGTCAAGTATTCACATGGGTGTCTAAATTAGAAAGTTGAGCCTTTTGTGGTCAGTGAAGCAAAGTGGGAGATAGGAACTAAATTAAAATGTTGCCACTCATCAGTTGCTGCACAGTAAAATATAACTTTTTCTGGGTACAATAGAAATGTATTCTAGAAAATAAAGAATCAACTAAGGTGATCAACACCTTAGTTCCAAAAGTTGCCCACTGACTGATTCATGTTAAAAGAAAAAGAATACAAAAATCAGTGTTAAATGGTTGTACAGATAGAATAAAACCTACTTTTTTTTTACAGGAGTTGTGAGATTTTATTCATTATTACACAGAAAAAATTACTTCCGCTACATCTTCTGTAGAATGAAATAGAGACAGGAAGAATGTGTTTCCAAAATACCTAGGCACAGTTGCAATCATTACTGAAATAATGACAGCGACATCTCTCTGCTGGTTGACAGAGCTCAGCAATGACGGGAGAAGAAGGTCAAACACAGAGGAACTCAGAGCGGTCTTTAGTTTCTTTCCCTCTCTACTACTGATGTATTTAGAAATTTTTGTACACTTTTATGGTTTTAAAATAGCTTTTTAGTAATTTTCAGAGCAGTGTTTACTCCTCGTGCATCACTCTTGTCTCAAAGCTTCTTGTATCTCTTCTGCACGGTCCCACTATGCTACTGGGTGATTTGCCACACTAACAGCAGAGGCTGTTACCAGAGGCTGCACTTAGGAGAGGAAAGCGCAAACTCAGCAGTGTCATTCCACACCCCCTGACTTAATGCTTTGGATAAAAAGACTGAAACTCCTTGCAGGAAAGAGTACAAAGACAAAATCTGTTTTAAATACTGTTGAGAATAATCTATCTTCAGTAAGGACAGAGCAACTAAAGAGAGCTTTTTAGTTCTTAATTAGTTATATATCAATCTAAACAGAAGTCTTTGCTCATAACAGAGAACACTGATTTGTGACTTCAGTTTAAAAATATAAATAGAAGTTACTGCACTTGCTAGTTTTATAGTCTTTTGTTTTGAGTCATACATAAATCAGAATGGTCAATATTTAAGATAAAATTTTCTGTTTTGAATAGTTTTCATTCCTATGTTTTATTCATATAAGAGTCTAGAATCTGCTTTCCAGATTATTGCAATTCTGCCTAGACTATTAGCATGCAAGAAATAACTGTGAAACAAAACTTTTCATGTCTGAAACAGTTGCAAGAAAAGAATTGCAAATCAATCAGTGAGGAATAAAGTCTGGTTATTCTGTACTAATTCTTCATGTATAAAATTAATATTGTATACTGAGATAAACAACCTTTGAACACAGCATTTAAATAATCAGGTGTTTTTCTTGTATACTTTCAGTATCTATTTAATTCTGGGATTTTAGTTAATTAATTACTTTTAGCAAATAGCACATACTCTCCATAATTCAGATAAGCTTCACAGTAATGGGAAGTAAGACTAGATTAAAAAAAAGCAAATAAACTGTCTTTAAACAGGTTTCAGCTGTTCTTAAATAAAATTAAAACACTACAAAATTGATTTTAAATTATAGAAACATAAAAAGTATGCATACGAAATAATTTTGAATGTTGCTTTTTTTTGTGTGCTTCCAAGTTGCAATGTCTACGAAACAAATTAAGTTCACATAAATATTAAGTTAAGATTTAGCAAAAAATTACTAAAGAAAAAGAAAAGAAAAAATAGCACCATTGCCATCTAACACTAACCTTTCAGTTTCTGGCTGTAGCTGCAGTACTCTCTGAATATGTCAAGATGAAAGAAAATAAAAGTAACTTATCTAAAATGCTTCACATATACTAAAGCAAAGAATCCCAAAGGGTGCAACTATCAATGATGCTGCTATCAATGTCACATATGATACAAGAACTCACTAATCATTTTCCTTTCCTCTTCTCCTGTTCACCCTAGGCAGAGTCCATTCTCTAAAAATCAGTTAAGATCTTCCTGACAAAAGTTCAAAGGTTTAGAATCTTCTGTTTTGTGACCCAAGACAAGAGAAAAAAAAAATGCAACCAAAATGTAACTATGTGAAATGTCAATGAAAAATGTGTAGATCCTTTCTAAAATTCAGTATAAAGCCAAAAGGGCTTTAGATGCAGAAAATCCTAAGCAAAATGGCATGCAAGCAAACACAAAATTCTTGTCTCAGGAAGAGTACCTGGAGTAGGATTCCTCAGAATAATCCTTTCAAACTGATCAAAGGAATATTACTAAGAAATCCCTAAAGGTAAAGTTAGAATTACAATATGTGACAGGCTTCAAACATACCTGCTTGTCCTTCAACTAGCATTCAAAAGATGCTCATCTTTCTAGGGAAATAAGGACAGTTTTAACCACTTGGCTTTTTGAAATTATACCAAAAAGCCACAAGAATATTTTACAAAGGAATGTAGAAAGAAATATCTGAATTGTCAGAAGCTATGTCTTTCTTCATGGATTTATCTTTTTTATTATTTTTCCTGCTGAGTATGACTGAAAGAATTTTGGGAGAAATGCAGAATTCTTGTGTTTCTGTTCAAGACCATTCTCAGTCTTCATACAAAAAAAGTGCTTGGTATCTATTTGAGAAGTTTAGAGTAAGAAGTAATCTTTGATTTGAAACCCTTGTGAATTTAGTAAACTGTTAGATGTCTTAACAAAAGAGAATAATGGAATAAGAAATACTGAAGGTCCTATTTTTGTTTTAAAGTGTACAATTTGATTTTATCCTATTACCTCTTTTGCAACTCTATGCTTTTGGAAGTGGGGTTTTTTCCCCTTTTGCAGAGATAATATGCATCTATAATTTCCATATGATGTTGTTTTCTTCATGTTCACATAAACCAGTGGCTGCATAGACATCTTTAAGTTGAAATGCTTTCAAATGGCTTTAACATCTGAAATAGAAGGACTTCCATAAATCAAAACCCTTGTTTAATAATCATCAAAGGTAAATCTAGTTTGAAAACAATAACTGAAAGAGGGAATGGTTTTAAAATTTTGATTACCTGTCCACTTCTTTCTTTACAATTCATTAAACAAGTAGTAAAGTGATGCAATGGCCTAATTTTCTTTCAGAAGAAACTTCCTAAATTTAATTTTAAGATGTGTCATAAATCTTGGGGGATTGAACAGTAGTGTCAATTGATTACTAGTTGCATGCAAGTCAATTTTCTTTCCCCTCACAAGCACTGGTAATTTTATCTGACTCAGATATTTCTGGTTTATTTTTAGCAGCCAGGATACATACTTCCCTGGCCAAGGAGGCAGTGACATTTTGAGTTTAGCATAACTTCAATGCAGTCTTTCTTATGACTGAGCAGGATTGACAGTCTCCATGACCACTAACTTAAAAGAAGAGTTATATGTCAATAGAGCAACCTTGCTGTTATTAAAAGCCTCACGTGCTTTACTACTTACTTAGAAGGAGAAGGTAGAAATTCTGATGTACAAAGATCTTCATTACTTGGGTACAATACTTGGCTTACATGATTATGACTGCCTGTGACAAGGACTTGCTGAAGCACAGAGAAGATGGCTGTGGTTCTGTTCTTATGCAAATTGATCAGGAAAAGGCTAACAGATACTCAGTGAATATTCCTGCTTATTCTTTTTTTAATTTTTTTTTTTTCCCCTGAAGATACAGCACACTGATGTTGATGTTTTCAAGTAAGGGAAAGTGTTTCTAGCATCACCAGCTTTAGTAGAGTGAGGATACCATTATCTTGTTGCTATTAGTCTTTTATATCCCTTCCTCTAAACCAGATAAAAGAGAAACCAAAAACATCCTTCTGTGGATATTTATAAGAAGGAGGAGTGGAAAGACGAAGGTACCAGGATCTCCCTATCTTTCCCTTTCACTGACTTCTAGACTGACTTAGTTACTGCCTGAGAGTATTTTTAAAACAAGCTTGCAAGTGCTCAGAACGAATTTGGAGCTCTTCAGACTAAAGAGGCCATCAAAATGTTATTCTGTTTCTCTACAGGATCATAGGAAGCACCTGCAGGAAATGCCTTTACAGACATTTGATAAAACTCCCTAAATAGGTGTAATAGCTTAAGCACAGCAGCCAGGAATGACTGCTGGTGGTTGTGCTTTGCTGCTTACTTAATGTGTGAGCTGAGAGTGACATACCAATGCCTTTGAAACTCATTCTGTCTGGAAGACAGAGATAATTCTCTCGGAAGTGTTTGTTGAGAATTAATTAGCTATTATCTGGTCTTGATTCCAAAACTGAAAGTGATAGAAAAATCAAATTTATCACACCCCTACAGAAGCTTTTCCACATTTATATTCAGTGTTAAATAAATGCATTATTTCTGCTTGGTTTCTTCATCCAGCCACTGGATCTTATTATGTATTTTGCTCTATATCCCAGAATAGTTCACTATCATGGATAACTTCTTTTTAAGAACCAGACAAACTAGGATGAGAAAATACTGACTTGTTTCTAGAACATTAAAATAATCAGGTAATCAAGCAAAATCTGTATTTTTTCTGGGACAGCTTGCAATATGACAACATGATCTGTCTTGCAAAATCATTACAGGCTTTCTTTCGAACCCACTATCTTCTCTCTTCCCTTCCCACAATGGATGTGAAAAATCAGCCTAAAATAACAGCATGGGTTTCCATTCATGTTTTGTGGAATTCATTCTATTGCCATGTCACTGTCAAACACCAAGATTCAAAACAGGATCACCAGAAGGTTTCAAATTATCACTCACATTATGTATTATAATCTAGCTGGGATTGCTATATTGTACAATAACAGAAAACTTTCAGGCAGTCTCCAGTATGCTTCATGCAAACTCATCTGTGACTTAATGATATAAGCAATATGGTAACACAATAGGTTATCCTTCCATTTAAAAATTGTCAATTCTTTTCTTGTTCAGATAATCTCTGTGTGGTCCAAACTGATGACTTAGAATAACTGATAGAAATATTAAGTAGCTTTCATAGTAATACATTGTAGGCCATGGTTAATATCCAGTATTAAGGAAGAATGTAACAAAAAATTCAATCTATTTTTGAATAAAGATGTTTGGGATTTTTTAAGGATACTATTTCAAACTCATATATATATATAGACAATATAATCTTTTAGCCTTGTTAAGATAGGCTTGCTCATGGAAAAAATGAAAAGAAAAAGTATACTTTAGACAGAATGAAGAGCAAAGCAAGGTGGGAAGAAAGCAGCAGTGATAGATCCTTGTTTTCAACAGCTTTTCATAAATTGTCTTGGGAAGCCAACAGAATTTCATTGAAGGGAGCAAATCAATGGTCCTTCATAAAAAGAAAATCAATTAGAAAGTCATTACCTGAAAATTAGCACTCAAAAAACAAAATTCCATTTTAAAGCCAATTAGACTGCATGTCAGTACTAAGTTGAATTGCATTTGCATTGATGTATGCAAAATGATTTACATCCTCCATTCTCCACAGAGAATGAAAAATTAAAGAACGTGTTTAGAGACGTTGCTGAATTCATTTTTTGAGAAGCTATCTCAAGCAGCAGATTACTATGCTGGGCTTTTAAATAGCTTTACATTGTATATCTCAAGTACTGATAATATTATTGGAATTAAAAATCTTAAGGAAACCTTACTTCTGCTCCCTATCATAACAACAGACAGGAAGAAAAAAAAATGCTAACATAAAAGCCAGAGAGGGGGCTGAGGGCAACTAAGTACCCCGAGAGGCTCTGTCTTCCAGTAGTTTGCCATAGTCATGGCATGATTTGTGTCTTCAGCCTCACTGGATGGAAAGACAAGCAGTGTAGAGATGGAGTAGATGGCATCTCACTGAAGAGTTAAAATCTCCTCCTGGGCTGCTGCTGGATAATCAAACCATCCTGTTTATAGTGATAGGATTAATCCATTATGCCTGGGTCTGCCAGCACAGAAGAGGGTGGTATATCCTTCCCTCACATGTCTAGTCTGAGTAAAACAGGAAGCAGCAGAACCCAGGCCCTGAAGATGGGATGTTGCAACTTATAATGCTGAAGAGGTACTCTAATAGGGCTCAGGGCATGGCATCTTTGCAAGGGAGAGGGCACTGCCTCTACATCCACAACCAGAGATTAATCTTAAGGACAGAAGATGAAAATAGAAGAAATAAGACACAGAATTATGAATTCATTATAGAACATCAAGCACATCTTAATCACATACTCCACATCATGTACACACTTAGGTAGAATTAGGTTAAATGGCTAAAATGTTAAGTGCCATCTTGAAATGAGATACTTTTCTGAGCTGGGATAAGTGTTCAAGAGTCAGTTGAAGAGGTGACAGCAGAGACATCAGGGGCTACTGAGGTCAGTCTTGTGGGGTCTATTGTATTGTGCTGTATGGGAGGATCCAAAGCTCAGGGATACCTGATCAGCTGCTCAAAGCCCCTGCAGGACCCTGCAGCTCTCGGGAGTCCACCAGGCAAAGAGGGGAACCATTGCCAGGAACCATTGTCAGGGTGTTGCCATTTAAATGTTTCCAGGAAGTTTGAGCAACCATGAGGGCAGCAGAGTGGGCAAATATGATGTGACACATCAGAAGGGTGTGGGACCCGAAAAGGGTGTGGCACAGCAGTTTGCACACATGTTAGTGCAGGCAGGTCACAAAGGTAGGGCACAGAAACTGAGTCATCACCCATCAAACATTCCATTGGAATGGAAGGTTTTAGGCATTTTAGGGAAGAGAAGCTAGGGAGGGAAGTAGGGGGTGTAGCCTTCTATGTCAATAACTGGCTAGACAGTATGGAATTCAGAGAAGGATGAAGATTCAGCTGAGAGTTTACGGGTGAAGATTAAAGGGAGTGCAGGGACAGGGGATGTTATAGTGAGGGCCTGTAGCAGACCAATCAGGAGGATGGTGCACATGAAGCCCTCTATAGGCAGACAGGAGTGGCCTCACACTGACTAGTAAGCTCTGGTCCTAATGCATGAATTCAACCACCTGATATCTGTTGGAGGGAGAACACAGCAGGACACAAGCAATCCTTCCTCAAATGGGTTAACAACTTCCTTAGACAAGTGATTGAAAAGCCAATAAGAAGTTGCCACACTGGACCTTGTGTTCCCCAAGAAGGAGGATCTGGTGGGGAGTACAGTGCTTCAAGGCAGCCTTCGCTGCAGTGACCAGGATATGGTGTTTGTGATCCTGAGGATGGTGAAGAGGGTAAGCTCACAACTTCTCTTCAGAAGAGCAGATTTTGACCTGTCCAAGGACTATTTGATACAGTCCCATTGGATAGAGCCCTGGAAGGCAGAGGGGCTCAAGAATGCCAGCTGAATTTCAAGGATCCCTTCCTCCAAGCTCAGGAGCAAGGTATATCAACAAGGGGGCTGAGCAAAAATTCCAGAAGGCCTCTATGGATAAGGAGCTGCTGTGCAAACTCAAAGAGAGAAAGAAAGCTTTCAGAAAGCGGACACAAGGACAGGTGGTCTGAGAGGAATGCAGGAAAATTGTATGGGAAGCTAGGGACAAGATTAGGGAAGCCAAAGCCCAGTTAGAATTGAGTATGGCCAAGGATATTGAGGATAAGAGGAAAGGCTTTTACAAGTATGTTGCAAACAAGAGAAATATTAGAGATAATGCAGGCCCTCTCTAGAAGGAAACGGCACCTGACTACCCTGAATGAATAGAAGGCTGGGGTTCTCAACAATTTCTATGCCTCAGTCTTCAATGGCAAGTGCTCTAGCTATGCCACCCAAGTCAAGAAAGGAAATTGCAAGGACTGGGAGAATGAAAACACTTAGCCCATCTGTAGAAGAGAATCAGAGACCATCTGAGGAACCTGAATGTGCTCAAATCAATGGGACACAATGAGGTTCATCTGTGGGAGCCAGCAGATGCAGTTACTAAACTACTACCCATAATTTTTGAAAAATCCTGTCAATCAGGTAAATTCCTTGTTGACTGAATAAAAGGGAAATGTAAGTTCCATTTTTAAAAAAGGAAAAGCAGAAGACCTGAGGAACTACAGACCAATCAACCTCACCTCTAAGCTAGGCAGGATCACGGAGCAGATTCTCCTGTAAACTATGCTAAGGTACAAGGAAAAGGTGGCTTCACAAAAGGGAAATCACAAGTGACAAGTCTGGTGACCTTCTATGACAGGGCTACAGCACTGGTGGACAGGGACAGAGCAACAGACATTACTTATCTGGACTTATGCCAAGTGTTTGATGCTGCCTTACAGAACATACTTGTCTCCAAGTTAGAGACATATGAATTTGATGGATGGAGCATTGAGTGGATAAAGAATTGGCTGGATAACAAAGAGTCCACACCAACACCAGTAATGACTAGTGTTCCTCTGGGGTTGGCATTGGGACCAATGGTTTACAACATTTTTTGGCAGTGGCACTGACAGTGGTATCCAGTGCACCCTCGGAAAGCTTGCTGATGACACCAAGGTACATGGTGGTGCAGTTGACACACCAGAAGGAAGGGATAATGTCATCCAGAGGGACTTTGACAGGCTTGAGAGATGGTTTAATGCAAACCTCTCTAACTTCCACAACAGAAAGCCCAAGGTCCTACATGTGGATCAGAGCAATCCCAGACACACCAATGGGCTGGGCAGAGAAGTGATTGAGAGCAGCCCTGCTAAGAAAGACCTCAGGGTGACAGGTGATGAAAAGCTCCACATGAGCCGGCAGTGTGTGCTCACAAAAGCCAATTTCATCCTGGGCTGCATCACAAGGAATGTGGCCAGAGGGTCAAAAGGGGTGATTCTGCCCCTCTACTCTGCTCACAGAAGATCCCAACTGGAGTGCTGCATTCAGTTCTGGTGCCCCCAACATAAAAGGGAAATGGAACTGTTGGAGCAAGCCAAGAGGAGTTGATAAAAGGACTGGAGCACCTCCCCTATTAACACAGGCTGAGAAAGCTGGGGCTGTTCAGCCTGGAGAAGAGAAGGTTGTGTGGAGACCTGGTGACAACCTTCCAGTATCTGAAGAATCCTAGAGGGAAGCTGGAGAGGGGCTTTTTGTCAGGGACTGTAGTGGTAGGATACAGAGTAATGGGTACAAATTTAAAGAAGGGAAATTTAGGTTAGCTAAGAAGAAATCTTTTATTGTGAGTGTGGTTAGACTCTGGAACAGGTTGCCCAAGGAGGTGTGGATGCCTCAACACTGGCAGTGTTCAAGGCCGGGTTGGATAAGGCCTTGAATAACTCGGTCTATCAGTAGCCTGGCAGGGGGCACTGGAACTGGATGACCTTTAAGGTCCATTCCAACCCCTTAGCTATGTTGATATGTCTATGTCTATAATTCTATTATTCAAGACCCTAATTTAGGTAGTAAACTGAAGTGACAGACATGCCAGACTACCTACCATCCCTACCAGCTTAGCAGATGTGACACAGGAGGTCTGTTACTAACCTGCAGCTTGCAGCCAGGCAGCACGCCTGAGCTGATGCTGAGTGCCTAAATTCAGGAAATGGATTTTCACAGTAGGAGCCTAGAACACGTGTCTGTGTATGAGATTAATCCTGCCCTAGGGTTCTCTACTTATCTTCTAGCAATAGAAACTTAGTTCAGTGAAGAAGTTTAGATAAAAAATCTGCCTATTCTTGAAACAGTTACTTGCACACATAGATGTATTTCTAGGTAGTCAATGCCATTGAAACATATAGAGTAGAATGTTCATATGCAAATTAATGTATATTTCTTCAGTTATACATATCAGTATGTTTGGGTTCAGTTATGTATTTGGGATCCATGTATTTTGGGCTCAATTTTGGCAGAAGTCTGATGCTGGAGGACAAAAAATACCAAAATCCTATTAGATTGCATTTAAGATAAAGTTATTTGTCAGGGCTGGCAAATTCATCACTATGATTAGACATAATATTTGAGTGAAATAATTGGCTCAAATCACTTTGCCATCAAACTGTGATTCTAAAATCTAGCAAAAAGACACTAAAGTGCTAACCTGGATCTATGGAGTGGTACCATAAGCAGTAAAATGAAAAAAATGCATGCCCAAAATTAGTAAAAATAATACAGAATGAGATAGTTTGATTTTTTTTTTAAGATTGTGACTGGAGTTCTATATTTACAAAATATAAAAACACTATATACCAGGCTTTTATTATTCCTCATTTAATCCTTAGCTAACAAAACATACTTTTAAAACAGTGAAATTTTTTATTGCTCTTTCATACAGGATAAAAGATCATTATAAAACAAAGAAAGAAAAAACCAAAACCAAACAAAATTAGGTATCAGTGTAAGTATATAAAGAAAAGTTTCTAAATGTTAATTTATATTTTACTACTGTAACTCAGGTTTTTACTTCTACTTCCAAATAACCACAAATGAATCTCAGCTAAATACCTTGACATCTAAGTCACTGCCTGTGTTTAGGAAGGTGATTTGCTTGCTCGTGAGAGGTCCTTCTAAGAGGATAGATTTTAGAACTTTTCTCAGCAAGAATATGGAGTATCTTATCTTTTGCTCCAACAGGTCAATCAGTAAGTCAGCTCTGCTTTCTTTGCACATCATCTGTAAGTTCAACTGCTGACTTCTCACTCTTTTTTTTTTTTTTCGTGTTAAGGGAGAAAGAACTATAGCAGTAAATGAGGGGAATATACAAGAAGTTGCTTCTAATCATGGCTATGCAATGTTGTACACCTGAAAGTAGCATTAAACCCTTAGGGCTATGCTGAAAAACTGTTGTGTGGATCTGAAATGATGGACTTGCCTTTGACAGATACATCTTGACATAATATTTGAAATATTTGAGCAAGTGACCTGACCCATACTAGGCCCAAGTGAGGCACTACATTTCTATTCAGGAGAAAGTTTATAAATTCAGATATCTACAAGATTTCTAAACTATTTATACTCCTACCTAAATTATGAATTTAAAGTAAATACATCTTTTCAGACTGTAAGTGTACTGATGCATCTTAAGGGCCATAAAAGTAATGAATGAACAAAGTTTTGTATAAAGAGCCAAACACTAAGTACTGTGATAATAGTATTGCGCTCTCAAAAGCCTTAACACATGGAAAAGAACATAGTAGGGTAGGGAAGAAAAAAGAACAATAACAAAGCAATTTACAAGTATAGAGCCAGAAAATACATGCACATTTCTGTCAACTCCTGGTGCAAAGATCTGGGAACAGCAGAAATCTGGAAATTAGTGGTTGCATTGGGTATTGTCTGGGTCTGATTAAGTCTCTATCTCAAGCTGGTTTCATGTTTCAGGAACAGCAGAAACTTTAAATACTGCCTGCTCAACATGATAAGACACTCCCAGATTCCAGAGTAGTGCTTTGTATAGGCAGAGCCTTCCAGAACACTTTCCAGAATTTCATTCTTTGTACAGTGAAAAAATAGTATATTTTCAAAAAATCATTTACTAAAATTATTAGACAGTTGAATTTTTAAAAAACAACAACAAAATTTTTGTGTGAATTTTTAAAAGGAATTCATAAGTACTTTTCTAAATAGATATGATCCTAACATTAATGAAAAGTTCTTCTGTTAGTGAAAATCTGTACAATCCTGTATCCTTTGCTTATGCTTTAATGAAGCCAAAACTTCCTCTCCTTAAGCAGCAAGGCTGATCATACTGAATCACAGAAAAAATTTAGCTATAGAGGACATGTCATGGTCGACACATGTGATATGATATTCTCTCTTTCCACATAGATCCCCCCTAAGTAGAACTTCTTATTAACTTATAGTCTGGAAAGAGAGGGTGATTAGAAAATAAAGTTTCATGTAGAAGATAGTGAATATTACTTGTGGATTGGGAAAAAGTGCTGAACAGAAAGATCATCTTGCCACATGAAAGAAATTATGAGACAACATAAAAACAACTATGCTGTAATAATTGAGTTGAGATGTTAGTGTTAGGAAATGAATACTCAGGTAGGCTTTTTTTTTTTCCTTCAGGTAGACAAAAATGGATGTAGGCTGCAAAAGCAAAATAACTAATAGAAGACAAATTACACTGATCATATCAGAAACAAAACCTGTAGACACAATGTTTGACACAACTAAGAAGACAAGATATTTTTTATCCAAAGCAGAATGGAGGAAATTACGCATGAAATGGTAAATCTTTTTGCCAGGATTTATGAATCTATCACATTTGGACAACAGGGAATAAGGAAGAAAGACATGGGGAATGACAGATAATTGAAAATAAGCTACATATTTTTCAGGTTCAAGAAAGGAAAAATAGCTGCCCAAAAACTACAGACTTTGAACCCTAAATATATTTTGAAGCAAACAAAGATGTATAAATTCTTGAGAAACAATACAATTCATCAATGGCAGACCTAAACTTACCCATCCTATATCTCTTCCACAAGAAAACGAGGAATTTGTTGTTTTTGTTGTTGGTTTTTGTCTTTTTTTGTTGGTGGTGGGTATTTTCTTGGGGTTTTTTTTGTGTTTTTTTTGTTTGTTTTTTTGTTTTTTGTTTTGCTTTTAAATAACAGAGGTGGAATATATGCAAATTTCAATGTACTGTTATTCACTCATGGGAGATTGGAAATTGAGATAGAGAAGATGGCAAATAGTGTAAGCTTTGGAAATGAGCCAAGAGAATGTGGTAAGTGAACTAAGACAAGAGAATTCTTTGGCTGAGTTTTTCAGGACTCATTCTTGGGGTTTGCATTATTTCATTGTTAACTCTGACTGAGAAAGGCATACGATAATGAATACACAGGTGACATGAAGTTTGAAGTTTCTTCCAAAGTCAAGGAAAAACTATCAAACATGGACTATGCACTAAAGCTTAAGAGACAGTAAAGCCAAAGGACCTCACCTAGGAACCAAATGATGATTTCTTCTATTATTTGGGGCAAAAGTGGGTAATAAGTAAGGTCTATGGACTGTATTATCAGATAACAAAACAAAATGAGTAATAAATATTTCTTCAAACATGTCAAAAGAGCATAGACTTCTAGACACTTTGAAATATTAACTCATAAATAAAGAGAATATAAATAGAAAGCAATGGCAGATAAGTGAAATGCATTCTTTGCATTCTCTGGATGAAACTGGGTGATGTCCCCCAAAAATTTCTTCTTTCTAAGAGGTTTTGTCAATGATTCAGTTTGAAGCAGTTTTGGAACAAACTGACAGAATGAAAAGTAACAAACCACAAAATTCCGACAGTATTCAGCCATGGGTTCTAAAGCAACTCAGGGATGAAGCAGCTGAATTATTAACAAAGGCAGATATAAATTCTCACCTGAAACTGCTTTGGTGTCTCACCATAGTAGGGTGGAAATTTTAGAAAACATCCTTCAGAGAGCAAGGGACAAAACCAGATGAGTAAGATCATCACCTATGAAAGTCTTATAAACTAGAATAAGGAAATTACTGCAGACACACAAGTAATTATTATCTACTTGAGAAGAATAACCTTGGCTTTTACAAAATAATCCATTATTACCAATCCACTGAAGTCCATGAAAAGAGCAAATGTACATATGGATAAATGTGATGTGAAGGTTTTTTTTAGGTGATGTGCATGGAAGGCCGTTCCATAGTGCATGGAAGGCCCTTAAATGGTTAAAAGATGAGCATTAGATAATGTTGAATTTTGACAGTGGAAATCTGCAATGGAGTTGTTCTGATGTTGTTGTTCTGTTTCTGTAATGTTCAGCACACGCATAAGCTATATGGGAGAGAGGGTGAGCAGAGAGAAAAGAAAGTTTGCTGGTGTTAAATTATTTAGAGTGGTAAGGATGAGAGAGTACTGTGAAGAACTGAAGCAGAATATGTCTCATGAACCTGAATGACTGAAATTAAATGTAGATAAATGTAAAATGACACATGGGGAAAAGACTATCCTAATTTCACAGAAAAATGATGAGCTCTGAGCTAACCATTACTATTCAGAAGAGAGACCTTAAGATTATAATAAATAGTTCCATGGAACAGTCATTTCAATGCTCAGTGGCAGTTAAAAAGTAAATGAAATGATAGTACAGGAGTACAGAGAAGAGAGTTATGCCACTGTAAGGAGTGCTTCACATACAGTTTGAACATAAAGTAGAGGTTCAGACCCTCACCTCAAAAAGGATATAAAAAGGAAACTGAAACTTTTGAATGAAGAACAACTGAATAATCTGTAAATTTTTGATCTGGAAAATAAATCAATTTATTGGAATATGAAGAAGCTCTACAAAATCACAAGGAATGTGGAGAGAATGTATGGGGGAACAGCTTTTCAGTTTCTTTCTGTCTGAATATATATTGGGCATCAGATGAAGGTAGGTTCAATATATTTAGAAAGGTAAGAAGCTCAGCAAAGGGGCAGCAATTTATGATAATTATGAACACCATCATAGGTGCTATAGACCTGTGAGTTTGTCTAAGAATGAAAACTGCAAACACAGTAGGAAAGGATCCACTGAGGATTACTAAATACACAACACCACACGTGACTCAAGTCTTTCAGCTGAAACTAATTAGAAGTGCTTTACATGGAAGAATTATACATATTCCCTCCAATTTCATTTTCCCCTCAGGCATTTCCTTATGAACAATGTGGGAGACACACTAGAAGGATCTTTCATCTGATTAATTATGGCCATGCTTAGATGATTGTTCTTATTCTGTTCTATGCAGTACAGGCACATATCATTGAGTCCCTGCTATATTGCAATAAGAAAAATAAACTTGATCTTCATATATCTCAGCTTCATTTGTTTCAAATTATTTTTCCTCCATCAGAAATAAGTATTAATGCTATTTTATGAGGCATTAGAAAATTTCCTTGTTCATTGTATAGGCAATCCATTTTTATAGTCCTAAAACATGGAAGGGAGATAGAGAAAATACATTCAGATGAAGCAGGGAAACAGAAAATCTATCTTACCAGAGAACCACAGATGTCCTTAGTACACAGGACGCAAAGCAAAAAAGAAAATACCTTTTCATTATCACTATTTATGATTTCTAAAATCATTGAATAAAGTAAATGCTGGCAAGAAAAAGACAAAGATGTGATAATTGCAGTGGTTATCAAATATCGATTAATAAAATTAGGATAGAAGTTGGGAAGAGGTTTCTGACCTGAATCAGAGGGGGAGATCATGACATAAATTTCAAACAGTTAAAAAGGCTAGGAAATCTGAGAGGCAGAGCCTTCATTTGTCTAAGATCTCACCCAAATGCAGCTGCTGTAAAAAAAGGTAAAACCACCAGATACTAAGTGATATCTAAGAGGTCTCTTGTAGATCCCTTTCTTATGCTCATACCATTGGAGGTTTGTTTTGGTTTTTGCTATTTTTTATAACTAATAAATAAATTTTAAGATAATATATAATCTCACTTTGGTGACATTCAACAAGTTTTTTGACCAGATTGTCTCAGAATGCCTCAACAAACTAGGAAATTTATTTCTGTCAGACTGCTAGCTGTAGCTTCAATCACAGTAACGGAAAATTAAATGGAACAGCTGACAAATATCAGGTTGCTTTATGTTTAATTCATGTGCAAACACCTACTTCAGCAGTTTGATGCCCTAGAAACCGTTTCCCATAAGTGATCTCTATTCAAAAAGTGAGACAAACTTGGTGCCTGAAAATGACTTGGTTTGGATTTGATAATAATATCTGATACACTGAAGACTAAACTACACATTTTTCTTGTGATTACCATCATTTAATTCAAATAATATTTATATTTTTTCTTGTCTAAATCCAGGAAAAGAGTTCTCTTTAAAGTAATTTAAAATACAACACCCTTCTCTTCAGTGCGGAGTACTTCATCTGTGGTCTGTGAGGCAATGAGCGCACATAAAAACAGAGCAGATTTTCCACTCTACTTTGTAAGAATTCCTCATATTCAAAATATCCATGTACATGTCAGTTAAGATTAATAATTATTATTATTGGTAGTACAAGTATTTTTTCCTTATGGAAATTTTCTTATGGATGGAGCTTTGCTCACAAAAATATCGACTTGCCAGTTTGGATCTAGGATGAACTGCTGTTGATGAAAGCAGACACTGGAAAATCGAACAGAAATAAACATTTGGAAGAATGTTTTCACTATTATTTTTCACAAGTTGCCTAACAATAAGAGGAACACTCTAGGTGGTCTGAAAAATCCTAGGTAGGCTGTTGTTGGAGGTTGGTTCTCTCCTTTTTCCCTCTCTGGAATTTTCCCCATTGTCATGCTAAGATACCTGTTGACTAGACCTTGGTGGCAAGGGGGAGAGGAGGGAAGAGGGAAACCCCTCTATATCCAAACATCCAGAAGAGCAGATAGAAGGCTCTGGCTCGGACCATTTGCCCCGCAGAGTTCGGACAAGAAGGACGATCGCCGCTTCTGTCTCATCGCTGCCATCCAGCGTCGGGAGCCATCCTCACTGCTGTCAGACCCTGCACTGTTGTCTTCTCGCTTTAACCTGCCATCATCCAGCACTCTGCTGATCACTGGGACCCACACCGTGAGCGGAGAGCTCTCTCTCCATCTCTCTCTCCCCCTGGGACAGCGCTGCCATCACCCCCAGCCCTCCTGCAGCTCTGTGGGACCCGCCCGCCCCCAGCACCGGGAACTGCAGCTCAGGGAAAAGGTGCCTGCAGCCAAAAAACACTGGGACTGAGTTACTGGTCTGTTTGTGGCTAATTTCATAGCTGTTGTTTTTGTTTGTCTTGTTAGTTATACTAGTAAAGAACTGTTATTCCTATCCCCATATCTTTGCCTGAGAGATTGCTTAATTCCAAAATTATAATAATTTGTAGGGAGGAGGGATCATACTTTTCATTTCAAAGGGAGGTTTCTGCCTTTCTTAGCAAATACCTATCTTTCACACCAGGACAGCTGTTCAGAAAGCAGCATGCAATACAGCAGAATCATGGATAAATTAGAAAAGGTAAAACTTTGCAAAAAATCCCAAGAAATGTAAATCAAATACTGGAAACCAGAAAGAGGATTCAAAGTGAAATCTAGGGTTTCCACATCAGCAAATACAGAAGGTGATCACAGTAGTAATAACACAGTTGAATTAGTGAACACTTTGTCTGTCAGAGAGATCAGATGAGTGAAACAGACCTTTAATCAAAATGGAAAATAATTTATATTATATATATATATATATTTATACTAATCACTAGGGCCCAGGAGCAGCCTAGACATACTCTGTACTCAGAGGATCTTCACACCCCTAACAACAGATCATGAAGCTGAGAAGGAATGTCTACAGCCATTAAAGAAAGAGCTCTTGAGAAGGAGCCTCTTGCAAAGAGGGTGCAATTATTGGGAAATGAAGTGAGGCTGCTGCTGAAGGTAACATGTATGGCTGAAGGCAAAGAAATGGTAAAAAGGAGATGTCTCAAAGAATTATTGAGGTTTTAGTCACTGGAATGACATCTGCAGGTAAGGGAGAAGAAAAAGTCACCAACAGTAGGCAGGAGAGCTGTCAAACAAGGACAAAAGGTTGTGGATGAGAAAACTGCTGTGATATCAGTGGGAATAAGTAGGAATGAGAAGAAAGAAATCTCTTAAATGAATATGAGTGGAAGCTGCACTGACATGGGTAAGGATTAACATTTTCAATTAATGGAAGGAGCAATAGGAAATGCACTTCTATTGTTTAGAAGTACATGCACACACACACTTTAAACTTTTATATGCTTTAGATGATAATAGGGAATGTTGTAGCAGAATTTTATGTTCTTATGCTCTTTTTTGTATTATTTTCCTACTTAAAATTTTGTGTCCTCTCAAAGAACTGGTTCTTTAAAAAGAGAAGATTAATGCAATTTCTACTCTACATGCAGCTGAATTTTTCTTGACAGAGACAGAATTTTTATTTTTCCCATGCAGATCTGGAAGAGTACATAACATTTGGGTGTTTAGTTTCCCAAGTGTATTTCCAGTCCCAGACTATAATATACATTACAAGGTATTTCACTACATGAATGGACAACAGCAGTTTTAAAAAGGAAAATAAAAACCTCTTCTCCTTAACTATTTAAGCTTTTTTTCAAGGAGAGATTTAACACTTGAACAAGTTTCAAAATCACTCCAGGCAGTATGATATGAAGTAATTTTAACATGTTTCAGTACATTAGGTTTAAGGAATAATACTTACTTCTTTGCTATAACATTGTCCAAGTCTTTTGGCTAAAATAAACCACTGGACATAAAGAAGATTTAATATTTCTGTAACAGAATGCCATATTTCCTGCTTACATCCAGGACCCCCTGTATAGCATGCAATTGCAGTGGTTGTACATCCACATATATATTTCAAAATTAATAAAAAATCCAGAAAGCCTGGTATTTAGAAAAGAAATAAAAAAGTATAAAAATAACAGAGAATTCCTAGATACTTTGTTTTTGAAGATTAGACATTTTATGGTTGCCTGAATACTGACTTTAAAACTTTACAAAAAGGAAATAACATTTTTAAATAATGTTCCAGACCCTGACAGTTGAATTTTGTGGAATTTCATGGAATCTTCTATAACTTTATAAATGAAGTTATTATGCTCCATTTTTATTCAATCTTACCAAGAACAGAAACAAAAAGTTTAATTATATTTGGTCAAGTCTGAAGTCGTAAACAACATGCATGCTTTGTCACTGACTCTAAGCATATTTTTCTTGTGCTTCTGAAATATAATGCCCCACACATTCTTCATACTTACCTTTTTATGTTTAGCAAGATGCAGGAACCCCATGCATATCAATAATATTTTGTTGATACTATAGTTTCAGTTGTTTTCTTCTTTCTCCATAGATACACAACAGGAAATGAAATAGCAACCGCAAGTCATTTCAGTTTGTTTCGATTTTAGTACCAGGAAGAATTCAGGCAAAGGCACAATGTTCTGTGAAATTTGCCTTCACTGACTGGGAAGATGAATTTAAAAAAAAAAAAAAGGAATAGTTTCTTGATTTGGCTAGGTCACTCTTTAATTTTCCTATGAAGTCTTCTGACATAGTTACTGCAGGGGATGAATTTTTTGAAGAAAAGTCTTGATTAAAAAGATATGATCCATCATATTATATTTTGCTTATTATCAATGAACTGATCAAGTAGTTTTTTATATATTACTTATATCTCATTAATAATCTACTATGTAGTCCTATCGAGCTATAGACATTTTTAGAAGGATAGATTTATAGTTTCATTTGTTCCGCTCCTTTATGCACCAAAAATATACTTTTTGAATGTCATCCAAACATGAGATCTAACTGGAGTTTTATTGATACACTATGACCATTGACTAGTGAAAAAGGGACTCCTGAATTATTAAACTGCTCAAAACTTACTATTGTGTAAGTAAATAAAACTATTGTGTATGTAAGTAAAACCTACTGTTGTGTACATCATCTATCATAATTCATAATTACTTTCTTAGGTATTTAAATTTCAACTTTTGCTTTTTTTCATTTTTGCTAGAGTACAAAAAAGAAAATGACACTACACCATCCTTGCTTTGAAGCTCTATACCAAAAGTTCAAATAATCAAAACTAATTCTTATTACATTACCTTCTGCTCTTCTCCAGCTTTCATAGGCATGTGATTTAGCAGCACTACTTAATAACTCAAAAAGGTACACAAGTAGCACTCTGAACTTAGAGAAAAAGTATTTCCGTTTTTATTTAAAAAACTTTTTAAAAAAACATAAAATAAAAAAAGCATCAATTTCTGTATAGTATCCTTTATGTCATAAAAAATGATGACAATTCCTTCTAAGTGTTTAAGGCATAACAAGCAAAAGATATTGAAAGGTCACAGGCTGTCTAATATTGCAAACTACCATTCAGTCTACTTCAAACTGATTGACTTTTCTCTAGCTTTTGTCTGTCTCAGCTATTCTCTGCTATTTTCTCAGCCTTGTTTTATAGATTGAAGTTATGTCTCCAGTGCTAGATTATTTATGAAAAGGGTAGAGTTTAACTAGAAGACAGTGTTTGATTTCCTTTTATTCCGAACAGAGTCCTCAGGTTGAGGGGAAAAAGTTCATTTTTCAGTTCTTTGTGCCATCTGATCATTTTGAATACCATAGTAAGAGGAGACATATCTACTCCACCCAGATGACTGTTTAGTACTCTCATTAAAAATGTACACAGAGATAATTTTATATGTGCATGTACTATTTCAACTTTAATAATCCAAACGTGCCTCGTGAACTCTTTGAATACCATCTGGCATATTGCAGTATTGTTTCTCATTCCTAAAACAAGAACCAAGTACAGAGGCAGCAATTAAACGTAACCACAACAAAAGCTGCAGCAGAACTTGAAGTAGGGGAAGTTGAATCACATAGAATATCAACCAGTTAACCAATTTTAAGTTCATTGCCCTCCTCTAGTGAACAGAACCAGTGGATTTTAGATGGTCATCTTCAGCACTGCATATATGAGCAATCTGGTTCATGTGAGACCTAAATGCCCTAAAATTCATAAGAATTTTGGTGGTGGCAAAATTTTTCAGATATATGATGCAGGTGTTCAGCCCCACAGGACTGTTACTGGTGATAGAGACCATATACAATTTGCTTCTACATCAGCATGTTACAGAATATCCCACTGATGCCACTTAAATAGCCCAGAATGGAAAAAAGCCCAAAACATTTAGCTTAAAACTTTTATATGTTTGTTTGAGCCTGCTTAGAATATCTGACAAATATGTGTCCCAGATGAGATACCTGCAAAAATCGACCAGGCAGCCTGTACTGAGCAAGACATTCTCTGTTACTGTCCAAAAATTGTGCAAATTAAGCTAATAAAGCACTTTGCTGACTTCAGGGCATTCTGTCACACATGAGGGATATCTCACAGTGTGAAAAACCTAATTCAAAATAATAGCTGAATAGTCCATAATTAATGTCATAATTAATGGACATTTACAGAAGTATTGAGATTTAGAGATGGTGTTTCAACCTTCAAAAACCAGTCCAACAGCAACAGTATTTGTAAGACTTTATACCGTTCTCATGAAGCACAAGTATTTACACATATTCCCTCATCAAACACATTGACAACTACTTTTTGTCCATACTTCTAAGTACTAACATGGAAACATACTAAAATATTCTTCAAGGATTTCAGCTTTACCCCAACACTGTCAGCTTTTTCTCACATTTCATTTTTTGCAGCAGGAAAACAAATAAAATTCTTTGACATTTACACTTTTTAAGTCGTTTGCTTTATGCCCCATAATGTCACATTTACTCTTGACCAGCTTAACAATTTTCTCTAGCAACTATCTTCCTTGTAGACAGTCCATTATTTCTTATCCTAATAATTCCATTTCTATTACCTTTCCCTTGTTTGCCAGAATTTTTTGTTCAAAAGTTTGACTTGGTATTTCTAGTGTTTGGTTAATTTTTATTTCTAATTCATAACTGCTACTGTAACTGCTGTAACTTTTAAACAGAGGAATATTTTCAGAAAAGTCTCTGAAATCACTTGACTGTGTTTGGTGTGCTTTTCCTTCCCACTCTTTTGTAATTTATATTTAGTGTTCGCTAATGGTTTTCAGAAATGCTGCAGTGTCACACAAGATTATTTTTGGTTTACTTGCTTGCAGACTGACGTCTAGTGCAAGAAGTTGTTAGTTATACTGATTCAGTCAAGGGTAGATCTCAAGTGATGAAATTAACTTCCTGTACTTAATAGGAGAGCTTTTCCACTAATTTAAGAAAGAGAAACTTGGGTACAGAATCATAGCACAGTGAATGCTGCATGGTACATCATCCATTACACAGTTAAGGATGTACATTTCTCAAAGTAACTTGGGTTTCTTAATACGCACCCTCATAATTCAGATATTTTTCTATCGTAGCTGTTCATATTTGTCCTTGCATCAAAAATACCCCCATATTTCTAAGCCATTTAGATGTAGTTGAAAGCTTATTTCTAGGAAATTAAGACTATATATATGAAAAAAGAGTATATTTATAAAAAATTTCATATAAATATAAATGCATATCTATATCCATGTTTATATGTTATATGTATATATTACCAGATGGATTTATTCTATTGCCATGTAAGTGTTTTAGTACTTTATAAGAAGACAGCTAAACCACAGAGAATGTTAAGACTTTCTTTTCAGGAGGAAGTGCAGTGGTTTGTAGACTCTGGGCATGTTTGCATCTAGCAATTGTTTCTGTTATTGTGTTTACTGTGTAAAATTATTGTTTAGCCTCCTTCATTCCACAAAATAATGAGGTGAGTGTCTTTTCTACTGGTGCTGTATTCCAGCCATACATCTACTTTCTGCCCCCATTTAAAGGGAAGGCACTGCCCAGAGACTGTAGGATGAAACCTAATTAATTTCCATACAAATTCTTATTATTGCTATGAGCTTTTAAAGTCTTACTTTGTCTGAACATGGTGGCAAGGATTTTTCTATGGCTTGCTAGAGAATTCCAGAAAAAAAGGCATTTGACTATGACCCACTGACCAAGAGAAATCATTCTCACTGCAAATACTTTAATTTTTCATTTATGTCCTATAAAAAAAAAAAAACAAAAACCAACCAACTAAAACACTTCCAGTTCTACCTTTATTTTACAATTTCATCATTCAACAAAAATTTAACTTAAAGAAACATTTGTTTCATTTTAAATAAATGGTATTTTAGAAAGACCCCCATCTTGATTACTTGCATTCTTTTTCCTGTTCATGTATTATTTTACAGAAATTAAAAAAGAGTGTTGCAAAACTATTGAAGTACTAAACATAGTAGTTAAGTTCTATACATATGAGATATAATCTGGAAGCTGAATTAACAACCAATATTACAATTCATAAAAAGACAACATTTCCTCTTGCCAAAAGAAATAATCTTTTCATGTTGATCTGCTGTCACCTCTTAGACATTTTGGTGTTAGGAAGTAAAACAACAATAATTTAATAAATTTAATGGGCTACATAAAATTCCACTAACAGTATTTTAGAGTGGGTTGTAATAAGGCAAGTGCATAGAAGCAGCTCATGAGAAAAACTCATTTGGTCACTGGGGGCAGATAAATTTAGCCTGGTAACTTACTGGGTAAAAGGTCTTACTCCTCACTGCTCCAGTTGTGTTAATTCTTTCTAGCATCTTCTGTGCTCAAGCACCTGAACCTCATGTGGCTGCAATTATTGACCAGTTGATGCACCATTAAAAGATCTCCCAGAGCATGTATAAAGGATTTTACATAAAATTTATTCTCCATCTGGTCAGTTATAATAAGAAAGAAAATACCCCTGCTCAGAAAAGGAACAGAGACATTTGCTACAAGGTAGGTGTGTATGTTCATCATCCTGACTTCTACTACAGATAGAAACACCAGCACACACTGATAAATATACTTAAGTGTAAATCCTGCTTTTTTAGAAATTTTCCTGTCCTCCTTTTAGTGCCTCCCAGCAACTTCAGAACAAGCTTACCAATGCTGACCATGCTTGGCAAACAGTGAGAGGTTTCTGCATTACACTTGAATACCATCATAGAATGCAAGTTTAATAAGTGACACTTATTAAAGTAAAGTGAGGGATTCAAATGTAGTCTTAACTCAGAGATTAGTTCTTTTAATTGTTTTGTTATACTTGCCGGTTGATCATTCAAGGACATAGATAAAGACACCTACCTCTGCTGACAAAGCATTATGGTGATAGGTGGGCAGGGAGCAAACTATGGGAATGGATGTCTCAGTGGGAATGAAAGTCACAGAGAAGGGACAGCACAGGCATAGAATAAAAATATGTAGGTGTCCTGGTTTGAAAGATAGGTGTTTGCTAAGGAAAGCAGAAGCTCCCCTTTGGACTGAAAAAAAAAAACGTGATTCTTCCGATTATTATAATTTTGGAATTAAGAGAGCTCTCAGGCAAAGATATGGGGGTAGGAATAACAGTTCTTTACTAGTATATCTAACATGACAAACAAGAACAACAACAGCTATGAAATTAGCCACAAACAGAACAGTAACTCAGTCCCAGTGTTTTTTGGCTGCAGGCACCTTTTCCCTGAGCTGCAGTTCCCGGTGCTGGGGGCGGGCGGGTCCCGCAGAGCTGCAGGAGGGCTGGGGGTGATGCCAGCGCTGTCCCAGGGGGAGAGAGAGATGGAGAGAGAGCCC
Source organism: Cinclus cinclus (assembly GCF_963662255.1). Lineage (NCBI taxonomy): Eukaryota > Metazoa > Chordata > Aves > Passeriformes > Cinclidae > Cinclus > Cinclus cinclus. The sequence continues at coordinate 50,348,353 of NC_085046.1, forward strand.
TCCGCTCACGGTGTGGGTACCAGTGCTCAGAAGAGTGCTGGATGGTGGTAGTTCACAGCGAGAAGACAGCCGGGCAGGTCCGATGGTGGTTTCCCGACGCTGGGATGGGACACAGGCGGCGATCGTCCTTCTCGTCCGAACTCCGCGGGGGGAAATGGGCCGAGGCCCAGCCTTCCGCTTCCTCTTCTGGCTGTTTGAATCTCGCGGGGCTTACCTCTTCCCTCCCGTCCCCTCCCCCTTGTCACCAGGGCCCAGTCAACAGGTATCTTAGCATGACAATGGGGAAAATTCCACAGAGGGAAAAAGGGAGAGAACTAACCCTCAACATTATCCACCCCGAATTTTCCCCTACCATCATGCCAAATCAAATTAAAATCTTCAAATTATACACATCCATACAGTTACAGATACAGGCACAGTAGTAGTGTAGGTAGTTCACCCTAAAACAAGGTCTCCTTGGGGTATGCATCGGGTCTTTCCATCCCTTTGCATCACCTACCAGGTACAACCTGGCCCTTGAGCGAAAACCACCCCCCGAATTGGATTGTCTTTGCTGGAGGCAGACTTCACCCAAACAGTTTTTCCTAGCATACCTCTCATGTGCACCACTGGAACCTTGTCCCCATCTGGTGTTCTCAAGGGCTCAGACTGGGCAGGGCCTGCTCGATTAGTGGAACCTTGGGTGTTCACTAACCATGTGGCCTTTGGTAGATTAATCTCCCAGTTCTTGAAAGTCCCCCCACCCAGTGCCTTCAAGGTGGTTTTAAGCAGCCCATTGCACCGTTCCACTTTCCCAGCCGCTGGTGCGTGATAAGGAATGTGGTACACCCACTCGATGCCGTGTTCTCTGGCCCAGGTGTTTATGAGGCTGTTCTTGAAATGAGTCCCATTGTCTGACTCAATTCTCTCAGGGGTACCATGTCTCCAAAGGACTTGTTTTTCCAGGCCCAGGATGGTGTTGTGGGCAGTGGCGTGAGGCACAGGGTAGGTCTCCAACCATCCAGTGGTGGCTTCTACCATGGTCAGCACGTAGCGCTTGCCTTGGCGTGTCTGAGGCAGTGTGATGTAGTCAATCTGCCAGGCCTCCCCATACTTATATTTGGACCACCGCCCCCCATACCAGAGGGGCTTCACTCGCTTGGCTTGCTTGATGGCAGCACACGTCTCACAGTCATGGATAACCTGGGAAATACTGTCCATGGTGAGATCCACCCCTCGGTCTCATGCCCACTTATAGGTAGCATCTCTGCCTTGATGACCTGAGGCATCGTGGGCCCATCGAGCCAGGAACAATTCTCCCTTGTGTTGCCAGTCTAAGTCTATCTGTGACACTTCTATCCTTGCAGCCTGATCGACTTGCTCATTGTGTTGGTGCTCCTCATTAGCCCGACTCTTGGGGACATGGGCATCTACATGACGGACCTTTACGGGTAGCTTCTCTACCCGACTGGCAATGTATTTCCACTCATCAGCAGCCCAGATTGGTTTTCCCCTATGTTGCCAGTTCGCTTTTTTCCATCTTTCCAGCTAGCCCCACAGAGCATTGGCTACCATCCATGAATCAGTGTAAAGGTAAAGCTTTGGCCACTTCTCTCTTTCAGCAATGTCCAGGGTCAGCTGAATGGCTTTGAGTTCAGCAAGTTGACTTGATCCACCTTCTCCTTCAGTAGCTTGTGCAACCTGTCGTGTGGGGCTCCATACGGCTACTTTCCGCTTCCGGTTCATCCCCACGATGCGACAGGAACCTTCAGTGAAAAGAGCATAGCGAGTATCATCTGCTGGCAGTTGGTTGTATGGCGGGGCTTCGTCAGCCCGGGTCACTTGTTCTTGCTCCTCTTCATCGACAAGACCAAAATTTTCACCTTCTGGCCAGTTTGTAATTATTTCCAAAATCCCAGGGCAAGTAGGGTTTCCGATATGGGCGCGCTGTGTGAGGAGGGCAATCCACTTGCTCCATGTGGCATCGGTGGCTTGGTGGGTGGAGGGGACCTTCCCTTTAAACATCCACCCCAGCACTGGTAGTCGGGGTGCCAGGAGGAGCTGTGCTTCTGTGCCAATCACCTCTGAGGCAGCTTGAACTCCTTCATCAGCAGCCAAGATCTCCTTCTCTGTTGGGGTGTAGTTGGCTTCACACCCTCTGTAACTTCGGCTCCAGAATACCAGAGGTCAGCCTCGGGTCTCACCAGGTACCTTTTGCCAAAGGCTCTAGGGCAAGCCCTTGCTCCTGGCTGCAGAGTAGAGCACATTCTTCACCTCTGGTCCCGTCCCGACTGGGCCGAGGGCTACAGCATGAGCAATCTCCTGCTTGATCTGGGCAAAGGCTTGCTGCTGCTCAGGGCCCCAGTGGAATTCGTTCTTCTTCCGGGTGACCAGGTAGAGAGGGCTCACGATCTGGCTGTACTCAGGAATGTGCATTCTCCAAAAGCCTATGGCACCTAGGAAAGCTTGTGTTTCCTTCTTGTTGGTTGGTGGAGACATCGCGGTGATCTTATTGATGACCTCAGTGGGGATTTGGCGCCGCCCGTCTTGCCACTTTACTCCCAGGAACTGGATCTCTCGGGCAGGACCTTTGACTTTGCTCCTCTTGATGGCAAAACCAGCTCCCAGCAGAATCTGGATGATCTTCTCTCCTTTCTCAAATACTTCCATTGCCGTGTTCCCCCACACAAGGATGTCATCGATGTATTGCAGATGTTCTGGAGCTTCACCCTTTTCCAGTGCAGCCTGGATCAGTCCATGGCAGGTGGTGGGGCTGTGTTTCCACCCCTGGGGCTGTCGGTTCCAGGTGTACTGCAAGCCCCTCCAGGTGAAGGCAAACTGAGGCCTGCACTCTACTGCCAGGGGAATGGAGAAAAATGCATTGGCAATGTCAATGGTGGCGTACCACTTTGCTGCCTTGGACTCCAGCTCGTACTGGAGTTCCAGCATGTCCGGCACGGCAGCGCTCAGCGGTGGAGTCACTTCATTCAATGCACGATAGTCCACAGTCAATCTCCATTCTCCGTCAGACTTGCGCACAGGCCAAATGGGGCTGTTGAAGGGTGAGTGGGTTTTGCTGACCACCCCTTGGCCCTCCAGCTCACGGATCATCTTGTGGATGGGGATCACGGCATCTCGATTTGTCCTGTACTGCCTGTGGTGCACCGTCGAGGTGGCAATTGGCACTTGCTGCTCCTTCACCTTCAGGAGTCCCACTGCAGATGGGTTCTCTGACAGTCCAAGCAAGGTGTTCAATTGCTTAATGCTTTCTGCCTCTACAGCAGCTATTCCAAAAGCCCACCCAAGTCCCTTTGGGTCTTTGTAATAGCCATTCCTGAGGAATTCTATGCCTAGAATACACAGTGCCTCTGGGCCAGTCACAATTGGATGCTTCTGCCACTCCTTCCCAGTCAGGCTCACCTCAGCCTCCAGCAAAGTCAATTCCTGTGATCCCCCTGTCACCCCAGCAATAGAAACAGGCTCTTCCCCCACAAGTACTGTGCATGTATTATGGTGCACTGTGAACCAGTATCAACTAATGCCCTATGTTTTTGTAGCTCTGATGTGCCAGGCCATCGGATCCACACCGTCTAAAAGACCTGGTTTTCCCGTGCCTCTCCCTGGCTAGAGGCAGGGCCCCTCTAGCACTGGTTATTATTTCCTTCCTGGGCATACATGTTGGAGGTTCCCTCAAGGGGATCTGACAAATCATCCTCCCTTTTGTAATACCCTGCACCTTGGATATGGGAAGTTGAGGCTACCTTCACTTTAGTGGAGCTCCCTTGGTTAGTGCTTCCCTCCCTGAGTTGACGCACCCGTGCTGCCAGGGCAGAAGTGGGTTTCCCATCCCACCTCCTCATGTCTTCCCCATGGTCACGCAGAAAGAACCACAGGTCAGCTCGTGGGGTGTACCTTCTCTCTCCCTAGCTGGGGGACGTTGGGCTCTAACTCTGGCATCTGTGACTCGCACTGGTGCTGCATTGACCTTCCTCATCTCCTCCCTCACCCCTCTTATCACCTCCTTGAACTCCTCTCTGAGTTCCCTAATCACAGCAGAGACCTGAGCCTGCATTGGGCCATTCATTATACTCTCAAAATTTCTGAGCTTATTGGCAACAGAACCCACTGTCTCGTGGTTGGTGTCAGCATTAATGGCTGCAATGAATGTGGTGTATTGAGATGGCCCCAGGTGTGCCAGATTCCACAACATCTGCCCTGTGCACCTGACCTTGTCGGGGTCATTGTCATGTTGTGCACCCCTCCCAAAGAGTACCTCCAGTATTGCCACTTCTCTCAGCTGTGGGATCCCCTCCTCAGTGGTCTTCCAGCGCATTCTATAGTGGTGCTCCTGCATTCTCTCTCTATGGACACACCTGTCTCTTACACTCATTAAAAGCTGCTCCCAGAGGGAAAGGGGGCCTGGTTCCCTCTACAAATATGTGATCCACACCTAAGTCCTGGGTCAGGGGTCCCAAATTCCTTGCCTCAGTACCATCCAGCTGCACACCTGTACCCATAAGGTCCCAGACCCTCAGTAACCACGTTGTAAAAGCCTCACGGCCCCTTCGTACAACATCTTTACGCAGATTACGGAGACTCTCGTATGACAGGGACTCTGTGACGATCTCAACCTCTGGCTCCCCGGCTGGTTGTGAGGGCCCTGCTTTCTGATCCTTATTATCCAGGTGCTTTGTTTTCACCTTAGACTTTCTAGTTTCCACGGGGGCAACTGCTGCTGGCTGTGAGTGCCCTTGCAGTTCAGCTGGAGCCTGGAGAGATGTAACATTTGTGGGTTCCACTGCTGCACCATCAGTTTCTCCCTCTTTAAAGAAGTGGGAGAGTTTCTCAAGATCTGAGGAAAGGTACTCCTTCAGCATTTGGCCAATCTCCTTCACTAGAAACCCCACCCACTCTGCATGGTTCCTTTCTGAGGTGAGCTCTGGGGCAGAATCCTTAGTCTCTGGGGCAGGGGCAGGGTCAGGCTCTGGGGCAGAATCCCTATTTCCTGGGGGACGTATCAGGGTTGTCATCCAAGTCAATCTCCCCTCGTCTCGGAATGTTAAATAGAACAGGTTTGCAAGGCCTATTAGCAATGTCAGCCACTGTATGATATCATTACTGCTTAGAAGAGATTTGAACCCCTCAAAAGCTGGTGAAGCAGACCCAAAAAACTGTGTAAGGGGTTGGGACAAAATTTTCCCTGGTGTCATATCCTCACAGTATGTACCATTATTAAAGTAACCCCAAAAACATACAGTTAAAGTGTGATAGCCCTGAATCCATGTGCCCACCTTCCAGAGGAAGTTAAAAATCCATGAATTTCTCACGTTATCAGCCCACAAAAGTAACTGGATAATAGTTACAGCAGCCTGAGTTATAGGACCCATGTTCAAGTAAGGGATTGCAAATGGGAGAGATAAAGCTGTGGTCACATGGAGCCCAAACCACGGTAAGCTGGACAACATGATGCCACCTAACACAAAACTGAGGTAACTCAAGAGCTGTTATTCCTTTTTCATCCTTTTCTCTCAATGCCCTCGGGCCCCACGTTGGGTGGCCAAAATCTGTCTTGGTTTGAAGGACAGGTGTTTGCTAAGGAAAGCAGAAGCTCCCCTTTGGACTGAAAAAAAAAAAAAAAAGTGATTCTTCCGATTATTATAATTTTGGAATTAAGAGAGCTCTCAGGCAAAGATATGGGGGTAGGAATAACAGTTCTTTACTACTATATCTAACATGACAAACAAGAATAACAACAGCTATGAAATTACCCACAAACAGAACAGTAACTCAGTCCCAGTGTTTTCTGGGTGCAGGCACCTTTTCCCTGAGCTGCAGTTCCCGGTGCTGGGGGCGGGCAGGTCCCGCAGAGCTGCAGGAGGGCTGGGGGTGATGGCAGCGCTGTCCCAGGGGGAGAGAGAGATGGAGAGAGAGCCCTCCGCTCACGGTGTCGGTCCCAGTGATCAGCAGAGTGCTGGATGGTGGCAGGTTACAGCGAGAAGGCAGCAGGGCAGGGTCCGATAGTGGTTTCCCGACGCTGGAATGGCGGAGATGGGGCTGAGGCGGCGATCGTCCTTCTCGTCCGAACTCCGCGGGGGAAATGGGCCGAGGCCCAGCCTTCCGCTTCCTCTTCTGGCTGTTTGAATCTCGTGGGGTTTCCCTCTTCTCTCTCTCCTCCCCCTTGTCACCAAGACCCAGTCAACAGGTATCTTAGCATGACAATGGGGAAAATTCCACAGAAGGAAAAGGGAGAGAACCAACCCCCAACAGTAGGAAACTAAAATAGTATTCAGATACTTCAAGGGGAAAACCCAACAAATAAAAATACAGTAAGATGGAGTGCTTTTCCATACTTAAAATCAGACTGACCTAGCAATATATTTATAGGTTTTTTTGTCTTCATTTCAGTTGGGATCTTTACATCCAGGAACCTATGTCAAGCAGTCTTTGTGAGAAATCACTACAAATCACTTTTTTACATTTTCATTTACGTGTGTGACTACTCTTGATGAGAGCAACTGGATACAGCTCTAAAGCGAGTAAACACCAATAAACCATTTCAGGTCTCTGATTGCACCTACCTTACATGAGGCACTCTGTATAAATTAAGCATGAATGTGAGCTAGAGTGCAAGGTTTTCATCATCATGAAGAGAAGACCATGTCACATACAAGTGATTAAGCCTTATTCAAGCTTGTTGGTTTGGGCACCTTGAGGAGGTGATACTCTCACATGCCAGTAGATTTTTTTTTTCACTATTATCCTTAAGAATGAAGAAAGGTTGGAAAATACACATTCTAACAGTACATTTCTCCACCCACTTTTAAAGGAAAGATCTTGTAGTTGAGATGAAAAGTCATTATAAAGCAGAACACTTGATTTAAATTCCTATTTTTTTGACTGCATGTACTTAGAACTCCTTGAAACACCAGGGTTGAAATGATTATATATTGAAGTCACTGGAAAAAACCAGTAATAGTGTTCCATTTAGAAATATATCTGGAAAAAGGTCCCATTTTTCCAGTATCAAACAATTGCTTCCCATCTGGACATAAGTAGGAGGATGGGACAGTATCTGAAGCTACTCATAAACAAATAGTAAGCAGGAAAAAACTAGAGTATCTCTGTTCCTCTAGGGAAGGTTAATGAACAAACTCATGAGATTGCTGGGTTAGACACTCTTGTGTGTGGGTGGTGGACAGCACAGACACTGCGACTGCTTTTCTTTTATGTGACAAGGAGCACAAATGGCACAAGATAGTATTAATTGCAACATTATCTTAGTTTTTATAGTATGGGACACCTGTCAGACAGAGGCATGAAGTAGGTTCTCTCCAAAACAGGTTCAAACATTGTGATAACCTTGCAAAACAAACCCGCAAGAAAGGACCTCAGAACAGTCACTGAAGAAAACAGAGAGGTCAGCAACACCTCTTCACTCTCCTTAAAAGAAAGAAAAAAAGCCACAAAACAACAACCAAACAAGCATAACGTTTTCAGGTTTGGTAATAGGGAAATAAATCCAATATCTCGCTATAACATAGTTAACATGCTCCAAAAAGCTTTAGGTTACGCTTTAGTTTTACCACACACATGCTGCTTTGTATGAACTATTCACAGAAACTCAGACTCTACTTCTTTGGACTCCAGAATCTGTAAGTCGTTTCCTCATGAGGCTTGGTAGTGTGTCATCCCAATAGTCAAACTCCGTGCCTGATTATTTTAATTCAGTTTAGGCTAACCTAGGGACAGTTATGTTCTGCTTTCCTTTTTCTGACTTCTGCTTGGCTACTTTCCCTTCTTCAACTTAGTATTCCTTTAAAGCCCCTTCACCTTTGGCCAACAGTGAGATAAGCACACTTCAAGAGTCATCACTCAGTCTCAGAAGTTATCAAAGTGACTATCAAAGCACTAAAATATTCAAGGTCCTTCTGAAATTTTAAATCAGTAGATATGCAGGAGATCTAGCAACTGCCCGGTTAGCTTTTCCACCCCTATACAAAAAACAGAGTGGAATTCATTTTCTGTTGATTGTTAAGAAGGACGAGTTAAGACTCCTGGGACACTTCCTTTCTGTCTCCCTTGGGCTTATTTTCTGCATAAGCAGAGAATATCTGAGCTCTTGTAGTGGTTCCAAATGTCCTTATCAGTTTCTATATATGTGGCCTCTGCTTTTTTTCCAGTACATCTTGACTTACAGTTTCTGTTCTCATTTTGATGTCCTGACCTGCCTACTGAATTATTTTTGCACAACTGTTTATGTGACAAAACAGCAAATGGTTTTCACTACATAATTTAGGAATACACTATGGAACTAGGAATACACTAAGACTATAAAGAATATAAATTTAGCCCAGACTAGCTCACATACATTCATACTAAGTTAAAGTTAGTTTCAAGTATATATGTGCTTATATGTATATTAATGAATTCAGTTTATTTAAAAAATAATTTAAATATAAAAAGAAACAATTGATTTTGTGACAGAATGCCATGGTAGTTTTTGTTAATACATTATAACAACAGATCTACATAAACCTTAACATAGAAAAAAGATTTTGTTTCAGACCATCTAAGAGTATGCTTTCAATCTTTTTCCCCTGCTTATTTCAGAAACAGTGAAGTATCCACAAATTTTAGAGCACAGTGCAGCTCCACCTTTCACGCTAGTTATATTTGGTATTATTTGGAAGTAATAGGCATGCATAAGTATTTCTTAAATGCTGTCAAGGTTTAAATAAATTATTCATAAGGCATTCCTTACTCTCAGATAAGATTTAGTTTCAATAAGTGAGTAATTACTATAGTGATCCAGATCTTTCCATATGCTAGAAAAGGTGCTGCAGTAGAAAAAGAAAAAAAAAATCAAGATTTTTTTCACATCTCTAACCTTGTTATCTCTTTAATCCTCTTCTGAAGACTAATAATTATTGTTTAATTCACCTTTCACTGTGAACAAATACGTGTTTGATCATCTTACTCTGGCAAAAACATATTATTACACTCTTTTGCAAATATAAAGCAGAAGTAAAGACATATTTCTTTTATTTTGTATTAGCACTACTGAAAAATTACCTTTTTTTTCTCTAAAACAGAATAACTTGATTTCTATTATTACTTTGTTTCTTCCTCATCTACCTAGTGATTTGATAAAGGAATCATTCAAAAACTTTCTCCACAAGAAATATTAATTTGCTTTTTCCTTTTTTGAGGAGGGACATAAAAGCAAGGATTCTTGCATGGTTATACATACTCAGCAACACAGAGTTAAGAAAAACAGCAGTTACTGGATTCATATGGAAAACAGAGTTCTAACACAGAGTCACTTTTGTGACAAAAAGTGACAAAGAGTCACTTTTCTCTGGGGGAAAGTGTCAGGATTGCAGTGAAAGTTGTTCTAGTATCTCAGGAGGGGTTGGGGGACCAGGCCTTGCTGTGGTGAGCATAAACAGAAATTATCTCATTGTTATAATTTGTTTTTGACAAAATCCATGTTCCCCATGTTAGCCATGTATTAACACGCAATATTTTTCTCTGAACACTCACCATCAGAAGAGATGGACAGTATGTGGACAGTTGCCAGACAGTGCAAAATCACTCATCCTTTGAGTACACAGATCTATAATTAGTAAGCCACATTTTTCCACTTCAGCAGAGACAAAAAAATTTGCAATCAGGGTGAGGGCTGAGGACTCTGGTTTCAAGATCAGGCAGGGCATCCCTTGAGCCCTGTTGGGTTAAGTGCTTTGGAGAGACCAGAGATGACACTGACCCTGCTGAGAAAAGCTCACAAGTTTCTTTTTCCTTTAAACTAAAAGCTTTCACACAGTAATTGTGTTGAAAAATGTACTGTCCTTGATCTTAAATGCAGTAACAAAGGAAGATTTCTCATTCAGATGAGAAGTAATCTCTCATATGACCGACCAGGACACATCAAAGTATTGTAACACATTGTTCTTGGGCACTTTTAAAAGGCACTCTATTAGTGTGAAGTGTGCTTAGGCTGATTGCTAAGGCAGAGTTTGACTGACACACAGAGCCTTCATTCAGCCTCATCCCTCACGCTGGCAAAGCTCTACTGTAGTTTATTCTGGCAGGCTGAGTGGAAGCAAAGCCCAGGCAGGGCCTTCACTGCTATCTGATGTTTTACAAGAAAGGCATTTGCATTACATTTGAATATTTAAAATCTTTCTCTGAAATTGCTTCGTTTTAATCCCAGACTAGCCTAACTTCCGACACCAGCTTAGTATTTCAGCAATTCTAAAGTTTACCTGAAAACTCTTCCCGTATATTATTCAGTATTTCCCTTTGAAAATTCAAAACTTCGCAAAATTAGGAGGCATTGTTCTCAAGTAGAAATAACTTGCTGGAAGTCACTCCTGTTCCTGATTGATCCTCAAAAATAACATGTAGTCAGAAGTCTGACTGAGCAGCTGAACAGAAACATCCTACCTTAGTACATATGATTATTCTCTACTAAGACCATGGGGGGAAATGCAGATTTTTCTCTCTATAAGTAACTACAGAAAAACAAAGCAAAACAAAAAATCAACTAAAATGAACAAACACAAAAAACAACCCCAAAAACCAAACCAAACAAACAGTCAAGAAAACCCAACAAAAGAAACCTCAAAACCACTTCTGAGCTAGTATATGCTCCCCAAAATTTCAGTGGATTGACATATGGAAGAGAAGAAATTAGAAAGCTCTCGGGAATACTTGCTCACAAATTCTGAATTTACAGAAGGGAATTTCTTCAGTGCTCAGTTTTTGTGTGGTGCATGCACACACTCAGAAACCTGGATATTGCACCTCCTCAGTCCAGCAGCATTTTCAAAGAAAACATTTATAAAAGAATTTCATTGCTTGAAGACTGCAGCTGAACAGACTTAGGGAGCCCAGATCACACCTGAACTTAGCCAGAGTCCTACATCAGCAGAGATCCTTAAACACTGAGAATTTACATAAATTTATATGCCTTATCTGTGAGAAGATTTGAAATTACAGCACAAGCTAAAGCGGACTATTGTTTGTTTTGCTCTTCTCTTTTCCCCATAAGAAAACCAAAATCGATGCCTATATTAACAAGATAACAGATCATACCCGTAAGGGAAAAAAAGAGCTTGCATGTGTGGACCATATTTTTCCTTATTTTTGTGAAACAAACTGTAGATCTATGCGATTTTTGTTTTTAAAATAAACTCCTATTTTCTTCTGCAGAACAATAGTTTTCTCTACTTAGGAAACACTTCTGCAGGCACAGAAATTTAGAAGACCATGCCCTTATTCTGACACCAAACAAACAAACCACCACAAACCCACAAAATAGAAAGCAAGCACTGAATAGGAGGATTTCTTCCACCTTTTCCCCCCAAAGAATTCTAAGAAAGGCTGAAAATTCAGTTAAATTACTTCCATCTAGATAGTCTTAACATATTTCAAATGTATCAAGTTTGTATGTTTTATCATTTTTCCCCCTACAGCTCACAGAAATTGAAGTTGTTCAATTTCTAATAATCATCCCCAGGTAGCAGCAGAGCATTTCTACCTGGTTTCAAATTCCAGTTGAATGAAAGAGCAGTCAGGTGCTCTCCCTCAAAAAACAACCTTGTCAAGGCATCTTTTGTGCCTGGCTTGTAAAATCTGAAATGCTGACTCGGGTCAGCACATCACCATGCAAAATTAGGTGAGTCTGATTGCACTACAACTTACAACCAAGAAAATGCTCCAGTGAAGAGCTGCTTTTGCTCAGGTCTTAATTAATCTAATATTAATCAAACATTAATATTATCCTTGCCACTTAAAACAAAAAACAAAAATAAAATGAATTTAGATAAATTTTATACCAGGTAGCAGTGAAAGATCAATGACTGTTACTTAGACAAGGTTCCTCATTTATTTTTTTTAAATCAAAACTTCAAGTTACCAGATTTGTTAAGGTTCCCAACATGATCTCAGGTGTTTCAACTTAATTAATTTTCAATTACTTTTTCACTATTTCAATCTGGCTATTATCTCCTGTTTTCTTGCTTTAGTCTTTCCCACATTACCATTTTAAAAGATAAACTTTTATTGATCAGACAAAAATTTTTACTTTTTGAAAATCACAACATTTTTGCATGTATCAAAGTATGTATTACAAAACAAAACCTGCTTTTACTTCTGATATCCAAGAAATAGAATGAAGCCCCTGCCCACCAAGAAGATTCAATGGAAGAAAAATTAGGATTCTGTAATTTTTCCTTCACAATAATCCAGCTGTAACTCCGACTAAAATATAGATTTGGAAACTTTTAGTAATCAAAAGTTTCCGCAAACAGGAGGGAAAATCCCCACAATGATTACTTAAAATAATTTTAACAAGATCATGAAATTGAGGATCTTAAGGTGTTAACACCAACATTGCCATTCTAGTCCCTAATATTTTTAGCAGTGTGAATACAAGAAAAAATATAGACAAACGCTAAAATTTTCTTCTTTTTCAATGGTAGTCCAATCAAGCAAAAAAAAAAGCAAAATTAAATAAACAAAAATGGAGTTTTAACTCAGTGTCCAGCACCAGAACTTTGGGAATAATTTCAATATCGTAAAATCATATGTGCAGTGTTGACATATGGAGAATTTATAGCAAACACATTTTTTAAAATATAGTAGGCCAGAAAACTAGAAAAGTTGATTACTCTGTATGCGTTTGTAAATTAGTTAGGCCTTTATACCCTAGCTGAGAAACTTAAATCAAAACAAAACATTATTTATTCTCATAAAATCCTGAAATGTGCTGGTAGGTGGAAACCTAAAGATTTTTAACTGCTTGATCAACCTATGAAGGATTTCTATAGTTCCTAGAGATCAATTAACATGGACCAAGTAGCAGAATTTTTTAACAAATTGCTAATAAATAAGAGAAAAACATTGAATAAATTTAAAGATATTTATTTAGTAAGTTATTAATAAAAATCAAAAACTGCAAAAAGAAGATTTAAAAAGTAATTTGATTTTCTACATAACTATTTCTAATTTTTCAGAAAATTAAAACATGAGCAAACCGGTATCTATCTGTCTTCCTTGACCTTCCTGACATTTGCAGAAATGCTTTGTGGAATTTATTCTGTCATCTGTGAGACTGGAAATTAAATGCTGCATGTGATCATATGCATCAAGCAGTATTTCAAGCAGAAGATGAAATAAGCATACAAGGTCTTTGGCCCACTGTGACTAAGCTGGGGAAATATAAAAGCAAGAGCCTGGTTTTACACAAAATATGAACACACACACATGCACAGAACACAGAAAGGCCTCAAACAAAGGTACCTTTGATTAAGGCAATTTTTAATAGATTTTCTTTTGGGTTATTTGTATATTTTCAAAAAAAAGGGAACTGAAATGATAAAAAATTCAGTTGCACAGGAAAAGCATTAGGAAACTGAAAGCCCATTTCCTTAAAGTGGGCCTCCTTCAAATATTACTTAAATACATATAAAAACTCCACTGCATTCTGTTTCCATGGCACATCAAAATCCTTAAAAATAATTCCTGGAGGTTACAAGAAATAGGTTATTACAGGCATGAAATGCATTATTTCATTCTTTTTTTAACAAAATAAAGATCATTAAAATAATCACATAATTATTTTCATATTGAGACATCTTATAGCTTCATAAGTTCTTTAAAATTAAAGAGGACCTGAGGAAACAATCATTTTTTTCAAAGGCAGAAAAAATGTAAATTGCTCATTAACAGACCAGTCATATCTCTAAAGTTACTCAGTTCCCATTTAATTTTCCTTCCATATTAATTCCAGCATTTTGTGTTCTTACTGGGATGGCTTCACCTATATTTCACTGATCAACAGCTGTCCTTCATGCAAAAATTAGCAAAACAGGAGATAAAACTAAGTTGCTATAAACCATTCCTGGTTTTCCTTTCCCCTATTTGAGCAAGTCTCTTTGAAAAAGAAGCTTCTTTACTATTTCCCTTTAAAAACAGCTAAATACTATGTCTGCACTTACTTAGGACTTCATGTCATGGGTTTAATCAGTTCCAGGTGTCTTGTGTAACTTGACACATGGTATATTATATATTTTCAATAAATTATTAATAATGCTACAGATTTCTGAAGTCTTTGGGAGTTATATTTTTATTAAAAAATCCAAAAATATTTTTAAGTTGTTGAAATTATTCTTAGTCCTATTAGATTGTAAAACTGAGATTCTTTAGTAAGCGCAACTCTAATTATAAAGAACAGAGAAGAAAATTACTTAATTCATTTGTCAAGCCCTTAAATATCACACAAAATCTCTCTTATAATTAAAAATAAAAATTTCAAATCCTGATGGATCACCAGACAGTGAATTATGGGTAGTTTTCATGTTTGGACACTTGAATGCTATGATAGGCTGAATCTGACCAATTTAGGGATAGAATATACTATGCCAGGAGAAGAAGAAAGAAGTACTGTTGAGGAAGATTGCTAAAAGAAAGATATTTTCACACAGAATCGACCTGGTGGCTTTAAATGTCAGAGACTCTGAATCTGGTTCACTACTGTCTTTTAGCAGATTCAGTAGTATTATATTTGAAGAAATTGAGTGCAAAACAGTGAATGAGATCCTTACACAGCAGGTTATGACATGTGCCTTGCAGAGGTACAAGATGCAGGAGGCTGGAAAAGCATTTCAGATTTATAAAAGAAATATGGGTGATCTGAGTATAGGTGAGGTTTTCAGACAAAAAAAAAAACCAAAACAAAAACCAAAAAACATTTCAGAGTTTATTTACAAACTGTTAAAATTCAGGAGTATATTAAGTAGATATACTTAAGCCAGATGTATTTCTCTATTCTTTTTTGTATCTATAAAGATGCATAGATGAGTACAGCAAGGTCAAAGCACAGAAATAAGTCATAAAGACTTGGCACACAACTATCAGATGAGTTAGCAGTGACTATCAATGAGGAATGCATGAGCAAATATGTAAGGATGGTTTCAATTTTTTCATCTAGTAGAAAATAATTGAAATTCATAGGAAACTACTATTTGGAAATGTGTATTGAAATATTACAAGTAATCTGAAGAAAAAGCTGTATGAACTAAGATGAGAACATTTCAGAGCTGAAGCATTCCATTACAATATAACCACTGGGAAAATATATTGACTCTGTTAGTCCTTCCAATATCATTTATTCAGGCCAAAAATTACTAATTACATGAGCAACTTCTTTACACGGTCACAAACAATTATTTTTTCTCTTTTTAGTAATGAAAAACTGATCTCTGTAAGACAGCCCTAGTATTATTCTCTTTTTAAAAGAGCATATAGAAAATCTTCTGGCCATTATAACTAAGAGCCCCATGAGCACACAGGTTCACACCATTACCAGCAGAACATTTTCTTGTGTGCAGATGTCTCACAAGTTTCCATGTAGACCCAAGGTGGATGAACTGAATCACATAGGTTTGGTCAGGTCATTTTGTAGCAGCAGTAGTATGAAGACCTTCTGTTAGTCATCTCAAAAATGGGAGAGCTGGCACAAAAAATTGCTGTAGTTTGTATTTTAGTTTGCGTTTGCTGACTGCCTCAGGGAGCCCAGCAGACACCTGTCCCGACAGCAGAGTTAACACAGCTTGTGCTGAGCAGTGATTTATTGCTTTTAGTGACAAATGTTTCAAGCTGCCCTTTAGTTATTTTAAGTATCAGCAACTTAGCTAAAAGCTCTTTCCAACTTGCACAGCTCAAGAAAACCCATGAGAACTTTCTAAGATTGGACTTGCTCCAAAACTTCCAAGGAAGAACCTAAGCTTTCATAGAAATGCGTAAGTTTTAACTCCATAATAATTCTTCCTTCATAAATGCTGTGCTCATCATCCATGCTACCAAAAATAGCATATGCAACTCTTAGCAAATATGTACCGTATAAATATATTTAACAGAGAAAGGAGCCTGCAGAGGAATGCTCACACAATGAGGTATATATAAAGTGACTGAATGATCCAATTGCCTGTTTCAAGAGTATAAATATTTAACGTTTCCAGCCAAGGAGTGGTCAGTAGAAGTCGTTTTCCCTTGAAGTCTAGGTGACTTTTGCAAACTCTTGCCACATTCTAGCAAAGTTGAACGTGACAAGAGACATGGATTATTTTTGTAAATGAAAACTGCCGAGCTACCCGCGGGCTTGCCTGAGCAATGTGTTTGTTATAGATGATTCAGTAAAAGCAAAATAATCTGAGGGAAGCAGCTGTTTACATTGACAAAAACGCCATGCACCATTCATATTGTTAAGTGAATAATTTAAGGCAATTGTAGGAAGCATGTCTGTTGGTGGCTACTTTCTTTTCTCCCCAGAAAATAAAGTGTTTGAATACCACTCAAAACAGCCTAATCCCCCTAGCTGGAGGTGTGCTCAGAGGCAGTCCCTGCAGCAGCCCCAACACTTCTGCCCTAATTGCTTTTTCTTCTCATTATTGTGTAGAAAGCTCTTCCCCAGAAAACACAGTTCAAAGAGCATCTTATAGAAACATGAAATTACTTGGATTGGAAGGGATTTTAAAAACCAACTCCCTTACCATTAGACCAGATGGCTCAGAGTCCCATGCAACCTGATGTTGAGCACTGCCATGGTTGGGGCACCGATAGCTTCTCTGGACAGCCTGCTCTAGTGTCTCACCACCTTCACAATAAAGAGGTGTTTTTTCCTAACATTCAATTTAAATGTGCTCTCACTTTAAAACCATTTCCCTTTGTCACTACATGTCCTTGTGATAAAGACCCTCTCCATCTCTCTTGTAAGCTCCCTTTAGCTAAAGTCTGTAAGATCACCCCAGAGCCATCTCATCTCCAGGCTGAAAAGCACCAACTCTCTTAGTTTTTTCTCATAGGATAGGTGCTCCAATCCTGTGACCATCTTCATAACTCTCCCCCAGACCGTCTCTGACAAGTCTGTGTCTTTCCTGTGCTTGGGATCTCTGAGCTGGACAGAGAACTTCAGTGGGTTTGAACAACCTGGAACAAAGCTGTAGAATGACCTCCCTCGCCCTGCTGCTCATGGTGCTTTGGATGCAGCCCAGGACACATTTGGCTTTCTGGGCTGTGAACACACATGGCTGGGTCATGTCCAGCCTCTCACCCACCAGCACTCCCAAGTCCTTCTAGGCAGGGCTGCTCTCAGTCCATTCTTCCCCAGCCAGTATTGATACATGGAATGATAAATGTGCAATTCCCCTCCTTTAGGAAATAATTTACAGAGGTGTAAGTATTTAGAGGCTTCAGAGATGTGCTCTGTAACCAATGCTTTTGGGTCCCTTTATGATATAAAAGACTTCTACCCTGTGCTCTTAATAACTCATAGCCTTCTTAAAAGAGATTTGAGGTAACAGGAGATTGAGATGAAATAAAACATACAGGCATTGATGAAGTGCTAGCACTCATTTAGACCAAGAGAATAATTCAGATTGAAGATTTCTAAAATGTTTATAATCTGAGATTAAATATATTGATTTCTTCTACTACAGATGAAGTTGTAAATTACATGGAAATGATACATGATCATGGTACTCTTTTCCTCAGAAAATGCAAACAGAACTATAATCAAAGTATTTCTATGTGTAAGTTTTATGAAGAATTATACAACACTAAATACTCAAAGCATTCTTATTAATCACAATAATGGGCATGTAGGTAGGAGGGGGTATTTGAAATAGTCAGCTGTATTCAAACTACATAACGAACTCCAAATAAGAGGACTTAAAAAGTGAGGAAAAATGCCTAAGAACAGTACTTTCACAATATGAGTATAATCTTCAGATACACATTACAATCTGCTAATCAATAAGGTTTTCTATTAATTGTGAATGTAAATGGCATTATTTTCTGGAAGAATACTACAGGACTAGGAACCAAGAACACAAATTCTAATCCTACCTTTCATTTACTTTTCTAGGATCAAATCAGTTTGCATCTCTGACTTTGCCTTTATTAATAAATTTAGTATTAGTCTAGTTGCTGGTGTAGCTTTTGAAGAAGGCAGCTCATCATCTTTCAAGCAACAGCCATGCTTTGGAGATGGAATGGGTCAGAGGCCATTCCCAATAACTTGTGTGCGGCTGGTGTACTTGAGCAGCTAAGAGAGTAGGGTTGCATGGACAATGAGGTGATTGGGACCAGGTGGCTTCATTTCTTACAGAACATTCATTTTGTTTAGCTGCAGCAAACACTGCTTCTGCATTCTGCTTTTCTGTATGTGCAAGTGGAGATGTTAAAGCTGTGTAGCAGACGGGAGCTTGTGTTTGCATGACCTTTGGAAGTGGAAGGAGCTCTGAAAGCAGTAGGACTGTATTGGGCAAACACAAAGAATAATGAGAAAGAGCAGAAGGTTAAATAGCTGCCCCTTGTATCTAAACAAAATGTTCTGGGATGTAAGGCATTTTCCCAAGAACACGTAAATAAAAATTCAAACAGAAGATATATCGAGGAAGTATGATTTAGTTTATGTATAAATGAAAGGATTCTTTGAAATCTTTCTTTTTCTCATCAGCTTGATCATACACCTACCTTACATTGTTTTGAACTATTTCACACATATTGTACCACCTACTAAGTTCAAAGGAATGTAGTTCTAGAATGGCAGTAGTCAGGTTCATAAGACTGTGAAATGGGCTTTATGAACAGGACAGAAGAAAGATTAGCTCGATGCTTTAATTAGCCTTGTGCTTTAATTCATTTAGCCTTTCTTCTTACTTAAAAGAAAGTGAAGCTAGATGACCATAAGGGCAGGAGTATAAAATCGGATTAATATTTTCATTCATGTTACTGTCATATTAGATTCAAGTTAATATAAATTAAGAATGAAGTTTCATGAAAACACTTCTAATATTTCAATAAACCTACAAAAGTTATGACACAAACATTTTGGTATAATGCTGTAAGCCTGATAAGAGCAGTCTAAATGCAGGAAAATTGAATGTTAAAATGGCTGAGGACACAGCACTATTGCTTGCTAACATGCAGTTATGCTATAAATATTTCTACAATGTCTGTACTAAAATAATTGTATGGGGCAGTGACATAACTTTTTATCTCTGGGTTATGAAACTGTTTCTTGGCCAGAGGAGCAAGAGAAGGATCTCCCATATACTGTGTTGCAAAACCCAAACTGAATGTACTGTTGGCAATGTACAATGACATCATTGGTTTAGCTCTTTTTTTTTTTTTTTTTTTTTTTGTTACAGACTAAATACTGTGGGTTTATACCTAAGTGGTATTCCTCTCCTTGCAGGCAATGATCTATATGAGGAGATTTATCAAGACTTTAAAGAAATCATTCTTCCATACTGTGATTTTGAGACTTTGTTAGCACAGAAAGCATATTTCAGTCCTAGTGTTAGGAGTTGCTAATCTTCAGGATTCAGATTGGCCAAGAAATAGCAACAGAGCTTATATAAGCCACTCAGCAAGGAAGATGCAATACCATACACCTTGGGGCATAATTTTATCATGGAACTGCCAAATTATGGCAAGGCTTAATCACCCTATAATTATCCCAAGAAATGTATGCTTCCAGAAGTCAGCCACAATTCTTAAGTGTTCAATCACAGTCCTTTATGAAAAAAATAGCAATTATATTACATTTGCCAAGGCATGGGGAAAAAATATTTAAAATGCTAATTAAAAAAGAGAAACAGATAAATGATGCATTTAGTGTTTCAAGGCAGGAGATTAGTAATATCAGCTAAGGTCCTGACATAGGAAAAGAATTTGTTTCGAAGTCCTTCTGTAAGAGGAATTTCTATGAGTTTTATATTAGTCAAGTATTTTCTTCCCATTTTTAACAAGTACCATGCATAAATATTGGGCATGAAAATTCCATTGGACTGTGCAAAAGACAATAAAAAGGGTAATTTAGATAACCTTTAATTTGACAGAGAACTGAATTGGTCTTGATGATCTAAACATAACTATAACTGCTTTAAAAAGTTCTATGAGAAATTCACAAGTAAAAACATCAACAACAAAAAAACAAGTTTTATAGGATTATTTTAAAATCTCAAGATAAATATCTACTTATGAAAATGTTTAAGTATTTATTTCTGATGTAAATATTTTTTGCCATCTGCATTAATTTAGAATATAACTTTTTATATTTAGTCCAAGTTTTACATTAAAAAGATAAATAGACCTTTTTAAAATGCTCTTTAATTTCTTCCTCATGTTATTCAAATGTTTTAATTGAAATTGCAATAGTCTCTCTTCCAACAAAAACATTGTTATTTGAAACTTTTCCACTAGATATTTTTAATACTCATTTAAGATTTAAATATTCTTCCTAAAGACAAATAATGAGCATGGCTAAAAATGCAATAGTTATTGCTTATTAATAGGACCAGCAACAAATATGGTTTTATTACTAGTGTAATACACTAAATCACTCTCTATACTGAAGAGCTGAAATAAAGTGAAGTGCTTATGGATATGTTTCTCTATTCACTTGTCATTTCAAGTGACAAAGGAATGTATGTGCTCATTCAATATTCAGAAGATTCTTTTACACTTATTTTTTTTTAATGGAATTAGGAGGAATCATTGAAGAAGTACAAGACAGAAGAAAATTGAATTTTACACTCTGGAATAATGCATGTGATTTTTAGTGAACAGTTGAAGCTGTAACATGAAAAGTAGGAAGCATAAAATCTTGATTAGACTGAAAGAAAAACAAAAGAAGTGATAAGCCTTTATAATTTAGATTTTCTGTACAAGAGATGGAAAAAATACAGAATCTGCTCAAGAGATATAAGTATAAGCGATCCTGGGCTAAACTGAACAAAAAAGCTTCATTTATTGGAAGCAATATTTAACCCATGGCCATTATAGTCACCTTCAGAGAGAACATGGGATTATGATATTGTCTTCATTCAGAGAAATGTTGCAGTTCCTTTAGTAAACTAATCATGTCATCCCTGTATTTTATTCCAAAAGGCAAAAACTCCTGCCATAAAGTCACTTTATACTGAAGGGAAGTTAGAACATGACAGATGTATCTACTGTTGTTCAATATTCCCCAGTGTTTAATGCCTAGTTTTACAGTTCCTTAAATTAAAGATGTTGCAGGGCCTTCCAGAGACTGAAGAAGAACCAGTGGGTTTTCTAAGTCCCCAAAACCTCAGCAAGTCTGCCAAGAACAGTCAACAGACAAGTAAGGCAAGACTTACTCATATTTGCAGTCTATGCTTGAAAATATTAATGCCCTGATTTGAGTATAACTTTGTGCCTACAGTCTTGTTTTCTGTGCCAGCCTTCTGTACAACCACTGCTCATCACCTTACAGACCTGATTCATTACAGAGGCCTGTACCAACTGGACCTTAACTTTTTTCCAACAAACTGAGATAGTTTCTTGAAAAATCCTTAAACATGTGAAAAAGATTGAAGAAATGGGAATACTTAGGTGAAACTCACTTCTGGAAGTCATTCAATTCCAAATAAATAAATAAATAAATAAATATACACATATATATATCCATGTTGGCAATATCTGAACTAGAACATACAGTGCGGAGACTCAGAACATGTGTGCAGCATTAGAAAATATAACATTATTTTCAAATTCGAGCATTAATGACTAGCCTCTAATCTCTCAGTACTCTGTGGAGGACACATATTCCATAGTGTTCTGTTCAACTGCAGGCTGTTATGAAGTTAATAAGATTTTAGGACACTGAATATCCACTGGGAGCTGGTTAGAGCTGTAGCTCTGCCAGCATTTTAATCAAAACTGCAGTTTTCAAACACCCAGGTTGCTGAAAAACTGCTCTCAAGTTGTAACATTTTCACTCCTGCATGCTTAAGGTCCTATAATTTACGTCTCTTCAAGCACCAATTAAATAAATGCATCTACCAGCTTATGGTGAAAGCCATACAGTCTAGGAACTTTTAAAACCAGACGTTTTCTTCCTACTTTCATCTTTCCCACAGAACTTATTATTCTCTCAGATGAAAAAAAAAAAACCACATCTGTTTCGTAGTAGACTGCCTTTGAGAGTACAACTCTTAACAACCAACCATACCAATGTAGTAATTAACTCCTTGGCAAGAAGAATAAAGAGAAATCTATTCATCCCTCATCAAACAGAAACTTTTTCATTCAGTTTAAATTCACTACATTGTTCACTTAAAGAAGAAGAATTTTCAGTTTGTGAAAGAAAAAAGGAAATGTAGAAAAGCCGTAAGGCATGTGGGGTACAAAAACCTGTCTATTTTTTCGAGCATTATTAGTTCGTTTGACTAAGTGTATTTAATTGAGATTTTTTTTTTTCTTTGATTCCAGAACCACATTCAAATCAACCATGATCCTCTCCCCACTCACAGACAAGCACATGATAGAAATCAAAGGAATTATTTTGGCTCACAAAATTCCTCTTAAAGCTACATGTTACAACAGAAATCAGACAATGGATACTTTACAAGAACACAATTTCTTTCTAATTATCTTTAACTGAGATAAGAATTAATTAAAACCTAAAGATAAGACTTCTCTCTCCAGTAACAACTAATTTTTAACGCAAATATTTACACTTGCTCTTTGTGCTTTCATTCTGAGGAACTTGGGATGACAATGTGAATTCCCTGGAAATTATAATTTTATCCCCAGTTGGTAGGTGCTTAGGACAACAAAATTTATTAGAATTAACATTTATGGGCTACTTTAGCCCTTCCATTACTGATCGTTTGATAATTGGAAGGAAACTGGCCTTTTGCTATGATATTTCTATTTTGCTGATGTCTCTCCAGATCAGTAAGAGGAGATTTAATTATTCTATTTCCATTGAGTATCACCTGTAAGTGAAACGAGACTTCATAATTCTCCACTGAATGGGATGGAGGGCAAAGAATGGTAGGCAATCTAAGATGGACATTATCCAAGAGAGAGGGAGAGAAGATATTTATTACTGTAATTCTCCATTTTTCTAACAACCACAAAATAATTTTCAAGCCTCAAGGCACAGGCTGATTTTTTGTGTATGGAAAATAAACCAGAATGACCTACTTTGAAATAAGCTGGTAATTTTCAGACATTTTTTTGAAAACAATACATTATACGATGGACAAATACTCTATAAAGTACAATTAGACTACAGGGAATAAAACAGAGAGTACAATGAAACTGATAAAGGGGCTTGATATGTTAGGCCTGATCGAGAAGAAACCGTGGGATAGACAGGCACAGATAAAAGCTCCCTGGGCAAGAAGTGACCAAGAAACATGTTGTGAAACTTTGTGATAAGATAATGTTACCAGGTGAAGTGATGTCATGAAAAATGTGTAGCCAATGGGAAATTGTTACCAAAAATAGTACCCTATACAAGTGCCATTCAAGTAAAACCCTATATAAATGCCTTGTGTACTCAATAAAATTGGCTTCTGATCCAAACTTGGATGTCCCTGACTCTTCATTGCCAATAAGAGACCACAAAAAGTTACTATAAAAGAGGCAAATTTTACAGTTTTTAGATGCCTAGTAAATATGTATGGGCTTTAACCCTGTACTACATTCCAGTTTATCTGCAACAGAGAGAATGTTGATTTCTGTTTTAACAGAAATCTCTGAATATTGGGAGTTTTTCTTCAAATTCCTATCCAGGGCTGAACAGTGATGGCAAGACTGAGGTTTTTTAATAAATACACCAACATTTTGCATTGAGTCCATAATCATTTGCATTGAAAATGATCATGCAGTAGGAGGAATCCTTTGGATGGAATTAGTTCACAAAAATATTAGAAAAAATGACAATACTAACAGTTGCATATTCTGCTTTGATTGATCCTAGGCATTTTTATTTCACGCCAGTAAATTGTGAAGAAATATAAAAAAGCTCTCTTTTTGTTCATGTGTACTTCCTAAGATTTACCTCATCTTTCAAAAACCATTTCAAATATCTCAAATGATAAAAAAGAAATTGCACCAGCAACAAGCACATGAAAGTTAATGCAAGCATTAAACCAAAATCTTCTACAGTCAAAATCTGATGGGCCACATCCTTTTGTTCTGTAGTGTTCCCAAGAAAGCCAGCAGCTGGATTTTCCCTCATATTGAGATCTCACTGTGGGCCTAATGCAGTTTTTGAAAGGCTTGTTCATAGTACTCAGTAAAAAAAGTAATCTGACTATGACACACTAATGCACAGGATGCCTTTTAGTCACTGTATGTTTTACAGATCCTACTTTCTTATTAGATCCCTGAAGCCTTTGTGTTTGTAAAAGTTTTCTGTTTCAGTTTTAGGCTTTCTTACTGTACTGTGCAAAATGTTGATGAAATCAGTCTGCAGAGGGTGTCAAAATACACAAGATGCAGAATCTAAGGTATCTAGTGCAAAAACAAAAGGAAGAGCTATACAAATTTCACCTGGAAGCTCAAACTATTGAATTTCTTATAAGTTAAGGTAAGAATAAGGGGGGTGGGGTTTTTTTAATAGTTCTTTTTTGGCTTTGCATTTGTTTTTTTTTGTTTTTTTTTTTTTCCTGGATGGGAAGAGAAGATGTGTGTTTTGGGAGTTTTTTAAAATTTAATCATTAAATTGTGTTAACAAATCACTAAACTTCAGGCGTTACAGTCCAAACAGCCAGTTTACCAGCTAGCAGTAATATTGTAGGGTTTTTCTTAGGATTGTGAGCCTAACACACAAATGAGAAATTTCCACTGACATAGGTCTTCCTTAATTAGAAACTGCTTATAAGATGTTCTGTGTTGAAACGCCATGCTTCAACTGAAAATTATTCTTTTCACTTTAAATGAAACAAATGTCTCAAAATCTACCTTAAAAGGACAAATGTCTGTTTCCATTAAATTAGTAGTAGGAATGTAGTAATCTGTAAATGCCAGTGCTGCCTCAAAAAAATGCTTCTTTTAGTCATTAAATTATCAATAACTACACCTTAAGCCATTTAAAATAATCTTGAAATTATTTATTTGAGTCCACCAGTTTCCAAAAAGCAAGCCTACCCCCTTGGAAGACTGAGCTGCAGTTGTGCAGGGCTGATATTTACACAGCATGATTCTCTTTTGGATGGGCTGAATCCTGCCAAATGCTTGCAAGCATATATAAAAATTCAACAATCTGTTCATTCCCTGAGATGCTGCTTGGAGAAGGTCTGATTTCTGGAAGGTAGTCAAAAAGAAGCAGGGATAAGAGAGGTGCACTCTTTAGGCAGTTGAACTACTTACACTATTTATAAGCATTCTTCCCAAGCATATGGAAATAGGCAGGGTCAGCCTTTGGGTAGGAGCACAGAAGTGGTTGGAAAGGGAATCAGAATGGAGTGAGGCTGAACATATGCTGTAAGATGAAGGAAAGGTCCTCTGATTCTCCCTCACATTGCAAAGAGTTCCTAATGCTTATTTTTACTCTAAAAATATCCAGGGTTTTCAAGCCATGATGCTGAAGATGGAGGCAGGGTAAAGGCAACATGGGAGAAACATTCTTCTTTTTCCATCCTTGTGATCTGAGATTCTACGTGAGGAGCTCACTGGAAAACCTGATTCCAATCATCATCTGCTTAGTAACTTTAATGATCCTTGTGGAATCCAATCACTTTTGAGACTATACTTTTTTTTTCAGGTATCTCTTAGGGGGCAATGATCTGTGACCCCGTCATACACAGGTCTCCTATTATATTTTCTGACATGAAGAAAACTGGAAAAGATAAATTTATTTCCTCAACCCACAGAAATTAATAAGATAGTGGTAAACAAGTCCATAGTCACTGGCAAAAGCAAGAGGTCTGCACTTGCTACTGAATCCACTGGTGTATTTTCTTTCATGTTACCTGTGTTTTAAAGTAGCTGGCAAGTGCAACAGAATACACTGGGGTTTAATGCTTTCCTTATTTTCTTTTCCCCAAATTAAACTTGGAATGAAGATTAGGCAAATAGCAAAATGCAAACTTTGTTTGCCTGTTTTCACACTTATAAAATTGGTTTTTCAAACCTAATTTCCTACATTTCTCTGATTAAAGATCAAAAATCTTTCATAATAATTAGGACCATCAATGAAACAAATTATGTTTCTATAGAATTATTTTATGTGCTTCAAGTCCCAAAGTTCTCCTTTTTTGTGCACCTTTATTGTTTGCAATATCATCTGTTCTAGACTAATACATATTTTATGATCTAGTAGGATAACCATAAAATATAGTTAAAAGACTGTTTCTGCTATAGTATCCTTATACAAAGCACCATAATTTTGATTCACTGAGGCTCATTCCTGAAAGATATTCCCCAATATTAGGCACTAGAAATATACAACAGTGAACATACTGTGGACATCTTACAGGGTGTCAGAATCTTCCACTTTTACTTGTACTGAATAAAATCAAACATCCATAAATGCTCCTCATGTCAAGAGGCTACCTAGCAAAAGAGGCCTTAGGTTAAAAAAGAAAATGTATATCAAGCCACCAAAAAATAAAACACTGTTTTCTACCTATACAGTAGTCTGAGACTTTGCTGAAACAAACTAGTGCACTCCATTAACTGGTAAGCCTTCCACAACCAGCTGAGTTTTTACAATTTTGATTCACATATTTTCTACCTTTACATATTTTTTAACCTACTCCTTTCAATTATCTGTCTAGGAATGCCATCTGATTGGTTTTATCTTGGTCTAACTTTTATTAATTTTACCTTTCTTGCTGCTCACTTTTGAGACTCCTTAAGAGCCTTAAAATTAATTTGTAATGTTTATCTCATTAGCACTTTACCAACAGAATTGAAGATGGAATGATTTTGTCAGAGTTTTTGAGAACAGGTCCCTCATCCATACTGGCAAACAAGTGCATATAAACAATTATATATCACTGTTTGCATCTCCCAGCTGAAGACATGGAAAACGCAGAAGTTCTGCATGTCACAATATTCTTGATACAATGAATCACAAAATAAAGTAATTTCATCAGTTACATCTGTTCCAAACTTTCTGGTGAAGGTATCTGTTACCAATAATGCTTCAAAATACAGACTAATTTTCTTCAAAAACGATGTAGAATATTCTGGGCAGTGATGACTGTTTTTCCACTCTTAGACCTGTTTTTGCTCTCTTACCACATTTATACTTCACTGATTTCAACATATTTATCCTCTGCTTACACTGATGTGAGAGAAGATTTGTTGTCTTTAGCAGCTTCTTCAACATGCAGATCTAGATTAAACCTGGCACTGTAATGCATCTGGAGGACAAAGTTGGCAACTGAGAAGAATATTTCTGAGCTCATACCATTCTGTCTAGTGAAAAAGGGAAGGGAAATGTGAAGGCAAGGCAAAGTAAACTCTTCTAATATTTAGAAGAGAATGGTAAAATTTCTTGCAAAGTAGTCCAAGGAGTTTGGGTATTAGTCCTATTTCCATTTCTAACTCTCAAAAAAATCTGTGCAGTTGTGCCAAGACTGAAAGAAGTCTCTGTCTCTCCATTCAGGGAGGATTTTAAGCCTCCTAACATTATTCTTTAAGACTTATATCTATTCCTCCTAAACCAAGCTATATGACCTGTAGGCCGGGTGGGATAAGGTCTTGAACAACCCAGTTTAGCAGGAGGTATCCTTGCCCATGGCAGGGAGTTTGAGACTAGATGATCGTTAAGGTCCCTTCTAGCCAAAACCATTTTAAAATTGCATTAATCAATAGTTTACAGTAAACAATGATTCAGCATAGAAGTATTTCATAGAGTTAAAAAACAGTACAATGTTAAGGACTGAAAAGGACCCTTAAGATCACCTAGTCCCAACCCCACAGTCATTAAAGACCTTTAAACCTGTCTGCTTCCAGCTTAGCCTTGTAATATAAGCAGTCTACAGTCAAATTACTACTGAGGGGGCTTGACTCCCTTTTTTTGAATAAGATTTTCAAAATAAATAGATGGACTACCACAAGTAAGGAATATGGGGGAGTAAGGGATTTGGAATCCTTGTTCAGGAGTATTTGGGGAAGGCAGAGGGTAGAGAAAGATAATTATTAATTAGATTTTTTAAAATATTTTTTTTCAATTTTGGGGAGCTCCATTTAATTCTTAGGATGCCTTATCTAACATTCTTCACCCTCTTTTCCATTTTGTACATCATCCAATCCTTTCCTGTCAGTAAAATTGGCATCGCTGGAGGTAAAAGAAGGCAAGATAATGGTTTGACTATTTCTTCCTCATTTTTATAAAGAGATTGTAAAAGTACTATATGTAATTTGGATTTTGAGGATTGTGATCACACACTGCATTGCAAAAAGCTTCTTTTTTTTTGTATACAAATTAATGGATTAGATTTCCAGCCAAATAAAAAAGACATCACCATGCTATGCAAAATTGCTTTCGATTGTTTGTGTCTGAACACTAAGCTCAGGTCAGTCACTTCAAATTGTTTTTCTATTATGAAACTAAAAATCACTTAAATTGTAGTACATGTCACCTTTCTTGAGGCATTATTGTTCACTTGTTCCTTAATAATTCATATTGTGCATCCACCCAGTAAAAACACTGGTTTGTCTGTGATCCTGTATTTTACCATTCAGAGTAACTCTCTTGCCATCTGATGGCAGCATGGGAACACCCAAGCTGAGAGTGTTAACTGGTAGATAACTGGGGCATGGCAAGATGAAAGATGAAATTTGAAAGCAACCCAGTGTTTCAGCCTACTGTGTTAGACTCCCAGTCCTGTTAGCTTTGATTCTTAGCTATTTCTATGAATGATTTAACTAGCATGAACCTAATCTCCCTAGGGAACCATGAAGGAAACAAAAAAGGAAAGACAAAACAGAGGGAAAAGAGTAGTCAAAAAAGGATGTAGAAGGGAAATTGTTATTATTAGATGGAAATAAAGGGAGATAGTGAGAAAATTTAATGGAAACTTTTAGAATTTCTCATGGATTTTCTGGATACAGTGTCAACAAAAGCAACATTTCAAGCCAAGGTGGTGCTTCTGATACAGAAGTAAAAGAAGAGTAAGAAAAACCTTACTTTTTGCTCATTGGAGCTAAAAGGAATCTCAAAACTTGTTCTTTTGTAAAGAGCTCTCAGTTGTGTGTGAAGTGTCCGAGATTCATTACACTGTTTTCATACTTACACATGTTTTGTCACTAGGCATTGTGTTGGGCTTTCTTGTTTACATGGTTTCAATTTCATATCTATACGCTTATTCTAATATACAGTTCATGACTTTGGTAAAAAAGAATTCTTCCAGTTACATCTTTCAAGACTCTCTAGCGCCAGAAATCCTTAGAAAGTTAGGGTCTGAAACAGTCTTCACTCTTGCCAACACCTTCTGCTTCGTACCAAAATACTGAAGATTTAGCAGTCTAAATGTCCATGAAAGTAATCAAGAGTGCGACAGTAAAGTTTCAAAACCTTTGAAATATTATCAGTTTGGCCAAGGAGAAGAAACTGTTTATGACTACCAGAGATATGCAACACTCATATTTTGCATGCTATTTCAGTCACTACTTCAGACTTATTAAGGACATTTATATTTAGCACTGATGTATAAAAGGATGTTACTACAATATCAAATACTACCTCTGAATTAGCTCAAACAGCTCCATGAGTTTGGCCTTTAGCTGCTCACCAATATTCTCCACACCATTACATTTTACATTGTATTACAGTAAACCATTACCACAAAACCTCTGGAGCAATGTAATTTGCTGAACCAGAAAATTGAGATAACCACTTGCATAGCACATTTTGACTGAGCTCATCACTTCTATAATGCCTGGTGACAATGAGTCTAAGGCAGAAAATCTAGTGGTAGCCTGTGAAGAGTTGCCACAGATATGGTGCATAGTGAAAGCAGACACATTAATGAAAATCTGATAAAAAATGACATTGATGTAATTGCTGCTTATACTACTGTATAAAGGCTATATTGAAAACCCACAAAAGCTAAACCAACCAAGCGAAAACTATTTGCAAATATCTTCACTGATGTGAACACTGGTGTAAATTTTCAGTATTGTATCTATCTGTGTGAACAAATGACCAGGTGAAATCCCTGGTTTTCTTTTGTCTGTCTCAGGGTACTGGGTAGTTGAGGTAGCTGAAATGAAAAGTCACCTGTGTTTGTTTCTGTGCACGCAGACAAGAGCCATGGAAAATAATTTATATGGGTATGAATAGAGCGGTGGTTTTTACCTGTTACAGAAAAAGTTTCATTTTGCAGACAGAGTAAAATTATTTCAAGCTTTATAGGCAAGTTAGAGCACTAGTTCAATAGGTCTGAGATTGAGAGAAGACAAGATAAAGGCAAGAGATTCTTTGGGGAATCTGTGCTTTGTACTGCACAGAGGAATGATGTGAAGCAGCACTTCTAGCTCTGGTTAGCAGACATGTCAGTCTGGCTTATATCATCCTGCTTGCAGTGACATGGCTTCCTCACTTAGAAATATCTAAGTTACCTTTACTAGACTGTCACACACTGCCTTGTGTGTACAATTGCCGAGTGCCAAGAAAATAAAACTGTGTTTCTCACAGAGCCAAATGGCAGCAGTAATTTGGTCTCATAACTTTTGCATTCAGGAGCATCTTCCTGATCTTCCTATTACAGAAATTAAGGAAAGGTATGTAGCTCTTCAAAGGAAATCTAACTTACTCAGTCCAAGTGCACCAAAATTACAGTCTTTTTCTTCTTTGCAACAAGCTGAGGTGTAACCTCCACCAAAGTTTGCAGTTGTTCTTTGTGGAGGAGTTTTTGGACCAGCAAGGCCACGGAGAACTTGCTTTGCAGTATTGGGATAAATTTGGCTATTTCAGTACTATAAGGACACACTGACCTTGGACTGAGAGTAAGAGATAAACAGGTG
Organism: Cinclus cinclus; assembly: GCF_963662255.1. Classification (NCBI taxonomy): domain Eukaryota; kingdom Metazoa; phylum Chordata; class Aves; order Passeriformes; family Cinclidae; genus Cinclus; species Cinclus cinclus. The sequence goes on from NC_085046.1 coordinate 50,379,148, forward strand.
GCAAAAAAAGGAAAGCAAGCCAGGATGTGCTAATCACAAGAGCAAGAAAGTAGAACAAAACCATAAAATGCTGTAACCAATTAGTAGGATAGTCGCAGCGCGTGAACAGTTGTTTGTAGTCAATACAGTAGTAGTATTAGGCGCGTGAGCGCGTGCACGTATGTCAGAACCTTGTAAAAGACAACACTTTGTATAATAAAGTTGAGCATTCACCACAACTCTGTGAGTGTTACGTGTTTGACTCCAGTCGCTCCTCACAACAGTACTTCTAAGATGGAGGCTTTTACTCTTTTACTTTTATTGCACTCTTAGTTCAAATGAGGATTTGTGAGAAAGCTAGATGAAACAGCATAGCACCAGAAAAGGTGAAAATAGCACAACATATACACATAAGTCTGCTTTACAATATCCATTTTTCCAAATTAAATATTTTTACTTTAAAATACTAGATTTTCCAAAAATGCTAAGACTCCAAAATGGCCTGCTCATGATTATTATCAAAAGCTTCAGAGAAAAAAAAAAAAGCCAAAAAACCAACAGATATTCATCTGCTGAAACACTAACAAGTTTTGCCTCCTGAAAAAGAAATATCCACAAAGAAATAATGACACTGAGACAACCAACTCTAGCTAAATTTGAATTACTCTGTGAAATTTCTCTTGGGATATTTCTCTAGGAATAGCAGGTATTTTTAATTTCCATAAAGATTTTGTGATGCAAGTGTGACATCACTTCTGTGATACACTGTGTGGATAAAGTACCCATTTATGCACAACTTGCCTGCGGCTCTGGCTAAGGCACCCTTGAAATTCTCTTAATTTGAATGATGGAAATGTGAAGAACTTTTTTATTGTGCCCTGGCTCCAACAGGATCTCATAATCTCATTTGTAATTGACAAATTACTAGGAATTATATACCTCTCTTTGACTGATGTCACATTATAAAGGTTTGTTGGTTATGTAATTTTTAATAATTCAGACATATGACACCAGCTGATGCCAAAGACATGAAAGGAAAAACCAGTTGAATCTATGACTGGAAATTCTATCAAGGCACTAAGATTTTGTATATAGACAACTTTTATGTCCTCAAACTAAGATGCTTCACAAAACCTTTAGATTGATGCAGGGAATATTTCCATTCACCTCTTGAAAATCTAATTGTATAAAGAGAACTGAATATTGTATTCCCGTTTGCAAACTTTGTTTTACCATGTAGCTGTTATTCTGTTCTCCCACCCTGAGCCAGAACATTTTCAACTAGTGTGTAATTTAAGAGGTTTTGAAAGAAAACCTAAGAAAATAAAAATATAATTGGTGAGTAGAGTGCATTTAGTTTTTGTGTCATTAACTTCAATATCACAGTTTCTTTCCTACAGACAATATTGTAATGATTTACATGTGCCACAGCTTCACATCAAGTTCCAGATGTTCACACTAACAACTGCTGTCTGAAAATATTGAGACACTCTTCAGAAATAAAAAAAAATGAGGTTTTCAAGATGTGATGCATAGTGCTTTTGAAGATAATGAATATGAACTAGGAGGAGTTTTCCAGCACCTTTCTGGTCTTTGTATGTTTTTGATAGTAAGTCTGAATCAGGAATGTGGCTAAAATTCTTCCTGGGTGAATCAGCTTCTCCTTATTTACCAAGGTCTTTTCAAAGCATCATCTAATTATAGAAAAGACAACAAGACAAAGACTTCAATAAATCCCATTTTTCAAAAGAAGTTTGAGTTGAGGTCTTGTTTTAACTGTTCCTCACTCTCAAGATGAATTTTCTGTGCTGTGAACTTGTGTAATTGATGCAGCTACAACACACACATTCCTGACTGTTTGCTTGAGGCTGGAAACATATTAAACCATTCCTGAGAGGAGCTACAGTGTTGTGTCAGGTATAGCCAACAGCGACCATAAAGGATTCCTGTGTAGTTGCTAACACTTGAGGGTTTAATGCACACAGCTGCTGATTTTTCAAGATGTTCCCTGTCAGCACCAGTTGCACTTTGTCAACTTCTGTCCCCATTTAGCACAAAGTATTCCTGGGAAATTTTCACTCAAATAGCACTTGTGGATCAGGCTGCAGTTGCTCCTTGTGCAATGGTCCGAGTATAAAGCACCTAACAAGGTACATTTTCTGCTTTTCTATCCACAGGCATGAGTTACATCACCTCTGTGCCTACTGAAGGTCACTGCAATATGTACCAAAATCTTGACATCACAGACTTCCAGCATTTCTTGACTACAGAAAAAATATGAAGCCACCTTTGCCTTATACCTTTGCCTTATACTTCCTGAAAATAGTAGTGCTAGAAAATAAGCAACCTGGCAACAGACTCTAGGTAGAAAGATAAAAGCTGGAATACAGTATCCCAGGCCAAAGGAGAATTATTATCATATAGAACTTTAATGATGAATGGGCTCATGGATCATAAGTGATATTGTGCTAAAATCTGTGAGAGCCTAGGACAGCTGCTTGAGATTTGTGTGTGTTTAAAGGCACCCCAAAAATTCTACTCTGCATTCACACATCACATGAAAGAAATTATAATATTCAACCTAGTACTCAGTAACCTGGTGGCAGAGCAAATCCATTCCACATTATAGAGTACAATGTAAAGAAAATATAATGGATGTTATAGGTTTGCAATAAATAAAAATGCCTGGTGTCTCCTCCATTGGCAAAGAGAATGTTTCAATACAAAAGAGGCCAAAAGATAATTTATTTTCAAACAGCTGACTTTTCCAAAATTCTCTTATCACACTCCAGAATAGGACACCTTTTCTGAAGATATTCAATCCAGTAGTACTTACTACTTTAATCAATACCTAGTTACAGAAACAGTAAGGAGAAATAAATGAAAACTTATTAATCACCAGCTCTCTGTAGGAAGTCTTTTAACATTTACAGACCAGTGTTAAAAGCACACTATTCTGAACTAGCTATTTGCTACACCAATTGCACCATTCAACATGTATATTTCAATAAATATTTCAATGTTATTTTCTTTCTACAATGCAGGCTCTGCAGGAAGGGGATAGAGGGAGAGTGTTCTCTGGATTTTGGAGGAAAATTGCATCTAAATTATCAGTATTTGAGTAGCTATACAACAAATTGCATCTATGATATTTTTACTGATTTAGAATGAACTTCAAAGATACTGTATCTGTATATTCTGAATTAGGACAGGAATATATGAATGGAACACAGTCTGTTTAAAATTTTCATTTTTATTTTAATTCTGTTTTTTTTTTTTTCTTTTCTTCAAGAGCTTAGACTCACTGATTTTAGGTTTTTTCCACAAACAGAAAAAGGAGTTCTCTCCTGAAGGAAATAAGTATCACTCCAAGTCAAGGGATTCTTCATATACCACACATTAATTTATAGCTTAATATCTCAATTTCCTCAATCCAATAGGATCCATCTAAGATTTGACAAGATACTGACTTCAAACCTGAAATTACTGGGCATGTCATAATTTGAACTAAAAGTCCAGGATATATAGGTTGCCATACTCACAGGTTCCATTTCATGCCATTAGGCTAGAAGTGTGGGAGCTGTTCTGTGAAAGTGATTTTGTACGGACTGACACTTCTCCCACATATATGTTCTTGTATATATCAAAGACTAACAACTTTGGGGAAAAAAAACCAAAACAGTTTCAGGAAAATTTAGCAGTTATCTCCTATAAGATTCCTCTCATGACCTGACTATTATGTTTGACAAAGTAACATTACATTTTGGAAGCTCTGAAAAATCGTTTTTGCTTGGGTTAAGATGTTATCCCATAATACCCTTTTTCTTTTTAATAACCTTAAGCAGTAGGATTTTCCTGAATGTCTATCAAATGAGATCGTGAAAGACTTGCTGGTTGATAATATTTGGTGTTCATAGAAGGTTAATATTTTTAAAATAAAATTCAGCTGCCAAATTTGTCAGCAGAAAGAGAAGGAGGAACTTCTATTGCCAAAAGAGCCCTTGTGCAAGAACAGAAACCAGGATTGTTGATCAGTTCCCCATCTGCAGGTGACTGTGCAGCTTCCCAGACGGATGTGTCTGCTTCCCCCATCCCTTGACACACCACTATCACTGTGCTCTTATATCAAAGAGACACAGTATTTGTGATTTCTTTCTTGTCAGTGTTCTCTGTCAGCTAAATCCCCTGTACTGTCTAATGTCCCTCTCCTCTAGCAGGGGAAAAGGGGGAAGAAGCCGTTGCGCTCTGACTGAAAATTGTGCCATATGGCATATGTAGTACCTATAGTTTCAGATACTGGAATAAAATTTGGAAATATTATTGCAAATCCAAGCCAGTTTCTTTCAAATTTATAATAATTGTTAGATTGAAAACACTACCATCATCAGCATAGCAGCACACTATACTGAGTATACCTAGTATACCTCAAATTCAGGAAATAAGAAAAAGTGCCCTTTCCAATAAAACATGAAAAGACAGTTTTCAAGAGACAAAAATAAAATAGATAAAACAAGAAGTCATGTAGCACTACTTTTTTAGATTTTGTCTCATTTCCTCAGAATGTTATCATAAAAAAGTCATTAAAGTTAACAATGCATATGTCTATTTCTTTAGCTTTCCCCCATTACCCTCAATACTACTTGCTAGAAGTCAGAATTTCATAAAACTAAACAAACTTTTAGATGAGGATGTGCTCTTTACAAGCAAGTGATGAAGCTGTGTGATTAAAAAGACAAAAAAAACACCCTTAATGACATCTGTCTGCTTTATACCTGATAATGTTACAGAACATCTGCTGGATGTTCCTAGAAAAAGAACTTCACAGAGACACAGAACTGTACAAGTCAGCAAATCAGCCCCTGAAAACCTTCATGTCTTCTTTTTTTTTTTCTTCTTTTTGCTTGAGGAAAAACTGCAGTTTTCTCCTTTTTAATGGTATTCCAACCAGACTTCCTGTATCACCATTAACAACAGTAAGAAACCAAGCATAAACAGCAAAAAATCTAGGACAAGATTGTTCAAAAATCACCGAAGATGATTGATAGTTAGGGAGTTTTTTATGAGGTTTCCTGGCACCTGCTGTTAGGGCTTACAATGACAGGGAAGTGGCCTCCTGAAGTTCATTGAAATTAAAATAAAAGATGACAAAACACTGAAAGTAGAATTAAGCTATGTAGTTAACCAAACTCCTGTCTTTTACCTTCTCTTCTACTTCAGCCTGGCAGCATTCTTTAGAGAAGGGGCCTAAAAGTATGGCAAGATATGAGCAGATTTTTCTCTGTAATAAATCCTATCAAGAGGACAATGCTATTGGAGATGGCAAGATTCTTGAAATGCATAAAAGACATTTTCTCAGAGATACCTCTCTGTCATTCAAACTTGGTTAAAATTTGCTTGGAATGAACTAACCTGACCCTTTTCCTTTTTCATTTTTGGGGGGGTGTTTTTTGTTTTGGTTTTCTTACCTTCATTTTGTAAAAAAGAAAAGAGAAGGTAAAACATTAGAGCATCAGGAGAATTCAGGCAAAAGTTCTTCCCTATAATATTTTCACTAACTAAATTTATTCTTATAGCTACCCATCTGTACTGTCACAAAGAAAGTATGAGCATGGGAATTAAAGGAAAACTATTTCAAAATGTATATCTAGTAATACCTTTGTGTGCTGTGGTTTTGCACATTTCTCTACTATATGATGCAAGAGAAGATTTTTCAAAAGTTTGGTATGGTTTCAAATGTAACACCTCACTGTGCAACTTTGGTTTTAAATATTTTCATTGTACAGGGTTGCCTAATTGCAGGGAATTTTACCATCCCTACTTTACAAGGAGGAAAGCAGGGATACTGGAATTGTAAATGTTTGCATTTTCATATTTTGCAGCAGAAGAGCAGTAGAAATAGAAATACAAGCTAAGAAACTCTACAGCAGAGTAACTCCCTGTAACTATGAAAGAAATTATTAAATCTGTGCTTCTCTATCCGGTCTTACAGTACAGTTACAATGATTTGTATTCACAAGGACTTTAGAAAAGGAATGGATAACATAACTATTTATCACATGATCAAACACATGCTTTTAAACAGGGAAAATGAAGCTCGAAACTGTCAAAGTGCAGGGTACAAAGGTAGAAAAAGTAATAACTTCTCCTGTTCCTTTTCTTTCTTTTTTGAGAGATAAAACAAATTTCCCTAAAGATATGTTTGTTCTTTTCTATACATTCAAGATGTCAAACTGAAGGGATTTTGACACCCATTCATTCTTAAAGGGAGAGCTTAGCCAGCAAGAGGATAAAATAGAAAGGATTACTTCTCCAAAAGTATCATTCAAAATCTTGATTATACCCTAAAAACAGAGGAAATGCATTCCACTACTTTCCAAAGGTAAGTAGCTCAAATAATGATGGCAAAATGAAGTGACTTAATAACAATTTAAGAAACTAAAAAATTTAATTCTTTAAAATGTTTCTTTTTGTATTTCAAAATATGCTCACTCTGTAAGTGACTGACATAATAGCAGAGAAATGAACATGAATTAACAATAATTTAGATAAATGCAGGGAGACAGAGTACTGTGAGTACTTTGAAATATTTTTGAAAGAGTAAAATTCATTAAAAAATGGTATGGGTGCAAGGTAAAACTATCTCTGTGGCTCAGCTCCCTGCTGAGAAAAACACTAATGAAATGCATTTAAAGACCATTATGTATGCTGTCTTAATGAAACCCATAACCTTCACCTACACTGGCCTGTGCAAGAAAAATCCAAAGAAAAGCAAAGCATCTGTTGGCATATTTGGAGCTCGTGTCCCTCCACTGATATGTTACACCAGAAAACAAATGTATCCCAGGAAAGTAAATTCTTTACAATAATAAATTAAAAGCACTGGTGGGAAGGAATTGGACGAGGAAATGGAGGAGAGGATTATGCTGTATTTTAGGCCATAGCTCAGTCCTTCAGTACATTAACAGTCCCCAAAAACTTGAGAAAGTGAAATTCAATTGTCTCCTGAGTAGATCTGCAGCTACAACACATGGCAGGTCAACTATCAGACAAAATATATTCTGAAGTACATGATCCTCTATGTGGCTCAAAAAGAGGACTTTTCAACTTTCATCTTAACTGAAAATTCACAGGAACAGATGGTTGGTACATGATCAAATTGTTGCATGCAGGAGGTGCTGGTAACACCAGAGAAGCCTGTGGGGCTACTACTCTGCCCTTCAGCCTACAGCATCACTCATGCCCTCTCCTGTCTGTCTAGCAGGTTGCTCAAGTACTGTGCTCAAGACAGAAGGTCTCCCCAGCAGGAGAAACCAAAGGAGGCCCATCTCAGACCACTATAGCACAGTCTGGAAAGTCCTGGATAGTTTGGAAAGCTTTGCAAGTGGCAAGTTTGAAAAAAGTTTAAGGCAAGCTCCTACCTGAGTGTCAGTGAACCCATTTCTGCTTCTTGAAAGGCTATATAAACCACTGAAACATAAAAGGAAAATAACTTTGCTCATATCCTTGACATATCTATATTGCTTTCTTCCTTTCCAAATGAGAGGTGGGGGTGGACACAACATATTGAACACCCTGGCAACTGATATGAGGCTTGGGGTTTTGGTCTTTCTGCTTTGTTTTCTTTTAATTGCCAGATAGTCAAGAAAACACCAGAATCAGGCAGAATTAAGTTACAATAATCCACAGTATGTGCTCATTAGTAATATAAAACACATTATTATGTTTCTGTAGTATTATATATTAGGATTAAGGCTAAAAAGTGGAGAGAAACAAGGAAAATAACATTATGAGTATTTACTAAATGTAGGAGTTTGAGAGTTGTTATTGTTTATTTTGCCACAAGGTACAACCACATTATGTTTTCTCAGGCAGCCTAGGAGCTTGTCTTTTTCCCTCCCAAAAAAACCCTTTCTTCCCTAAAACCCAATTGTGCCTTTTAAACAACTCACTCTCCCCACTGAAAATTATGTCTCCCTTCATATCAACCAATGTTTAATGAAAATATTTGAATTCCATTATTCCATAGAAAAACATATGTTCTTACTTTCCATTATTCGCTGTACAGAAATCAAAAATATTTTTTGTTTTTTTTCCAGTAAATGATGTGGAAATTAAGAAAATATTTCTCATGTTTTCTAGATTTTAAATGCATTTATAATTCACTTTGGTTGTTTCAGATCAAGTTTTTGGAAGCCTGTTTTTTAAAAAAATAAGTGTACCCTTCATTGTAGGAATGAGTCGACTGAATCTTGACAGTTTTAAAAGTAAGCACTGCTCTTATGGCTGTATTCAACACTGCTGCATATACTGCATATACACCTAAAGACTACAACCCAAAACACTCCATATTTCACTATTACTATACAGTGGGATTTTGGAAGAGAGTTTGAAACATTCAAATTCCTGCAGCACCTGGGAACTTAGAGCACCACAGTCATTCCTGTCAACTTTACTTGCTTTACTCTTCAAGTCTGATTATCAGTAGGTACTTAAGAATTATACTAGAATGTCTAATTATCTGTATAGATAAAAGAAATTCCTGCGCCCTTTGCTACCATTAATGATTTTAAGTTCCCTTATGCCTGGTTAAAACAAAGAGAGTTTATTTCCTTCTAATTCATATATTGTTTTACATATATGAAGACTCCCAGCCCCACCAGAGTTTATATATTTTCAACTTTACCTCAGATCTGTTTCTATGTAACTGCATAAGAAAGTGTCTGGATTTGAAACATCAGTACATTACTGTGAAAGCACCAAAAATCTCATGCACACTACTGCCTCACACTGGAATTCTGATATTCTTGGAGGTAAACAGCTGAAAGACTTGACTGCCCCTCTGCTGGAAGCAGCATAAACTCCACTTTTCCATTAAATTCTAAATTAAATGACAACCCACATGCAGAAAGAGGCAGGTTTTCTTTCCAGTGTGGCCAAAAAGGGAACAATCAGGTTCTTCATATTGGAAACACACATAATAGTGAAAAACACCACAGGATTTCAAATACATTTGTGTGTCTTCTGAGGTACATGGATTTAAATGCTTTGCATATTTATTTTTATATATGAAGTGAGAATTTTTATAGGTATCATAAAAAATTGGTATCCACTGTATTATTCAGATACTTATTTGGGACATAGAATGGTAAGATAAAAGATAATGAAAATATATTATCTGATTGTGCAAAGTTTGTTTTGCAAAACATGCTTTTCTACAAGTGCGAATTGAAGTGGGTAATGTAAATAAAAATGAAAATGACAATTAATTTGAGTACTGTAATAATCCCTGTACATATACAGAAAATCTATTTTTGAGAGGCACTGCGATTCTGTAATAGATTGGTTGCTTTAAATCAATAACTGACTAGAGAGTATGTCTGTAAACAACACATGATTTTCTGCACTGTAACAATGGTGGTGGTTTGGCACAATTTGTGATGAAAACAATTAATGTACAGATTGTGAATCATAATAAATTTCTAGAAAATTATGTTGTCTTACTGATTTCACCAAAATAAGTCAACATGGGGGCAGGTTACCCTCATTGAGAGTCTTCATAAGGCATTTGAAACTGGTTCAGGTAAATGCAACTCAATTTCCAATGGTTAATGAATGACGTGGTATTTTCTGGCTGTCTGCAAACTGCAGGACATGTGACTTCCTCAGAACACTTTATTCATTCTCAAGATGTTCATGGGTCTCTCCCAGGGGTAGGAGAAATTCAGACATGCCCTGCAGGTTTCTCGCCCTGCCACCCAAACGTCACAGACCTACTGGGGCACACTGGGGAATTTTTGCTTCCCATCCCTTGGGTTTTCTGCTGGCAAAACCAGGCACACCAAGATCTCCTGAAGTACTTATACAGATATTATCTTAAAACTAGTTTCCTGTGCTGTCTGAGAAGTGGTGGAATTGCATTACAACAGGAGGGCACAGTAACTTTAGTTTTCCTGATGATGCTCTGACTCCTAATAACATGGTAGTGCTCAAAAATTTGTTTATGATTATGAGGTTTACCACATCAGTGGAAACACAGCTGCAAGAAATCTTTCCTTCCCTCTAATTTAATGAGGAGGAAAGATTTATTGATATTCATTCTTACCCATTCCTTGATATACACACTGATGTATTGAAAAAGACCACAAACATTTTTTAACAAAATCTTAATGTCTAGCAAGTATATGTAGGCTGCTGTCACATGTTATGTCCATTTTCCCCAAAGGATGTTCCTACCAGGTGACAGCTTCCCAGAAAAGGGTTTAGTTGCTTCAGCTTCCCCAGAGCAAATTAATTTATTTCAAAGGTCCCAGAACAGGGAAATCCACTCCCACATAGACCTGCACAGAGAAGATATAAATATGACACACTAGAGGACTACCAGCATGCAACTAGGCAAGTGCTAAAAAGGACTTTTCCCCTTCAAAGCATTTAACTGGGGGAGGCTGGAACAGGTTTTTCTCCCTTAATCACATCACTGGGAAAGGGTGGTGAACTCAAAGGGTTACTTCTGAAATCTGTTGGAGCTAGTACAGCAAGCTGGCATATCACATCTTATAGTATATTTCACAGATGTACACCCGAGTGACAATAGCAATTGGGAAAAATTCAACAAATTGGACTGTTAAAATATGAGTTTCAGGAAAGGAAATGGAAACTGTGCATCTGTGCAGACAAAGCTTTTTGACTCCAGCTAGATCTGAAACAACTGGATAGAGCAAATGCCTGCAATATGCAACCATTCCACACATGTTATAAACACAAGTTATGTTTGTTTAATTCTGTGCTTGCATTTGCTTTGAGATGGAATCATTATACCAGATCCAAAATTAGAAAATATTTTTACTTACATAATTGTTTTTACTTATCCCTGACTTTTTTGCCCCCCTATATCGCCTACGTTCTTATGAAATTTATTCATGTCAGTCTGTGTATCTAATTCTGTAAACCTTTTCTCAGCTGAGAAGTCCTCTCAAATAAACTTGATCCACTTTAGTATATGAAGTCAATAGAGCCATTCATTGCTTAAAGGTAGCCAAAAGACCTAAGTGCATGTTACTGTGGGGGCCTGAGAAAGAAAGGACTATTCATGACAGTAAGTGCTTTCTAAATCATCCCTACACAGAAAATCTTATCAGTGCTACATATTCAGGCTGACTGTTCTATGGAGATTCAGAAGTTACTTCAGCATCCATTTAAATTCACTTCTAGAAACTACATATATCTGAGTGGAAGATAGTCCTGAGCACTTACAAAGAAGTAAACAAGAAAACGTCACTAAACATTCTGAGTTCGAAGGGACCCACAAGGATTATCAAAGTCCAACTCCAAACTTGACACAGAAGAGCCCCAAGAATCACAAATATGAAACTTTAGAACTTTTAGGGGTACTATCACAATGCTGAAATATTAATAGGGGGCAGTAAGCTAAGCCAAAATATATTCTCGTGACTCACACATAGCATCTCTTACTACAGAATAACTAGGGTCTTTCAATATTAGTTATAAAACACATACAAAATGCCTTGTAGAGTGGTGAATTAAGTCTCAAGAGCAGATTATTTCTTCATACTGGCTGCAGTTTCTACTGCATTTGGATAAGACTGATACTAAACAAAAACTCCAATTACAAGTTATATTGCAATAAACAGTGGGGAAGATCTCACCTTTCATAGTTTTCTTTCATCTAATATCATTCCTTTATTGCACAGATAAATCACATTTTAAATCCCTTGGCTCCAAGTATATTCACTTTCCCTGCTTTTTTTTTAATAAATAAATAAGCAGAAGTACCAAGTGCCTGCTAATGACATAAAATAAAATCATTTGCCAAAATATGACACAGCAAAAATACACTGAACTGTTCTATCTTTGAGCCTCCCAGTATATGGTGAATATATGGTAACTCCTTTGTACCTGCAAGTATCTGCTCTTCAGCAGAAGAGAATAAAAATGACTGCATGTTCCAATTTTATAGGGCATACTCTGGGCTAAAATTATAGATGTTTTTAAACCCTGAGAGGTAAGTCACTGAGGTCCCTTGCTGTGTATTGATTAAAAAATAAATGGGATCGTTACCTTGTTAACAAAGTATCATGAGGAGAAGCAGTCTCATGGAATTTCAGGAAATCAATTTCATGTTAAAACTAATTTCTTTTCTCACTGTTTTATGGAGAGGAGGATGTCAAGGTCTAGATCAAATGGTCTGAGGACATGCTGAAGAATTACAATCTCCAGAGTTCAAATTCAAGGCTGATACTGAGCCAGGCTATGGCCATAAACCAGAATATTAATATGTTTGTAAACAGGGAATACAAACTTATTCTTTTACTATGGCTCTATGAGAGTAGTTGAAGTATCCTAATCTAGTCACTTCAAAGATGGCTGAACCTTTGCTGTTAACTTAAAATGGAACAAAACTAAGAACCTGCAATTGCACAGTGTTTTGAATGTGAAGATTGCAAGCATCTTTCATAATTATTGATAACATGAAGACACAGGACAGTAACAGTTCTGCTATTTTTTCCCTTTCATAACAAGCTTTATGCTAGATAAGCATAAAAAACCTAGTTGTTCTCTTTTTTTTCTTCCTGGAAACAACTACGATTTACCCTACTAAGGATCCAAATACTGCTCCCTCTGGTATACTGAGTCTCAGAGCCAGCTAAAAGCACCTTGTCATAATCAGAGGGTGGGTAAAACCTGTTTGCTGTTTATCCACTCCTTTCAAGGCTCTTGTTGTTACAAGAACATGTATGTACACAGAAAGTGCTAATCTAGTGCTTTGAATCACTGGAGCTTTTCCAAGTCTGGTTCCAAACAGCAATCAAAAAGATGATCTAAACTGTATCCTCCTTTTATTTTTTGTTCTCTGAAATATTTGTTATATACCAGTTTTGTCAGTTTTAGATCCTACCTTTCTTCAGAATCACAGGTTTGGTTTTTGATCTATTTTAAGGGCTTGAAAAATCTGGAAAACAAAGTTAAAAATATAGCATCCCTTTATTTTATTTTCAAAAGGTTAGGATAAGATCAATAATTTTAATTTAAGCAAGGTTTAAAAACTAGAAGTTTAAAAACTATGAATTTTTAGTGAATTTGAGAAGTTTTCTATATGTATCTTGTATTAGTTGAACCTTTACTTTTAGAGACACTGAAAAGTACTTGATTTCCATTTGTATTGTTTTTGCAAGAAGTAACAAAGTGATCCTTTGTACAATACCTTAGTATTTCAGACATTTGTAAAAGGAATTCTCAGGTGGTTTTTAAATTGTAATTTAAGACAGTATAACATGACTGTGTTTATTTCATATATAAGAATCCCATCCACCAAAATCAAAATTAGTAAAAGTTAGCATGTAGTCTAGCAAATTTGAGACCAAGTCTCAACACCAAATTTAAAATCACTGGTGTGGGCAATTCCTATCCATATTGAAAATGGTAGTTTTTAACATTCTTAAAGTAAAATTCCCAGTAAGAAAAAAAAAATGTTTTAATCATTAGATTAAATGTTTATGTTATAATGAATCTTTTCTTAGATCACTCAACCATTCTTTGCCTTCACCAATATGAAAATTACTTCTTCCACAAGATAAATGAAATAGCTTTGGCCTTGAAAATGCCTAAGGCTAACCATGAATGCTGTTAGAAAAAGCAGTAGCACTATCAATAGTATGTTTTTAGCACAAAACATGTATCAGTCACCCTCCAATTTTAATTTCTTGGCTTGAAGATTTCATATAGATTCTTCTTTAGGCAGATACTTCTCTTAGGTAAGTTCTTGTGTTCAAATACCAGATAGCTTTACACACAGTATATCAATTATTCCCCAATCAGTGATTTCTGTTGAGATATACACTGAAATTACTAATCATCTTCAAGACAGATACACGGATATAACATATTAACACTGTCTAGGACAGGGTGAGAGATGCAGAATGAAAAGTACAACTCTTGAGCTGTCTCAGGGCTGGTGCCATTCTCTGGGTAAGGCAGAACCAGCACAAAGCTGCTGCAGGCAACTGCCTTGATGGCATTACCCATAATTTTCTCTGATTACAGGAAACAGCCAAAGATATTGCAAACCACTCCTTAAACCCAACAGAGGTTACCAACAGCTAGTTTGTCCTTACAGTCATAATATAACCTTCAAATTTATTCTTGTGCTACACTCTCCTGGCCATTACCAATTTTCCTACTGTTTCAACTATGTCCTCATGTGATCTAAGGTTATTTTTTATATTGTACTACTACACACATTATAAAATATCTTCCATCACTTCCATATACAAAATGTAAATTTAATATTCACAGAAGTCTTCTGCATTAAGTCTACTATCAGGTCCAAGCCTTCCTCATATTAAAAACTCTAGTTGCTGTCTTTTTCTCCTTTTTGCCCTATTTATGAAGAGTTCTATTTAAAACTTGTAGTGTTTTCTCATTTCATAACGTTACTGAGAATCTAGATTGAGAGCATCATGAGGCTTTTTTACCCCAAGTGCTTCTCTCTTCAGGATTTCTTAGGCTCTTTTTCTAAGAGTAAGGGGACTTTTTCCAGGGAAGAGGCAAAAATTTGGGAATGCAATATATATTGTTCATAAAATAAATGACATATTATAAACATCAACTCGCCATGATCACTGGAAGGTTTATAATGAAAATGTTTCCTAATATTTTTACAAGTACCATTTCCTCCTTTTATTTATAAAATGCTTCTTTTGAAAGTTAAACATTTTAATTATTTTAATAATTCATTGCAGAGTTCATATGAGATTTTAAGTCAGGCAATGACAACTAGATATTCCATCTGGAACATTATGAATGTATTTTAGCAAAACAAGGTAGAATTGCCTGTATAAAAATGCTTGCAGCATGTTTTATTCATATTCAAATCTATTTCTCATATATAAGGGAAAACTGATTCTTAGCTTATGTTTACTTTCAAAAACTTTTCTCATAAAACATTAAGTTGTAACTATCATGATAATACATTTTATTTTGAAAAAAATATTTTAAGACTTTAAAAGTTAAAAGAAACATTTCCTATTCACTCAGCCAAGTCATGCTTGGGCAAAATTTTCTAGTGTCCTAATAATAGTCCTGTGATCTCAGAACTTGCAACATATTAGTTAAAGATGAGTAAACCAGCTTTGTTTAAAAAAGCAGTAAGTTAGGCTCACTGGAAAAACAGCAAGGCAGAGGCCAAACATTCACCTGAACAGGGAATTTGACATGACCTTACAAAATGCTGACAGTAAAATATGAGAATGTAGTCCAGAAATGTGCAGGAATTTTGCCATACTGGAACGTATGGCAATAATATTTCCTCAATATATTGCACTCAGCCATTTCCAGAAATAGTAACTAGATGAAATATTCACAGGCAAAAGCTCTTGAAAAGTAAGAGAATTAGAGTTCCATTTTATTTTGTTTTCCTGCGATTTTATTTTCAGCTGACCTTCCACCTTGCCTAAGCTTCCAGTTTCTCTAAGATATACAGATTCATTAGTGCAGAGGAAGATCATGCACTCCTAAACAACAGCTTCCTAAGTCTGAATTATCTAAAGTTCCTCACAATGCACAAACTGATCATGAGTGGAAAATTTGCCCTACTGCCAAGAAGCCTCTTCAGAGAGTAGCTGAATGAAGCCCACACAGTGGAATTCTGTGTTAATAACATAGCAACATAATTTTTCAGACTTTAACTATGGGAATAGTAAACAGCCTTGGGAATGAGCTTGTGGTTCTGAGCTGGCCTGCAGATAGGGTCCTGTAGATTACCTGTTCATCTGCTCAGGAGATATTTGCATTTCTTATGCATATTCTGAAGCAGTCTGCAGGCCTTTAAGGATAAATATCCCAGTCTGAGAATCTTTATTTCTCAACAGGCAAGATCCATATTGTCTTTGACTAACTTGATCCTTGGCATGCTATGCAAGCTTTCCAGGAACTGAAACCCATCCTTTACTGGGCTTTTACTAGTCATAAGTACAAAACTATTGTGATGATCAATATATTTGAAGATTTTCAAAGACATCTTTGAAGAACAATTCCTTCTGAATCCAGCAGGAGATACTGAAAGACATAACCGAACAAAGGAAAACTTTCACCTTTTGGCTGTTCTTGAGCAAGCAGAGAAACATGAGATGAAGTAATATAAAATAAGAGAAAGATCAGACCCTTTTCTTTCAGCAGCATAGACTAGCAACAGAAGTCTTCTGCGGTCTCAGATTATTTGATTTACTGCCTACAGAAAACCTAATCAGATACTTTGGTTTTGAGAAATAGTACTTAGGTAGTCCTCTGTGCTTGCAGGATTATGTTTAGAAATCCAATAATTATCAAAATCCTAGGAATCTGATTAAAACTCAGGTGATCTATGGGAATTTTTTTTTCTGTTGTAAGCCTCACAATTTATGTCTGTGGAAGCTGTGAGAGGAAACATTATCATTTGGTGTTGTGACATTCAAGACAAACCTTTTGGTTTACTTAAAGTTGGATGAATCTTGGCTCTTTCTGAATCTGGCAATTTACTTGAGGAAGGAAAAAAAGTCACAAAAGTAGTCACAAGTATCTTATCTGTATTTACCTTAGCTCAGTGTGGGAAAAACAAAATTAGTAAAATGGTATAAAAGAAGACCCTAAAATCTTACCATCAAACCTTTAAGAAAATTATGTCCTTTCAAACTCTCATACAATTGATTCCTATATTCAAAATGGCTTTGTATTCCTCTTTCATGTAGAAGAGTTATGAAAGGGAGAAAACAGATCTCAAGATTATTACAGTGCCAGGATAATCCCTGGCATATCTATAGCAAATTAATTGGTCAAAAGGGAAAAAGATTTTGTGTGCAAGAATTAATTTAATGCTTTGAACATGCATGTCCACCACACCCAACAGGTGATCTCCTGGCCTTAGTAACAATATTGGAATAGGTTTCCTGTACAGTGGCCTGAAACCAGCTCCCTGAAGTATCTCTTGCCTTTTCCTGCTGGACTGCTGCTGTATTTGCAGAGCAGTACTAGGAAAAATGACTACCAGCCAAGAAAGTGCAGTGGACTTCGAGAGCTGTGCAGAGGAACGTCATTATAATAGGTTCTCCTGCATTCTCATAGTGCTTACTATTGTACTTTCACAATTAAAATATAAAATATAAAAAGTATAAAAAATAAAATATAAAAATATATCATTATATATTATTCCTATAATAACTACCTGATAATAGATGTTTCAAGTTTCATATTAGAAGAAACACTGAGTAATTCCAGTATTATTGTTATTTCAGTCTCTCCCAAGGAAACATGTTCTTATATTGAGCCTGTTAATAGCTGTTGAACTAGACCAGGAAGGTCATAATATACTAAATACACAACTATTTCAATGTTTGTATGAAATGTATATGCATGAAGGACTCAAAAAGATGCCAGTTGCCAAAAGAGATGTTTCCCCCAAAAATCCCAACATAACAAATAATGTTTTCCATTCCTACTCAAAATTTACCTGCAGTACTTCCCCAACTCCCTATGAAGTGTTTTCAAGAGTTTTCATGAATTTACACTGGCACTTGAAATCATATTACAACATTTATAGTAGCTTCCTTGTTAATGTGATGCAATATAAATTTTATAGGTTAACCTACAACAGAAATGTGTTTACCTCCTAATTTTGTCTTATTTTGCATAAAGAAGCTCTCAGTTTCTGAAGTTGTACCAAAACTTCACTATTATTCATTACAGCAGTTCCTTTCAATTCTGATACAAACACAAGTATTGGTATGCTTTTTCTTGGAATGTTCTTCCAACAGCTAATAACTAATGTACAAACACATGCAAAAACCCAAACCAAACCGAAAAAATACCCAAACAAAAAAAACCCAAAAAACAACCAAATAAAAAACCCAAAATCAAACAAAAGCCCCACATCCCAACCAAAAAAAAACCCAAATAAATCCAAAGAACCAAGTAAAAAAAAAAAATCCCTAAAACAACCAAAACACAACAAACCAACCTAAAATAATTTCAGTAATAAACAGAACTATGAATAGAAACAAAGACCATTATTTTCATGCAGAAACAGTGAAAAAACTGAGCACAGAGGAGTTCAGTGGAGAAAACGGGCTTATGGGAAAACTAATCTTCAATTATTTTCTGTTTTCCTCATGGAAAATACCCTTTATAATAACACTGTTGATCAAAACGAGAAAGCTATGCCTAGGACTTGGCTTGAGGCTTACAAGTAGCAAGGATTCTGTGCAACCAGATGAACAAATATCATTCAGCTATAGGCTGCCATGTTGATGGAGGGTGTAGAGGCTACAATCCTTTGCAAAAATTGTCCTGGGCAGTAAAGGGCAGCCAAAACCTGAACTAGAACAAATCTCTATTGCAGCTGGAAATTGTATCAGGGTACAAGTTAAAAATGGCAGAAAAGGAGGAGAAAGGAGCATCCTTTCTTTAGCTGATCACTTTGTTGACAATAAAAATAAGTGTTTTAGTATAAAGAATGTTATACAAGTCTATGCTAAGCCCAAATCTGCCCTTAGGCAACCCTGGACTCCTGAAATCTGCTCCATACATGGAAATGATAAAATGATAAGGTTGCAGTTTTAGCCATTCGCTTCCCCTCTGATTCTTGAGCTGACAGGAGTATTTCCTAAACAGCCTCAATCAATACACTTACTTTCTCAGAACTAGCAAAATATCTGGGCTCTCTGGAGAAATTTGCTAAAGTTTTGTTGTGCCTCAGAAGAGCAGAGACCATTAACTTGGTTGAATTATACCAAATTACTTGTAAAACCCCTTTGATACAAGACACTGCCCACAAGGGAAAACTTCAAAAAACCATTTGAATTATGAATGGAGATGGATTCCAATACATGCCTGTGCAGAGAACAAAGTAAATTTTTTTTTAACCAAATAAGAAATAACCTGCCATTCTGCTATTATTAAGATTTTATCTCATCATTTATTTTCAACTGACATAGAAAATGCAAATTACCACCCCCTGCCTGGCACTTATATATTGCTTTGTTCACATGCCTGAAACAAACTCACATCAAGAGACCACCACTGTACTGCACAGCACATTTATTTTCCTTACTATGCTTTATAAGTCTATTTGGTGCATTTATCATATAAAATAAGTCTTTTGCAGAGACATACCAACCGATTTATTAGAAATCTTTTATGGGGCTTTTCTCCAGCCCCATCAAAATTCTGGTATTTACTGGTGCTTAGTGACATTTTATCTTGTTTATATAGAAAGCCCAGGCCTGGAATAAACCTTGTCCTTTTCCAACTTGGTCCACTCTTAAGGATTGTTTTTGGGAAAGGAGAGGGGGGCCTGGTTCAAGCAACTGGTCTGCTATTATGCTATCATCATTCCCAGTCCTTTCACATTGAGAGAAAGGAGCCAGTTATAGGTAAGACATTTACAACTGGAGCTTGTGGTGGTCCCAGTGATAAGAAAGAGAAAAGATGAAGCTTCTCAGTTTCCTAAGGATGTGCATGGTTCACCAGGGAAAAAAACAGTCAGAACTACAAATGAGATTCATCAGAACTGCTGAAATTCTACCACAACCAGATGTTTTATTTTATACTTGAAATCCCCAGCCATGAATAAGTAACTCCTCATTTTAATCCTTATTCTTTGTAATTATCTGTCATTCTCATATAGAATCAGAAGATATAAATTGACACAAAAAAACCTCTTGCAGAATGCATGAATTTGGACTGCCTCGTCAAGAAATTAATTTAAAAGAAATGGGAACACATGCATTAGCAAACTTTCTCCAGCATAACTTGGTGATTCACAATTAGCTACCAAGGCAAACTGATCTAAACTGTGGTAAGGTATTTTCATGGAAATTTATTGTGAGGAAGGTGTACTGCCTTAGGTGACACCTTCTCAAGTATTTTTTATGTGCTACTGTAAAACAATTCCATAATAGTCTAGTACAACGGATATGTTTACGTGATAAAGAAAAGAAAGCTTCTTTCAGTTACTTGAGCAAAAACAGTCAGTTTTCCAATTGCTTTGAGCATTCCACCTCACCAAAGTCTCCATGTAAAAATGCCAGTGATATTCAACTTTTTAAAATCCATTTTCTCTGCACCTGAATTCTCAAAATATTTACAGTGAAAGTCAATCTCTATGAAACCCCGACCTTAATGAGCAAATTAAGCATTACCAGGTATATACATTTATCATTATTATTATTTTAAACAGACTAATGAACTTATTAGGTCATAGGAAAAAAGGAAAGATAATGTAAACTATTAAAATCTGACTGACAAAGGATTAAGCTCCACTTAATCATGTGTTGAGCTGTGTACAGTTAATATGCATCTCTACTGTATTTTGCCCTTTGGTAATCCAATTATTAACTTTGTGATTCTCTTAATTAAGTTCCCTTCCTTTGGATGACCACTGAATAGTATTTATTTTTGCTATAACAATGGATGATAAAAAATGCTTTTGTGCACTTTACAACACCTAGAAAGCTGAAAACCACTGTCCCGTCTTCCTTCCTCTCTGGCTCCCCCAGTATTTAACATGGTGGGCATGATGGTTGTTTCCAGTAACACCAGAGTGCAAAGCTTTTTTTATCAAAATGGACAACTGGCTCATAAAATACTAATCAAGCCTAAAAATGGACACACAAAATAAAAAGTTCCAGAGAACCAGCCATAAACAGAGAATCGAAGGCACATTAAATCTGTCATTGTCAGAGCAGTGAAAATGCATCAAGAGTTTATAGAAGATCTATGAAAGATTTGGAGACAAGACCTGTGAAGGATTTGAAGACATTGGATTACTGGATTTCTTGAAATAAAAATTAGCATAAAGAAATGTTACAATATTCTGTTTAAATGACAGAAGGCTTTGAGCTGCTATCAGTATATGTGCACTGCACAAGGTGTGTTGGCTATTGCCTGACCTCAAGTTTAAACCTCCAAATATTTCCAAAATGTCATGTTTATGCTCAGAAGTAGGTTTTCATGTGACAGCTGATTTATGGTACTGACATAGAGGTCAGCATAGTCTCTCTTATTACACTTGAGAAGAATGGGAATTTCATGCCCATAGAAACAAAATTATAATTTCCACCTGTGTTGAAATCCAGCCAGGCACTGCATAGCTATTAAACAGGATTACCAAGTAGCATTTCTGACAGAAATTGCACAAAAACTGCCATTAAGGTTACAGATCATATGTTCTAGTGAAAACAGTTAAGAAGTAAAGACATTTATAAGAAATTGGTTCAAAGCGCTGTTAATTAACACCACAATTCTTTTGGTGAAGTCACAAAACTGCAAAACAACTGTCAACATAAGAGACCGACAAAAAAGAATGGCATCGGATGTGTATTTCAGTTTGCTTATCTGCTCATTTGTTTTAGAAGGAAAATTATTTAGAAGAACAGGGAAGATTTTGTTCTGTGTTTTTATAGCAGGAAGCCTGGTAACTGTTGCTTCTGCTTTCATTATAACACTATTCATATTAGTGGATTAAGGTGAATGTACTCACATTCCAAATGAATAAGAATTAACAACTTTTGACATGAGGCAAATCAGCTTCCCCATTTTCATCAAGTTAGATCGGGAATTGATACGTTCTGCACTTTGAGCTAATCTACATTTTCCACTGAAAGTGGAAAAAAGGGAACATTTTCTATTTCCACAAAAATTTTGTAGTCCAGAGATGCTGTCATAGGAAAGCCTTAAAAACAAGCAAATGGAAAGTTTCTAAAGAAATAAGAGTTAAGAGAAGTAACATATTTTGAAGTTCAAATTTGCTCCCTGTTTGCATCCATCTCTAGAGAAAGACTAGCTTATGTATCATGATATCTCACATGCTTTGGTTTCTTCCACTCCTTTTCCAAGTTTCCCAGTCACTTTGATTGTGGAGGAAAAACACTTGGAAACATGTCCAAAATTTCTGCACTTAGTGCCAGGTAACTTTTATATTCCTGCTGATGCTCCTAGTTGAGCATTTGAACACAAGACTGGTAGAATATGGAGTCCTGGGTAAAGCAGGAGAGAACTTGCTTGTTAATTAGGTTCTCAAATCTAGTGAATAGAAAAAAAAAAACTATACTTTGGGAAGTAATCCATGTTAGTCTACTATGCATTTCAGTCAGTGGGCTGCAACTTTCACATGTTAGAGAAACTGTTAGTCCATGTGGAAGGGACATTATTCCCCAACTCAGAGGGACTGCTGATTTAACTGCATCATTTCTGTTCATATTATATAATCCCATCATCATTTGTGACTCTTCTCTCTATACTCTTTTTTACTCACTGCATATGACATAAAAGCAATTTGCAGATGCTAAAAGCCCATTACTCTAAGGTACATAACCTCAAATTACTTAGATGTCTCCAAAATGGAATGATAGGATGACTAATATTAAACAGTTTAACTCATTTAAGTAAAAAAAAAAAAAAAAACCTCAAATATGAGTACAAATTTACTTTGTCATTGTGGAAAAATGTAAATGTAGGATTAGCTATTAATGCTGTTTGCTAAAGTTAAAGCAATTATGAAATTTATTTTGACAGATAAGTGAAGAATAAAAATTGTCCTGTAGATTCACTGAGATATCATTTCATAAACCAGGACTGAACCAACCTGAGGTCTTAAAATGGGACTTCATTTATTATAAACATGATATGGACCATCAGGAAATGTTTTGACTGCCAAATAAATAGATGTTTCCCTATCATTAGCCCCCAAATGTATACTGATATTTTGTGCGAACAGTCTGAGAGATGACTCTAAAATAACAACACTTTATTTCTATAACACAGGTTTATGTGTAAAGTGATCCACTTGATAAGGTTTGCCTACCAAAATAAATACTACTCTTCTTCACATGCTATGCTTGGAAGCTTTTAAAAATCCAAAAACATTCTGTTCAGCATTTACACAGCCCAGTTAGGCTCCAAGCTGGACTTAAGAGCTAGTGAACAGCTCAGGGTTATATGATAAAAAATTTCCCGCTGAGTCAAGAAGTCAAGTTCAAGTAAACCAACAAGTATGTCTATAAATGGCAGCAGTAAATCTGGGAACTACTGTCTTCTGACTTCAGGTTTCTCACTGCAAACCAAATAAGTAGAAATGGCAGTGATTCTCAAAAACCATTTTGACTCTGCTTTATCAGAAAGGCATCTCAAATTGACTGCAGGTTTTAATCTTCTCTGGATTTTTTTTTTAACATGCATAACATGGGTTTATTATTGTCACTTGGTGACAGTTTTTGGTGGAAGTTATTTCAATACTCCTGAAGTTCTCTCAAAAAAGTGAGACCAATGTGCAGCATCTTTTTTAATGGAGTACAACCTCCTCAAGTTCTGCACAACTGATGAGCTGTACTTTCTAGTCTAAATTATATCAAATTGTTAAATCTCTCTTCAGTAGTATATGAATGGATTTGCAGTGTTTTTCTCCTCTTGCTGTATTCTTTTGTTGGAAAGAATCATCTAGTCATTGGTATGACCTTTCCAGAATATTAATTTTGGCACAAACATTGTCCATGTTGGTTCTGAGGTTTGTCCAACATGAACGAATGCAGAAGTAACAACACAGAGCATAAAACATGCCAAAGCAATAAACCCCACGGGGATGTATTAGACATGGAACAAAATCTTTCTCTTTAGTGAAAGAAAAATCTTCCTCTTTAAAAGATTAAATGTCAGATTCTCTCTTCAGTAATTGTCCTGTACTGGATGCTCTGTCTTGCTTTCAGGTTCAAAACATCTCCCATAAATCAAATTCATTCAGTGAAATTTAGTAAAACTAATTTTTTATATAGTCTGTCCCTTTAGTTGCTGATTTGCAACATGTGTACACCTAGCTCAGAAAAAGCCTTGAAAAACATCATTATTTCAATAAGAAAATATCTTATCCTTGTAAGTGGTCAATACCAATATATGATTTCTAAACAATAAAACTCATCAGCAACTTTGTATTGCATCAGTGCATCCCTCAAGCAAGAGCAATACAACAGTTACTTGAAAACTCATCCTGTAACTAAAAGGTAATGGTTATCCAGCATTAAATCCTGAGTTCAGTACAGTTCCTGTACAAGCCATCATAAGTAGAATTTTCCAGTCATCTTTCTTGATTCTTGCTTCTGTTTATGCTCTTGTGATACTTAGTAATATTAAAATTTCTCATTAATGTTAGACTTTTAACCCAACATCATTCTACATGGTTAAATAAACTTCTTGCCCTTCAGGCCAAAAATTGGTCTTTTCCAATTACTATTAGCAGATCATGTAGTCATTTCTCAGATCAAAGGGTTATTTTGAAAGCTTCATATGATTTCTGTGAATATAGCATTAGAAATTTCTCCTTAATGCTCCCTAATTTCTTCCCAAAGGCTATCACATTGCTGTAGTTTGAATAAGATTTCCCTGTTGAATAAGAGTTGTTAGCATTTCAATGACCTAATCTCAACCAAGTTTTTGTTTCTCTAACTGAATGGATGCTTTAGCTACTTTCTTTCAGAATAGATCTTGAATCTTCCATTCCTCTGTAATACTTTCAATTTATGTAGGACAATCAAGTCTAAAATTATTACGTAAGGGTCACAGTGCTTAGAGAAATAAGACAGAAATTATTTCATCTAATGCAACAAACAAAAGGCTCAGCTAAGAAATGTCATCCAAATTTGGATCCAAATCGATCTTTGTTTTCATAAACTTTGTGTCTAGTCCAATTACATAATACAAAATATTGTAGACTTATCATTTAACAGCAACTAGATTCAAGTTAGGAAGTTAACATAAGGAAATTTCATTATAAAATTTAAAGTTGGAAACTGAGATTGTTTCAGGTAATATACAATCTGTAGAATTTAAAAGAAATGCTTTCAAGAATAATATAACCAATGTTTTACACTCATTTTCCAGTGAAAGAACAGTAAACTCTACAAATGGGAGATCCAAACAGAGAACTAATCAGGACAGCTCAGGACTTTAAATTATTACCACAACAATAATGTAGATTTATATAAAAATCTAATGCTTCTTTACTCAAAATTCTGTTTATTTTCTGCAAGGTCCCCTTTAGATCTACAAGTCTTTTTCCTCTTTTTTCTTCTATTTGCTAATACAGCACCATAAGAATCCCAAGAGACACTACATCTGAAGTCACAGCAGGTTTATTTTTTTAGTCACAGTCTGCTGACAAAGTTTGACTTAATACCGATATTGATTTAATACCAGTAATAGCCATATACAGAGCATAGTGAATGTAATAAGCCTCACTGTCCTCCCTGCTCTCCCCCACAGTATCAGTGAAGGCTCATTTTATGAAGATTACAGTCTAAATCTCTGGAAGTTATTTTTCAGGCCAATTATTTGGCTGGTAAAATGGGATTTCTGAGCAGGACTCTTTGATGTATTCTGGCAGTGATGTCTTAGTTAATTTATTGTATAAAGGGTCTATCTAAAGGACATCAAGATAACCCCACCAAACAACTCCCACACACTACAACTTTCCCAGATTAAGATGACTCAAAGGCAGTATTTCCACAAACTAGTGTTGGAAAGCACAGAGTGAAAGTGTTTTTACATTAGTAGCACCTAAACAGTTGGTAAAGACCAGACAAGAGAGGCCTGCTTCTGGGGTAAGGGGAAGAAACAGGCTACAGGTATTGAAGTGTTTTTTCAGTGCTTAGTAGTTACGCTCCCTCTAATTTGGTTAACAGAAATGGACTTAAATTTAGAGGCCTTGTGGAGATACTTCATAGGGATAATGCCAATAATGGCATTTAGTAGTGTACAGATTGATTTCCTACAATGATTCCAGCGACTAGATAACTTCAGAGAGACAAGAGTAAAATGAGAGGCGATGCGACATGCACATTTCATTATCAGTGATAAAACATGAACTCTGACTCTCAGCATCATGATTTTGTTATTGTACTTGCATCATTTTGTTTTCCTAAAGACTTGCATTTCAATATGCAAAAAATAATTTCATTTTTAGCTGAGTTGCCTCCAGTCAAATATTGTGAACTGGTCAGTTCTACTCCCATATAACTTTCCTACAGCTTCAGTTATTGGTGCTATTTCTGCTGCTAGGGACTTAGTTTGTGGCTTTATAAGTCATCCCATCCTCAGCAAATGAAATAGCCCTAATGTAAGACTTTATTTTCTTATAATTAAAAAAAGTCTTAGGTGATACAGTAGCACAACATCTTCTGCAGGTTAGACACCTCTGAAACAAACAGTTCAAACTGCAGTCCACACTGTTCACTATTCCGAGTGATCAATGTACACAGATTATTGTTGCATTACAAAAAAAACCCCAGTGGTACCTAAGCCAAGAATGATGATTCACAGATATGACAATGACAGTAGTTACAATGACTACATGAAACAAAATCATATCAGGTCTCAGGGTCCTGTCACCTTAAGATGTGGAATATGGACACAGGATTTGTAAGAAGAGAGGAAAAATCAAAGAAGTCAGATTTATATGCTCAGCTAAAAAAATCCAGTTTGGCTTTGCTTAAGAATTTTTCAAACCTGTAGCACATTGAAACTGATCACTGAATTTTCCTTACCCTTTAAAGCATGGATATGTGATAGGAAGCATACCTACCATTTTGAGCAGATGCACTGGTGCTGCCATGATTTGATGAGAGGCTGGCTGACAAGGGAATATGATAAGAAAATATCAGACATGTCCTGATATGGGAAAACAGGCAGCTGTTACTCAAAATCTTTATGACTACCTTAATGCAGAAGGTGAGCCAGATCTAACACAGCCTGCACACTAGGGATCAAGGGAAAACTGGCTGTGATTGCTAGATGGAGACAGGGGAAGGCAAAGGCAATAGCATACAATGAAGAGTGAAGGAGATATTGATATGAAGAGCAGAAGGGATAAACAGATGACACCTCTTTGTTTCACACTTTCACAAGAATTTGTATTTATAGCTAGGTGAAAAGAATTTGAAGATTGCCAGGTCTTGCACTAAAAAATCCTGAAAGTTGCACTCCCATTGTAACTTACTTTCTCCACCAGGCATTTCTGTATAACCTGCAGTAAGTATGACAATTTTATTTTTTCTGCACTACATCTGTTACACACTAGTCACTTAAAATGGCTTCCTGAGTGCTAACCCTCAGACTAATTTCTTGAATTGGTCAAAAGATGCATAGTAAGCAATGCAAAAAATTGCTGGAAGAAGGTAATGTCCTAATTAAGATAGATAAGTGCCACTCTGGAGACTACAGACTGCTTCTACATATAAAGCTGAACTTCAGAACAGAGCTGAAGTTCACACTTGCATTCAAATATTCTTATTTGCATTTATCTCAAACTTTGTATCTCACAACTAAATTCTTAAACAGCTTACCTAGAAAGCCTAATATGAAGATGTTTTTTCTTTAAATGAAAGAAAAATAAACACCACTTTTTACAAAACAATCCCTAACAATATCACCTATAAAACTTAAAATATTACCCATTGAATACAGCAAAGATTTGCAAGATTGGTATAACAAATGCTTGGGATATCCATCTATCCAAACACTACATCATAAAACTGTGTCTTCTGTAAATGTATTTCTAAAGTCTTCTATAATATATAATGGGATTTTTCTTTTCTTTTTATGACAAAGTGTACTTATTTGGGGTCCAGCTTTCAGCAGTGAGCAATGAGACTGCTAACTAACAAAGTAGAGTCAGGAAAATTTTAATACCAATAACATTACACACTGCCTACTAACATAAAGTATTTTAACATCGTTAGAACAACTGAAATTCCTATTCCATCTCCTTGATCCTGCCACTAATCCTACAAGTATTCCTCTTAAGAAGGCTATGGATATTTACTTTTTCTGTCTCTCTGCTACACACTCAGGTTTTTAAACAGATCAAAATGTTTTCATGCTTAGACATGCTCCATTTTGTACCCCGTTCAACATAATAATGCCATTATTTGAAAAAAAATTAAATTAAAATAAAATTTCCAGCAAGAAAGAATGAGCCATTCACACGGAACCACTTATGTATTACTATGTTCCTGCTTTACCTTTTAAATGCTTCAAGGTATAAGGCTCATTCTGATTAGATACTGCATAACTTAGTCCCTACAACCACATTTTGGAGTAGCTAAGGGCTGGTGGCTGTATGAAGTACGAATATTCAGCAAATGTCCCCAAAAAACTGAAAATTTCAATTTTCTTATTTGAAAGTATTTAATTACAGTTTAATGCTGGAAGGCAGGAGATAAGGAAAAAAAAAAAAGGTAGAAATGTTCGTTGGTATTCAGACAAGAAACACTAAAACATTAAAACATAATTCCTCACAGCCCTTTTGTCGTGTGTGTGCTATTTACCCTGTGCAAAAAGGTGTGTTTAAAAACTTCTGAAGAGTCAAAAATCTCAATGTAACTAAAGTATTTCTTATCTACAATGCAGAGAGGACATAGAAAAAAAGAAAAAAGTCTATGAAAATTGCTACAACAAAATAATGTTGGCAACAAGCTGAATCCATTACATTGTATTCAGGCATATTACACTGTACTGGTTTGAAAGACAGGTGTTTGCTAAGGAAAGCAGAAGCTTCCCTTTGGACTGAAAAAAAAAAAAAGTGATTCTTCCGATTATTATAATTTTGGAATTAAGAGAGCTCTCAGGCAAAGATATGGGGGTAGGAATAACAGTTCTTTACTACTATATCTAACACGACAAACAAGAACAACACCAGCTATGAAATTACCCACAAACAGAACAGTAACTCAGTCCCAGTGTTTTTTGGCTGCAGGCACCTTTTCCCTGAGCTGCAGTTCCCGGTGCTGGGGGCGGGCGGGTCCTGCAGAGCCGCAGGAGGGCTGGGGGTGGTGGCAGAGCTGTCCCAGGGGGAGAGAGAGATGGAGAGAGCTCTCCGCTCACGGTGTGGGTCCCAGTGATCAGCAGAGTGCTGGATGGTGGTAGTTCACAGCGAGAAGACAGCCGGGCAGGGTCCGATAGTGGTTTCCCGACGCTGGGATGGCGGAGCTGGGGCTGAGGCCGGCGATCGTCCTTCTTGTCCGAACTCCGCGGGGAAATGGGCCGAGGCCCAGCCTTCCGCTTCCTCTTCTGGCTGTTTGAATCTTTCAGGGTTTCCCTCCTCTCTCTCCCCCCCCCACGCCCCTTGTCACCAGGGCCCAGTCAACAGGTATCGTAGCATGACAATGGGGAAAATTCCACAGAGGGAAAAGGGAAAGAAACAACCCCCAACATTTTCCACCCCGAATTTTCCCCTACCATCCTGCTACATCAAATTAAAATCTTCAAATTATAGACATCCATACAGTTACAGATACAGGCACAGTAGTAGTGTAGGTAGTTCACCCTAAAACAAGGTCTCCTTGGGGTATGCATCTGGTCTTTCCATCCCTTTGCATCACCTACCAGGTACAACCTGGCCCTTGAGTGAAAACCACCCCACGAATTGGATTGTCTTTGCTGGAGGCAGGGTTCACTCAAACAGTTTTTCCTAGCATACCTCTCATGTGCACCACTGGAACCTTGTCCCCATCTGGTGTTCTCAAGGGCTCAGACTGGGCAGGGCCTGCTCGATTAGTGGAACCTTGGGTGTTCACTAACCATGTGGCCTTTGGTAGATTAATCTCCCAGTTCTTGAAAGTTCCCCTACCCAGTGCCTTCAAGGTGGTTTTAAGTAGCCCACTGCACCGTTCCACTTTCCCAGCCGCTGGTGCGTGATAAGGAATGTGGTACACCCACTCGATGCTGTGTTCTCTGGCCCAGGTGTTTATGAGGCTGTTCTTGAAATGAGTCCCATTGTCTGACTCAATTCTCTCAGGGGTACCATGTCTCCAAAGGACTTGTTTTTCCAGGCCCAGGATGGTGTTGCGGGCAGTGGCGTGAGGCACAGGGTAGGTCTCCAACCATCCAGGGGTGGCTTCCACCATGGTCAGCACGTAGCGCTTGCCTTGGCGTGTCTGAGGCAGTGTGATGTAGTCAATCTGCCAGGCCTCCCCATACTTATATTTGGACCACCGCCCCCCATACCAGAGGGGCTTCACTCGCTTGGCTTGCTTGATGGCAGCACACGTCTCACAGTCATGGATAACCTGGGAAATACTGTCCATGGTGAGATCCACCCCTCGGTCTCGTGCCCACTTATAGGTAGCATCTCTGCCTTGATGACCTGAAGCATCGTGGGCCCATCGAGCCAGGAACAACTCTCCCTTGTGTTGCCAGTCTAAGTCTAGCTGTGACACCTCTATCCTTGCAGCCTGATCTACTTGCTCATTGTGTTGGTGCTCCTCATTAGCCCGACTCTTGGGGATATGGGCATCTACATGACGGACCTTTACGGGTAGCTTCTCTACCCGACTGGCAATGTCTTTCCACTCATCAGCAGCCCAGATTGCTTTTCCCCTACACTGACAGTTAGCTTTATTCCATCTTTCCAGCCAACCCCACAGAGCATTGGCTACCATTCATGAATCAGTGTAAAGGTAAAGCTTTGGCCACTTCTGTCTTTCAGCAATGTCCAGGGCCAGCTGAACTGCTTTGAGTTCAGCAAGTTGACTTGATCCACCTTCTCCTTCAGTAGCTTGTGCAACCTGTCGTGTGGGGCTCCATACAGCTGCTTTCCACTTCCGGTTCATCCCCACGATGCGACAGGAACCATCAGTGAAAAGAGCGTAGTGAGTTTCATCTGCTGGCAGTTGGTTGTATGGCGGGGCTTCATCAGCCCGGGTTACTTGTTCTTGCTCCTCTTCATCGGCAAGACCAAAATTTTCACCTTCTGGCCAGTTTGTAATTATTTCCAAAATCCCCGGGCGATTTGGGTTTCCGATACGGGCGCGCTGTGTGATGAGGGCGATCCACTTGCTCCATGTGGCATCGGTGGCATGGTGGGTAGAGGGGACCTTCCCTTGAAACATCCACCCCAGAACTGGTAGTCGGGGTGCAGGAGGAGCTGTGCTTCTGTGCCAATCACCTCTGAGGCAGCTTGAACTCCTTCATAAGCAGCCAAGATCTCCTTCTCTGTTGGGGTGTAATTGGCTTCACACCCTCTGTAACTTCGGCTCCAGAATACCAGAGGTCAGCCTCGGGTCTCACCAGGTACCTTCTGCCAAAGGCTCCAGGACAAGCCCTTGTTCCCGGCTGCAGAGTAGAGCACATTCTTCATCTCTGGTCCCGTCCTGACTGGGCCGAGGGCTACAGCATGAGCGATCTCCTGCTTGATCTGGGCAAAGGCTTGCTGCTGCTCAGGGCCCCAGTGGAATTCGTTCTTCTTCCGGGTGACCAGGTAGAGAGGGCTCACGATCTGGCTGTACTCAGGAATGTGCATTCTCCAAAAGCCTATAGCACCTAGGAAAGCTTGTGTTTCCTTCCTGTTGGTTGGTGGAGACAACGTGGTAATCTTACTGATGACCTTAGTGGGGATTTGGCGCCGCCCGTCTTGCCACTTTACTCCCAGGAACTGGATCTCTTGGGCAGGACCTTTGACTTTGCTCCTCTTGATGGCAAAACCGTCTCCCAGCAGAATCTGGATGATCTTCTCTCCTTTCTCAAATACTTCCATTGCTGTGTTCCCCCACACAAGGATGTCATCGATGTATTGCAGATGTTCTGGAGCTTCACCCTTTTCCAATGCAGCCTGGATCAGTCCATGGCAGGTGGTGGGGCTGTGTTTCCACCCCTGGGGCAGTTGGTTCCAGGTGTACTGCACACCCCTCCAGGTGAAAACAAACTGAGGCCTGCACTCTACTGCCAGGGGAATGGAGAAAAATGCATTGGCAATGTCAATGGTGGCGTACCACTTTGCTGCCTTGGACTCCAGCTCGTACTGGAGTTCCAGCATGTCCGGCACGGCAGCGCTCAGCGGTGGAGTCACTTCATTCAATGCACGATAGTCCACAGTCAATCTCCATTCTCCATCAGACTTGTGCACAAGCCAAATGGGGCTGTTGAAGGGTGAGTGGGTTTTGCTGACCACCCCTTGGCCCTCCAGCTCACGGATCATCTTGTGGATGGGGATCACGGCATCTCGATTTGTCCTGTACTGCTGGTGGTGTACTGTCGAGGTGGCAATTGGCACTGGCTGCTCCTTCACCTTCAGGAGTCCCACTGCAGATGGGTTCTCTGACAGTCCAAGCAAGGTGTTCAATTGCTTAATGCTTTCTGCCTCTACAGCAGCTATTCCAAAAGCCCACCTGAGTCCCTTTGGGTCTTTGTAATAGCCATTCCTCAGGAAGTCTATGCCTAGAATACACGGTGCCTCTGGGCCAGTCACAATTGGATGCTTCTGCCACTCCTTCCCAGTCAGGCTCACCTCAGCCTCCAGCAAAGTCAATTCCTGTGATCGCCCTGTCACCCCAGCAATAGAAACAGGCTCTTCCCCCACATATTCTGATGGTATTAGGGTGCACTGTGAGCCAGTGTCAACCAATGCCCTATGTTTCTTTGGCTCTGATGTGCCAGGCCATCGGAACCACACCGTCCAAAAGACCCGGTTTTCCCATGCCTCTCCCGGGCTAGAGGCAGGGCCCCTCTAACATTGGTTATTATTTCCATCCTGGGCATACATGTTGGAGGTTCCCTCAAGGGGATCTGACAAATCATCCTCCCTTTTGTAATAATCTTGGATATGGGAAGTTGAGGCTACCTTCACTTTAGTGGAGCTCCCTTGGTTAGTGTTTCCCTCCCTGAGTTGATGCACCCGTGCTGCCAGGGTAGAAGTGGGTTTCCCATCCCACCTCCTCATGTCTTCCCCATGGTCACGCAGAAAGAACCACAGGTCAGCTCGTGGGGTGTACCTTCTCTCTCCCTAGCTGGGGGACGTTAGGCTCTAACTCTGGCATCTGTGACTCGTACTGGTGCTGCATTGACCTTCCTCATCTCCTCCCTCACCCCTCTTATCACCTCCTTGAACCCCTCTGTGAGTTCCCTAATCACGGCAGAGACCTGAGCCTGCATTCATTATACTCTCAAAATTTCTGAGCTTATTGGCAACAGAACCCACTGTCTCGTGGTTGGTGTCAGCATTAATGGCTGCAATGAATGTGGTGTATTGAGATGGCCCCAGGTGTGCCAGATTCCACAACATCTGCCCTGTGCACCTGACCTTGTCGGGGTCATTGTCATGTTGTCCACCCCTCCCAAAGAGTACCTCCAGTACTGCCACTTCTCTCAGCTGTTGGATCCCCTCCTCAGTGGTCTTCCAGTGCATTCTATAGTGGTGCTCCTGCATTCTCTCTCTATGGACAAACCTCTCTCTTACACTCATTAAAAGCCGCTCCCAGAGGGAAAGGGGGCCTGGTTCCCTTACGAATATGTGATCCACACCTAAGTCCTGGGTCAGGGGTCCCAAATTCCTTGCCTCAGTACCATCCAGCTGCACACCTGTACCCATAAGGTCCCAGACCCGCAGCAACCACGTTGTAAAAGCCTCACGGCCCCTTCGTACAACATCTTTACACAGATTACGGAGACTCTCGTATGACAGGGACTCTGTGACGATCTCAACCTCTGGCTCCCCTGCTGGTTGTGAGGGCCCTGCTTTCTGATCCTTATTATCCAGGTGCTTTGTTTTCACCTTAGACTTTCTAGTTTCCACGGGGGCAACTGCTGCTGGCTGTGAGTGCCCTTGCAATTCAGCTGGAACCTGGAGAGATGTAACATTTGTGGGTTCCACTGCTGCACCATCAGGTTCTCCCTCTTTAAGGCAGGGGGAGAGTTTCTCAAGAGCTGGGGAAAGGTACTCCTTCAGCATTTGGCCTATCTCCTTCACTAGAAACCCCACCCACTCTGGATGGTTCCTCTCTGAGGTGAGCTCTGGGGCAGAGTCAGGCTCAGGGGCAA
This sequence comes from Cinclus cinclus, assembly GCF_963662255.1. Taxonomy (NCBI): domain Eukaryota; kingdom Metazoa; phylum Chordata; class Aves; order Passeriformes; family Cinclidae; genus Cinclus; species Cinclus cinclus. The sequence goes on from NC_085046.1 coordinate 50,412,970, forward strand.
CATCCTTAGTCTCTGGGACAGAATCCTTAGTGTCTAGGGAAGAATCCTTAGTCTCTGGGGCAGAGCCAGTCTCTGGGGCAGGGCCAGGCTCTGGGGCAGGATCCCTATTCCTTGGGGGACGTATCAGGGTTGTCATCCAAGTCCATCTCCCCTCATCTCGGAATGCTAAATAGAACAGGTTTACAAGGCCTATTAGCAATGTCAGCCACTGTATGACATCATTACTACTTAGAAGAGATTTGAACCCTTCAAAAGCTGGTGGAGCAGACCCAAAAAACTGTGTAAGGGGTTGGGACAAAATTTTTCCTGGTGTCATATCCTCACAGTATGCACCATTATTAAAGTAACCCCAAAAACATACAGTTAGAGTGTGATAGCCCTGAATCCATGTGCCCACCTTCCAGAGGAAGTTAAAGATCCCTGAATTTCTCACGTTATCAGCCCACAAAAGGACCTGGATAATAGTTACAGCAGCCTGAGTTATAGGACCCATGTTCAAGTAAGGGATTGCAAATGGGAGAGATAAAGCTGTGGCCACATGGAGCCCAAACCACGGTAAGCTGGACAACATGATGCCACCTAACACAAAACTGAGGTAACTCAAGAGCTGTTATTCCTTTTTCACCCTTTTCTCTCAATGCCCTCGGGCCTCACGTTGGACGGCCAAAATCTGTCCTGGTTTGAAAGACAGGTGTTTGCTAAGGAAAGCAGAAGCTTCCCTTTGGACTGAAAAATGTGATCGTTACTTCCCTCCTTCCGATTATTATGATTTTGAAATTAAGGGAGCTCTCACACAAAGATATGGGGGTAGGAATAACAGTTCTTTACTAGTATATCTAACACGACAAACAAGAACAACAACAGCTATGAAATTACCCACAAACAGAACAGTAACTCAGTCCCAGTCCTTTCTGGCTGCAGGCACCTTTTCCCTGAGCTGCAGTTCCCGGTGCTGGGGGCGGGCAGGTCCCACAGAGCTGCAGGAGGGCTGGGGGTGATGGCAGCGCTGTCCCAGGGGGAGAGAGAGATGGAGAGAGAGCTCTCCGCTCACGGTGTGGGTCCCAGTGATCAGCAGAGTGCTGGATGGTGGTAGTTCACAGCGAGAAGGCATCAGTGCAGGGTCCGACTGCAGTGAGGATGGTTCCCGACGCTGGGATGGCGGAGATGGGGCTGAGGCGGCGATCGTCCTTCTCGTCCGAACTCCGCAGGGGAAACGGGCCGAGGTCCAACCTTCCGCTTCCTCTTCTGGACATTTGAATCTCGTGGGGTTTCCCTCCTCTCTCTCTCCCCAGCCCCCCCCCCTTGTCACCAGGGCCCAGTCAACAGGTATCTTAGCATGACAATGGGGAAAATTCCACAGAGAAAAAGGGAAAGAACCAACCCCCAACATACACCCATTATAATTTGTTTCCACAACAGGAAAGTGGGATCAAACTAGTGGAAAGATCAAGGGCAGATTTTGTTGATGGAAGACTGTGGCTCTAGTATGTGTAAGAACACCCCTGAAGTAAACAAAACAAAACAGTCAAACCAAACCAAACCAACTAGAGGTTAAGTATAGCCTGATGAAGAAATGGTGTCATTATGCAGGTGCCTTGATCAGGAAGTAGTGAACATTGTTTACCTCTGACAGTTTTACCTTCCCTTGCTAAACCAGGCATAGATTTGAATGTTATTCAGAAGAGGAAGCACTGAACTCATCTTAAGCATCTCTTCAGAGAGAGCAAACTACCCACTTATTTTCTGCTGCTTCCAGGGAGTGAGCCTGTGTTGACACACACAAATTTCCTACAGTGTTGTTCTTGAAAGCAGCAGTACATCAGGGTGTTTTTTTAACTTTATCAGTAGTCTGAATGGCTTTAACTAGTTGCTTTGTTTAACATGGCACATTTTAATGAATTACTAATAAGATGGAGATTTGATGTCCCTTTAGCTCTAATGTATCTCTTCAGCTTTTTACCTTCACTGCACTTACATAGGCATGTATGATAAGTATGACAAGTCATTGTATAGAAATTGCAGTCTTTAGACTGTGAAAAGAAGTTGTGTGCTCTAATTACAATATAAATACTTATATCCCTTATTCAGGAATTAATTACTTTTTAAATCTGATTTTAAAAAATTAAGGCTTTTTAACCTTCAAACTGTGACAAGAGTACTTACTTGAATACTTTAAAATCACAATAATTTTGCATTTTTCTGCTTTTTCCAGCTATACAAGGGGAAGTGAGTCTTCACCATTAAAGCTATTTCTCCAGTGCATAATCTGTCAAAGGATTTACATCAGATACATTAATTCACCAGTTCTAAGAAAAGAGCCAGAGATGCTAAGAATAAGCAGGTTATGTAGTCATCTCTCCTTTCAGTCCCAAGATGTTCTTTACACATATCAGGCAGTCTAAAGATGGGAAAAATCTTGGATATGTGAGATCTAGCAAGCCATGAATCAGTTTTCGTGTCCTAAAACAAAAAAATAAGTCACCTTTATAGTGAAAAGCTAACTTTGTGAGGATTAAGCAGGATTCTAGCACCTTAGTGGCAACCTACATCAGGATAAATCATGATAGAGAAGTCCTAAAAAAGACTTGTTTTATCAGTATGTTATTTCTAGGCAGAAAGTGTATTGTAGAGCTCTTGGCGTGCTTGGTGTGCAAAGGAATTTTATTCTGAAGTGACACAATATCTCTAGAGGACCTACCTCCTCTGGGTCCTGATAAGTGAAGGAAGAAGTATTTAATAGTTTTCTATCAACCTAACCTTGAAAATAATGATAGAATAATAAATCTGGAGGCTGTTAAAACCAACATACCTGTCAGTAACTCCATGTTAAACAACAAAAGCAATAATAAAAGCTCTCCATTAGGCACAAACATGAATGAAATATGGAGAAAAGATTAATCAATAAGTTGTCTAGTAAGATTGTCAAAAACAAACTCTTGTTATTGATCTAGCTTACTCTCAGTTTTTTGGGGGGGTTCGGTGGGGTTTTTTTAACTTTACACAGACAGCATGAACATGTCAGAAAGCTCTTAAAGAGTTCAGCTTGAGACCTGTCATTAGCATCTCCTTTCAAGCACAAGGAATTCTTTCTTTCCTGACTTGTTTCTGCTGATTAAACCCTCAAGGCTGACAGTTACCTCTCCCTTGTCTCTTCTTAAGCTAACAAACATATTTTACTTTTTTATTTAAAATTGCACATGGTAATGTTTTAGCTGTGTAGTACCTGCAAATTCCCATGTTCTTATTAGCTAACATGGTGCAATGTTGATATATTTTCTTTTTTCCCCAATATACTGAAAGAATTTGACCTCTGCCTTTACTATTTCAGTGTTTTCTGCTGAAGAACATCTGACCCATCTTTTTTTACATCTAAACAAAAAAAGTCTGAGTGTAGTTATCATAATCTCTTATCGTCAAAAGCCTTAAGTCCATCTTATACTTACTCCCAACCAGAACTCATTTTCTCTAAGGAAATTTAACAACAGCACTATGTCAGCAGCTTTGCCTTATATATTTAAGCACTTAAAGACTTACTCAATTAATGAATATGAACACTTTATTGCTTTGAAAATGCCGCTTTAGAGAGGCACATCTTGAGTATGTTTGTCCAGCAGCACTTTTCCTCCTCTTCACCCTTTTTCCCTGTCTCTGGTACTTCAGTAAAATCTGTCATGAATTAAAGAGGCTGGCTTGATGGGAATAGGAAAATTGTGTGTACAAAACTGTGCTTGGTTTCCAGTAAATCTATTATATGGATAATAAAGTTGGACAGTTTTTTTGGTTAAAAAGACTGAATCTATCCTTGGGCTGGCACCAACTTTTTCCTACCTTAGCACTGAAACACTGTAACAAAATATAGGGAACAAAATCACACATAAGAGTCCGATCACATTTTTTTCTAAATATTTCCAAAGAATTAAATAACTAAGGTCAAGTAAGTGATGAGCTGAACAGAATATTTTTCCTCTTTATCCAGTCAATGTTTTGAAGTTTAAAAGGATTTTGCTTTGAAAATTGTTCTGTGCAAGCAATTGGCTGGATTTGGAAAAGAGTTTATGTGTTATTCTTTCTAGAAATATATACTTTATTATTTCTCTTTTTAGTAACTTTCTCCTAGAATCTACTTAGTTTATAATCTAAGCAAGAAAATAAACAAACTTCAGGATAGTGGTGATTCAGTGTATAAGCTTTCTTCTAGTATTTTCAGTGGCTGGACCTGAGAGTAAGACACCTATTATACTTTATAGTTCTCTGAATTTGCAGGAAAAAGTCAGAATAATACTCTGAAAAAGCATTCAAAACAATTACTTTGACACTTCCTAAAATTTTGATACTGCACCTAATCTTCCAAACAGGAAGAATTTCTTCCTGTGTGTGGTCTCATTAGGATGAATCCACAGACAAATGTTCACCAAACATTTCTTCAACTAAGCACACTGAGAAACATGTTAATTTAAACAAGCATTTGACGCAACCCAGCATCCAGTATAGCCAGTGACTTTTGTGCCAGTTTTTAATACAAAAAAATATTATTTTCAGCTGACCATGATTGGTAAGGATATCAGCAGGCACACTCAAACTAGTTTATACTATAGCTAAGACAACACGTCACAGCAGTCAAAATAGCAGTCAAAAGACTTCATAGTAGTCAAAACTTATTCCTCTGTTGTGGTATTTTGTGCTGAAGTCAAGTAGAGTTGGGAGAAATGGTTCCACATTAGGTTTTAAAGATGATATGAACTAATTTTGTCTGTAATTGCACAAATAAAAATTGTATTATAGCTTTTTAAATTCCTATTATGTCAACTTAGTTAAATTTATGTATGTAAAAGCAATGTGATAGATGCATTTGAGAGACTGAAAACAAATTAAAACAAGTTTTTCTCTATTTGTCTCCAAGAAATTAGAGTTACAGCACTATTAATCCACATCAGTATTTCACTGGAACACATTTGTTATATCTAACACTTGCTGTATTGCAATTCAGAAAACTTATGCAGTTTATTTTTTATTTTCATTAACATTACTAAAATAGAATCAGTAAAGATTAACTCATAATCTGTGTGCATAAGAATATATAAAAGGTAGTAAATAGTATCAAAACTAAAATATCAACTATTTTTTAACAACTTGCTATATAAAAACAATTTTTACAAATTCTGCCTTTAGTACAGTCTGTATGATGATACAAAAGCAGCACTATGCAGGAAAATGTTAAGTACATATTTGCTTTCATTTACTTCATGCTTTCTATTGAACCCAAGGGGAATTAAGTTCCACCTAAAAGTTAAGGTCCTCTTTATATGCCTTTCTGAATAAGATCTATGTCAATAAGCAATGTGCTATTGTCTATTTTAAGGAGTTTGAGGACATTTTTTAAAAGTAAAAAATGCATGGAAAGAAGAAAATTGAGTAAATAGCACAATGGAGTGTTCTTAGCCCATGTCTAACTTTTTCATACTTTTGATGTCAACTTACCACTCATGAAAGGTGTCATATTAAGACCCCTCAGGCTGAAGTTATTTATAGAGCCACAGACGCACATCATCAGCAGCATTGTCAAATTTAAAATTAATTTCTCCTCTCAAGCTGATCAGAGTTTATACACTGCTAAATAAATAAGGATATTTTCTTCTTTTCATCTTTTTTTTTTATTTTTCAATTCCAGAAAAAAAATAGTGGAAAGTTATTTTCTTAAATGATGAATCCACTTCCCGGCATTAAAGGGGCTTCAAATCACATACATTTTTCTGAAGTAAAGGATTTTTTGTGATCTTGAGCAACTGTGTGATTTTGAAGTCAGGCACTTGGTCTTAAATTGTCAGCCTCCCATGATGCATTATCTCACTTTGTTTTTTTTTTTTTTTTTTTTAATCAGTCTCCAGTCTCCCCAGTCAGCAAGCACCAATTCTCTAGGGAGATTCAGAGGCTAATAGTATAATTCCACATACAGGCAAGTCCAAAATTATACATTGAAGTGAATGCTCATTGATCCAGCCATCACTTGGTCCCGGCAATTAACTTCATCTTCAGCAGAAAGATAACATCTAATGAGCCAAGGGCCAAATGGGAGACAAGTTTTACAAGCTATGCTGTTCATACCACACCTCCCAGGCAACAGTAGTGCAGCAAAAGGTCTTTGTTTTACCTGAATTGCCACAACCATGTCTTTCATGCTCTAGCAAAAACCCATCTATTCTGAGAAACATGAATATTTACAGGGCACACTATAAAGAAAAGTGCTGTTTATGACCATCTCCCAGTACAAGGATTTTAGTATTTGCAGTGCATAGCTGTCTCAGCCTAAGAGTTCTCCTGATAGGAGTATCTCTGTTTAAATAGTTAATAATTAATTAAAGAGGAAATTAATTAATTAAGGTAGAACTAAAAATCTTTTAAAAAATCCATCAAATAAGCACCAGACTGAAACACCAAAGCTTTGTGCACAGTTTCATTTTTGCCGGGGCCAAAAAAAAAGGCTGAGAACATTTCCTGCTTTCCACCTGCCTAACATTTAACTAAAGTTTTTATTATCTCTGGTATGGTACTGCATGAAGAATTTCAGTAAGGCCATAACTCCTTTTTTCCTAAATACTATACCAACACACCTGGACATACTCTCTGATCATGTAAACTCATTTTTAAACATTTAGTTTTATTATTTTAATTTCAATATTTGAAGTTAAGCACCAGAGTGTTCCATGGATCAGAACTTAAAACACTTTTCATATGCACTATTAAAAGAGAAATGTTGATTACTGGTGCTACCAATGGAGTTTGCCTTGAATTTAGGACTAATATCTGGAGTTTAGGAATATTCTATGATATATCTCACCACAGAAACTGAAGCCAGCGCTTCTAAAAAGATTAATAAAAGCCAGATGCATCAAACTTGAAATATATTAGGGTAGATTAATCTCTTAATTTCAACAAAATGAGCAGTTTGGGCAAATCTCAGATATCACCCAGGTTCAGCTCCCTCAAAACCTCTTTGGGCAACTTGAGTTTCATAATGAAAAAACTAGGAAGAAACTAAGGAAGCTCTTGTCAGACCAGATTTTTGACAACTATGTATAGTAGTGTATTCAAAGAATCATAGAATGGTTTGAGTTAGAAGAGACTTTAAAGGTCATCTAGTTCCAACTCACCTGCTGTGAACCTTCCACTAGATCAGGTTGCTCAGAGCTCCATGCAGCCTGGCATTAACCGGGTGCACAGATGGGGCATTCATGTCTTCACTGGGCAGCCTGTTCAAATCCCTCAACACTCTCACAGTAAGGAATTTTTTTTCCTAATATGTGATCTAAACCTACTCTCCATTTAAGGCCATTCCCCCTTGCTCTGTCACTACATCCTATTGTAAAAGGTCCTTCTCCATCTTGTTGGCTCCCTTCAGGTATTGAAAGGCTGCAATTAGGTCACCCTGAGGCTTTTTCTTTTCTGTACTGAACAAACCCAAATATTTTAGCCTTTCCTCAAAAGAGATATGCTCCAACTCCTTAATTATCCTAGTGGCCCTCCGGACTCACTCCAACAACTCCATGTCCTTCCTGTGCTGGGACCCCAGAGCTGGATGCAGCACGGCATGTGGGATCTCACCAGAGCAGAGGGACAGAATCCCCTCACTCTCCCTGCTGGCCACACTGCTTTGGAGGCAGCCCAGGACATTATTTCTGGGCTGAGCGCATATGACTGCATCATGTTCAGTCTCTGATCCATCAGTACCCCCCAGGTCCTTCTCCCCAGGGCAGCTCTTCATTTTTTCTTCCCCAGCCTGTGTTAATTGCAAGGGTTGCGCTGACCCAGGTGCAGCACCCTGCACTTGCTCTTCTATTATGTAAGGCAAATACATTGCAAAAGTCTTTTAAAATATCAAAATACAATGACTAAGTAAAAAGCAAGATTCATGCTTTTGTAATTCTACATTTTCTAATTTAAGACATAACAAATATATTTATCATTACTTGTTTGGAGTTGTTTTATGTCTGTGGAGATCTCTGAAACTCCTATTTTTTTGTCATTCATACTTTTATGAAATGAGACGTTAGCCATGTTACCCTAGTGTGACCTTTTTATCCAATATATTATATAAAATTAAAAATCAGTATCTATAAACAATAAAAGTGCCCTAAAGCAGACTTCTGTTCATATGCTGCCCTTCTTTTATAATAAGAATCTTATAAATTATTTGATATAATCATACACTGCAGCCAAACAACAGGGCTGACAAGTCACAAGGAAATCACTAGAGTCCATTCGAGTAAGTCATATTCAGTAGGCCTAACCTAGACATTCAAAGTGTTTCTAGAGAGAACCTGTAAAAATGTATAATCTTTGAAAATTCACCTCTGGTTCTACCACCTACACGTATTCAGGCTTCCTGGAGGGGATTAAGGGTGACCTAGATAACTATGCTAGGAGTTTTAAGAGACTATTGATGCAATCAAAAAAGATAGGTTAGCCTATATGTGGTGCCATGACTATGACTACTGTCATAGTTGAGCTGATTAAGTACACCATGTAGTCCTTGGGCCTGGCTTAGGGACCTGTGTATTGTATTCATTGTCAGATGATGACACTCTGACGTATTTGAAAACCAAGCCATCTGAAAGATAAAAACTGGATTTAGGTGCCTGAATTTAGATGTCTGTGTTTAAAATTAGACAGTTTAACATAAACAGACAAGTAGTCCTCAGGCTGAAAACAACAGATTAGAAAATAATACTTTAGAATAGAAATGTTCTATCAGACTACATTGCACACCTCTCATATGTTACCCCATTTTTTTTTTTTTTAATGGCCTTCAAGGAATTCAAGGGAGAGCTGGGATGTGCCCCCACACAGGGAGAAATTTTGTCTTCTCTCTACCTGACATATTCTGTGATAGATTAAAAATAATACTGCTGGGGCCTCTGGAGATAGCCTAATACAACTATAGAATCAATCTTTCATTACCAGAAGTAGCATCTTAGATTGAAAATAATTATGAATTTCCATATCATCAAATAAATTTCCAAATGACAGCTTATTTTCCATTTAAAGATGTTATTTAAATTCATAAGCAAACTCACAACCCCATGTTTCTGTTAAAAGAAAAACAAAATTCTATTCCTGCAAAAAATACATGATTTCAAAGATTCTAAGTAAAAATATCTTTAGAAGGTCTTATAGGCAGGATACAGCTTCATATATAAAAGACATCATTAGTTTTAGACCTATAGGTATCTATTTTTCAGGGTTTATTTTTTTTTTGCTTTTTTTTTTCCCCAGAAAGGTGAGTAGTTTAAACAAGCATTACTGTTTAGATCAGTTAGGTGCTAATGTGTTAATTTCAGTATTCTACCATTTAAAAGGCTATCAGATCTTCTGACATTTTAATACAAATACAGTCTGGTGCTGTGACAGCATTTGGCATAGATAGATTTTGCCATGATGTTTCAGATAACCCCAAGTATGTTTCTCTAAATGCATTAAAAATTCTTCACAGTTTCTCTTAACAGATTCAACATGGAGAAGAGTAGATTAGGAAACAGGCTTCATCAGGATAGCACTGATACTTATCTGTAACTTTCTCTTCTTCAGGGTTTTTAAAAATTCCATTTCAGCAACTGCCTGAATTTCTAAAGGTGTCCTATCAAAACTTTATTATATTTATTCGACATAATAGTGGAGACTATTACATTAGATCTATAAAAGAATTTAGGTTCACTGCAGGAAAATAAATATTTTTCTGTATCCATACCCTTTCAGTCAGAAGCCTTCAATGTATAAGTCAGCAAAGTCCCCTAAGTGCTGAGACAGTGTCATTTGGGTAGGAGTTATGACTCCTCGTTCTCTCAATACACCCATAAAGGCAATATTGGCTGTTGCAACTGAATGGAGAGATCTTTATAGGACAAAGTTATGAGAGACAGGTACTCAGAGGCATAGCAACCAGGCAGGGTAAGGCATTATGAAATTAACAAGAGTCACACAGGAAATTCCAGGAGAAAAATGAAAATTTTCCCCCTTGTAACCCACCAGAAAGTTAAAAAGAAAAAAAAACAAACAAAAAGTTAAAACAGGTGTTTCTAGTAATAAATTACCCCAAGAATTAAAAGTTAGCAAATGTGATACTGGTTAACTTTGAGACACTGCTAAGGAGACAGCAAGATAGAAGACAAACTCCTTCCAGTAGGATAAGTAAGAAAGTAATTAGATAGAAAACAACATTCCCAAAAGACATATAAACACTAGCTGAAACCTTTGCACTGATTAATATATAAAACCACTTTGTCATGTTTAAATAGGTCTGCATAGTATCTTATATTCTAGTAGCAGCCCAGAAACAACAAATGGGAGGTCACAGAGCATTCTAATCACATTTCATATTTTTAAAATATTCCCATAACTAGAAAAATGTATAATGTTCTGTAAACTAAATTGATTTAATAATAATGTAATTCAAAAGAAGTACATAAGAAAAAGGACAAAATATCCAGGCCTACAAGGCCATTAACCTAGTAAATCTTTCTATGATGTAAGTTTCCAGTTAAGATCTTATGAAGTAAAGACACAAAAAAGGAAAACAGCATTAAATTTCAAACTCAAGAACTGTTTCATATTATCCTTCATTAAAATTCAGTTCAGGGTCTTGGAAGTAAGTTGCCTCTCAGGGGAAAAAACAGTCACAGGTTTCACAAAGCAAATAATTCTTGCATGTCCTAGCTTAGTGGGTGTATGCTAGAATTTATTCCTCTTCAACAGTAGTTGCTATACACAAATCATTGTACTCCAAGATGTATACACTAAGTCCTTGGTTAGCTGAAAACGTTGCTCTGTAGAGCAGGTGGAAGGGACTTGGGAATGTGGTAAGGCTTGCAACTTTTTCTTGGAATAATCTCACCAGACAATGCATTTCAGTATGAACAGAAATTCTGAGAAGATGGCTCACATATAATTTCAGCTAAGTAGAGCTGCATATGATTTCCTTATATCTAGCTGGTCATTAAATGCTACTTTAGGCCTTTCTGGTAGCTAGTATTTCCAAAGGCACCCAAGAGTATCAAATATCTGAAGTCTCACACAGCTCAAAAAATGTTAATTATCTAACTCACTTGAGCTTCTTTCCCTATGACTTTTGGTTCAATCCTGTAGCAGAATATTATGAAATGCTGAGAGCTTGTTTTCCTGTAAAACCTAAATCCATTGTACTGTAGCAACTTCCTTCAATATAAAGGGGAACCATGTAAATTCTTTTCTTGTAAATGAAGAGAATATATTGCTCAAACAGTAGTTTATTCGTCAGTTCCCAGAGAAATGCAAAGTTCATTTTATAGTTAACTCAGTAGATTCCTTTCTATTTCACCTAAAACATGAAGAGAATCAGAAGTATTAATTTTTTTTAAAGGGGGTTAAAGCCAGGAGGTGAGTAGATAAATTAAATTTCTTTCCAAAAATCATTATTTATATTGAAAACTATATACTCAGTCAGTATCTTTTCAATAATAAAAATAATACCAAACCAGATGTAATGCATAATTCACTCTAAGTTTTAATTAAACTGAAAGAAAAACAACAATAATATCAGAAATACATAATTGTTTTCAATAGTAGCAGCAGCCACTTTATCGAGTTCTAAATTTTCTACAATGAAGCAAAATCTGCTTTCATTTACATCTTTGCAGCTCCACTGATGTTCACTCAGGCTGCAGATAAGAATCAGGTACAAAAATATAATTTGAAAGTGACGTGCAGGAAGACTATGCCTTTTCTTTTTTTTTTTTCCCCCCTTGGCTCATAATTACCATAATATTTTTGAATCTTTTTAAAACTTTTAATATTTTCTATATCCTTCTGGACAAAATATCCAGCCCACAGCTGGATAAACACATTATGTGATGGGTGAGCCAGTCTTTCAGGCTGGACACAAAGGGTTACAGTGAATTGGGTGACATCAGACTGGTGACTATGCGAGTTCTGCAGGGCCCCATCCTTGGCCTTGTTTCTTCAGCATCTTCATAAATGGCTTGGACACAGGACGGGAAGGTACACTAAGCACGTTCACAGATGATACAAAATTGAGAGGAGCTGTTGACTCCAATTAAGGCAGAGAGGTCCTGTTGAGAGACTTGGACAAATTAGTGGCCTGGGAAACCATCAGCCATATGAAGTTTATCAGAGGAAAGTGCCAGCTTCTGCACCTGGGATGGAACAACCCAGGATGTATGGGCAGACCGGGCAATGAAATGCTGGAAAGCAGCACTGCAGAAAGGGACCTGGAGGTCCTGGTCACTGCCAGGCTGGCTATAAGTCAGTGGTGCCTTGACAGCCAGGAGAGACAAACCTGTCTTGGGTACATCAGGCACAGCATCACCAGCTGGGCAAGGGAGGGGACTGTCCCTCTCTGGTCTGAGCTGGGGTGGCCTCACCTCGAGTGCTGGGGGCAGTTCTGGGTGCCACAATAAAAGATATGAAGGTATTAGAGAGTGCACAAAGAAGAGCAACTAAGACAGTGAAAGGCCTTAAGGGGAAGTGTTATGAGGAGTAGCTGAGATCACTTGGTCTGTTCAGCACAGAACAGACTGAGGGAAGACCTCATTGAAGTCTACAACTTTCTTGCGAGGGGAAGAGGGGGGCAGATACTGATCTCTGCTCTGTGATGACCAGTGGCAGGACCCCAGAGAATAGACTGAAGTTGAGTCAGGGTAGGTTTAAGCTAGGTATTAGACAAAGATGCTCAGGCACTGGAACAAGCTGCCTACGGAAGAGGTCACAGCACCAGCCCCTACAGAGGTCAAGAAGTGTTTGGACAATACTGGGGAATACGGTATGGCTCTTGGCGATGGTGCTGTGCAGGGCCAGTATTTGGACTCTGTGACCCTTGTGGGTCCCTTCCAATTCAGCTTATTCTCTGATTCTGTAACTTTGATATCCCCAAGGATAAAATGATGAGATGGATGAGAGCTGATATCAAGTTCTATTAGCGTAATCAAATTTTAGAAGATAATACATGAAAAGATCTCTTAAATTCTAGCATGGATCTGCTAATTTTCTATAGGAAAGATTTCAGTGTTAGACATGCTGAGCCTCTGCCACTGATGCATATAATTCGAGCCTCAGTGTTTCAGCACTTTCTTATAGCTATAGAGCATAATTTCATTATGCTTAACATGAGACATTTATATAGTCTATATCTGAGTTAGCAAATAGAAACAGTATTATATGTAAAATCATGCCTGGTATGTGTTCATTAGGCAAATAGTGTTGATACAGAAACCAAAATGAGCATCTATACCAAAACAAAGGTTTCTTTTTGTGTACATGAAACGCCCCAGTGGATTGACATATAAAGGGAAACCTCATGACCTACCAAAATTAGAATCTCAGACTACAAGAGTAAAGGTAGGAGAGGTGATCAAAATTCTCTAGTTGCTAGGCATTTTATGGAAAGAGGCCACATTCACTCATCTTATTAAAATTCATGAAAATTGAAAATATCCAAAAGCCCAGGAGGGGTGGGGTCACAAAATCTATTTCACAGAACTAGGAAGCTCACTCTAAACTCACCTTGAAAGTACTTTCCCCATCACAGACTTCCTGAGAGACTTTTGAATTCCCTTCTACTTAGGAGGTAATTATAGAACTTCTTTTCCTCCCTTACTAACACATACAGAAAGAGTTCACTTCAGCCTTTTATGCAGATTATGATGATTTGTTCCTGACTAGATCTCTATTGCAAATTATTTCTCCTTTACTCCCTCTCCAATTCATCTATTTAGCTTTATTTCTCTTTCCCATTATTTCTCACATCTCATCCTCAGTGTCAATTGATACCGTAACTACTTCAGTATTAAATATTGTTGAATTTGCACCTCTCTTCTTTTAATTTGCGTTTGCATTTAATTTTAAATTTACTGTTATCAGAAAACAATGACATTCAGGCATAGGGGTGATGGAAGAGGGACTTTAAACAAAGGCTGTTGTCCTGGTTTGAAAGATAGGTATTTGCTAAGAAAGGCAGAAGCCTCCCTTTGAAATGAAAAGTGTGATCCCTCCTCCCTACAAATTATTATAATTTTGGAATTAAGCAATCTCTCAGGCAAGGATATGGCGGTAGGAATAACTGTTCTTTACTGGTATATCTAACAAGACAAACAAAAAACAACAACAGCTATGAAATTACCCACAAACAGAACAGTAACTCAGTCCCAGTGTTTTTTTGGCTGCAGGCACCTTTTCCCTGAGCTGCAGTTCCCGGTGCTGGGGGCGGGCGGGTCCCGCAGAGCTGCAGGAGGGCTGGGGGTGATGGCAGAGCTGTCCCAGGGGGAGAGAGAGATGGAGAGAGAGCCCTCCGCTCATGGTGTGGGTCCTGGTGCTCAGTAGAGTGCTGGATGGTGGCAGGTTACAGTGAGAAAAAACAACAGTGCAGGGTCCGACAGCAGTGAGGATGGCTCCCGATGCTGAGATGGCAGGGATGGGACAGAGGTGTGATCGTCCTTCTTGTCTGAACTCCGTGGGGGAAATGGGCTGAGCCAGAGCCTTCCGTCTGTTCTTCTGGATGTCTGGATATCGAGGGGTTTCCCTCTTCTCTCCCCTCCCCCTTGTCACCAGGGCCCAGTCAACAGGTATTTTAGCGTGACAATGGGGAAAATTCCACAGAGGGAAAAGGGAAAGAACCAGCCCCCAACTGTGTAGTGTATCTCTCCAGTGGATAAATCTTTTAAAAGGTACAAATCAAAAAGCAAAGAATAAATTATTTCTAAAAAGATTTCTAAGGGTACCAGAATAATGAGTTTTTTAAGATCACCACAGTCATTTCATTCAGGAAGATTCTGATTTTATGAGTTTCAAGTGCCTATGATTGATACTTGGCTTATGCAGTCTAGTCTGATCCTAACAGCTACTACTGCTTTTAATTCCTTGTACAAATTGACACTAAATGGAAGATTTGATGTTAAATCTACACCATTCTGTTTTCATATTTGGGAAGTCTGTCTCCTTGTAACACTACCACTACAGTAAGACCACAGAATTTCTCCTTGCTCAGGCACCTCCCCTGTTTTCAGAATATATTAAGATAAATATTTATTAATAGCTAATAAACAGTGTTTCCAAGATAAAACCAAAGCTGTGACATCATTTAACCACCAAAGCAATATTATGTTAGGCAAATTAGAATTAGAGTCAAGAACCATGGCCTTTTTATTTTTTGGTAACAGCCTACTTTTACTCTTAAAAGAAAGCAGGGGTAACACAGCATTTATTCTTTCATCTGGTTTTCTAATATTGGGTAAAAATTGTAGGACATGAATAATAGCAGTATTGCAGCAAACAGCTTGCTAGAATATATCCAAAGACAGCATTCCAAATAAAAGCGGCAGACCTGCCTGGCTCATCACACTCTTTTTCAAGTGATGTCAATGGTCAATAATGGACCAATAGTATTCTCCTGAATGCACCAAGCATACATAAGTGCTAATAAAGAGAAAAAGAAAACGTTCGTGCATGAAGAAGCTATCAAGATTATTGTATTAAGTGACAGTATAAGAATAAAGACTTTCCTCACTCGGAAAGCTGGTCTGCTTTGGAAACAAGCAATCACAGCTGTGACTAAATCAACCAAACTAAACATCCAAAGTTATTAAGATAATACCAAAAGTTATTAATAACAAATTTTTCCTCAGCCTAACTATCTTGCTTTATATATTCACTCAGCCAGCTGCAAAACTCTCTCCCATTCTTGGTGATTTCAACAGTAGCTGCTGGAGAAGCTTTCATAAATTTAGAGTAGGTGTATCAAAATATTTTTAGCATTTAGTGTTTACAGTTCTTTTGTTTAAAATATAAATTTTTATATTCATCAAGCTTAAGCAGAAGTTGTCCCCTACCCTGATGAATAACATGCATATCCAAATTCTAAGGAATCTAAGCCAAAGTTCAATATTTTTTTCTCTTCAAGGTCGTCTACCTCCCCAGGTTTAAATTCTCCCTCTTTCAGAATCCTCTGTCACACAGAGGAGATTTTTTCTATAAATCAATATTGTAATAAAAAATGACTGTTTCTACGCATTCTACATATTAACTGAGTTTCTCTTATACAGATAAAATCATTCACCTTCTGCTCTATATTTGACATTCATTCTTAATAACAGACCTTAATAAAAGAAACACCTGGCAAAAACATGAATCTAAAATATCACTGTGTTAAATCTTGTCTGCTTTGACATAATAGCTAATTACTTAATTTGCTTTCAGAAAGAATAATAAAATTTTGCTGTTTTCAAAGTATACTTTTGAAAAAGAATGCCATCTGAAAGAAGTGCTATGAGTATAGTATGCTAAGTAATAGCTATCATTTTTTTTGTCAGTGAAATGGAAGGCTAGTGTTTTCAGCAAGAATGAAATTAGCAGTTTATCCATGAAAAAATGTAAAAACCAAAGCCAAATTATATGTTTTTCCCTCAAATTATTATAACATAAATATCCCTTGTCATGGTTTAACCCCAGCCAGCAGCTAAGCACCACACAGCTGTTCACTCACTCCCCCACAGTGGTTTGAAGGAGAGAACAGGAAAAGTGAGAAAAATGTTGAGATACATCCAGCTTCATAGGTAAAGCAAAAGCCACACTCAAGCAAAGTCATTCACCACTTCCCATGGGCAGGCAGCTGTTTGGCCATCCCAAGGAAAACAGTAGTCCATCACATGTTATGGTGACTCGGAACAACAAACATCATCACTCCAAACATGCCCTCTTCCTCCTTCCCCCAGTATTATATGCTGAGCATGACTCCATATAGTAAGAGATTATCCCAGTGGTCAGCTGGAGCCAGTTGTCTTGGCTGTTCCCCCTCACAGTTTCTTGTGCACCCACAAGTGCTACTTGCTGGAGAAAGATGAGAAGTAGAAAAGGCCTTCAGGCTGTACAAGAACTACTCAGCAGTAAGGAAAACATCCCTGAATTAGCAACATTTTCCAGCACAAATCCAAAATACATCCCCATAGTAGGTACTGTGAAGAAAATTATCTCCATCCCAGCTAAAAAACCACATCCCTGTAGCACCTGTATGGAAAACAATACATACATGATAAAATAGCTCTCCAGCACATATACACGAGGAAAAAATTACCTTCCAAAATTTTAACAGGAGAATTGTCAAATCACTATTTTATCTCAATCCGTTAATTTAGTTAACAGGAAAGAGGAGGCAAAGCATAAGAGACCAATTGAGCAATACCAGCCGCCAAGAAATATTTGCAGGTTCTGCTAAATACTGTCATCCCAAAATGGGTTCGCTAATCTTGGGAGAGCCCTCCTGAGAGCAGCTGCAACTTGAATCACTGTATTTTGAGCAAAGTTCTGTTCCATACTGATATAAACACTGAATTCTACAAGTCATAGAATTAAAAAAAAAAAAAACACTAACAAAAAACATTATTACAGCACACACTTCCATTTCATAATAATTACTTACCCAGATATTTCCATCTTGGTGATATGGTTTCCAGTTTCTCCCTGTATCACTGTAGAGCATCCGATATTGAGTGACCCAGTCAGAGCTGCTGTACCTGCCTTGAGTTGCAATAGCACTGATCTGCTTCCTACTCCCAAAATCCACTTGCAGCCATTGGTAATGATCACTGTCTGATGGAGACCAACCTCCCGCACCTGTTGTGTAGAAGCAGAATGGAGATTTAAATCTCAGGTAGTTGCTTTGCTGTGAACTCATTGTGAAGATTCTGACTGCTGGAAGTCAGCCCAGCTGAAAAGAATATAATACAAAAAAAGTTTGAACACATACAAAAGAAATATGAGTTTCCATTTAAAAATAATGCAGAAAAAACTTTAGCACAGCATTTAAGTACATTAAATCTATTGCCCTAATCATATTTTATATAATTATAATGATTTGATGGGATGCCTGCTAACCAATCAATGCCTTTATAATGCTTTAATTACAGTTTATTACTTTTTGCTAAATTATAATTTTTCAAGGGTTGACCAATTTTCCATTAAGTTCTTTGTCAGAATAAGACACAAATAAATACAAATTTTTGGATTTTCTATGCCTTTTCAATAACATTTTCAAGTTGAAGAGATAATACAGATAAAAACTGAGGAAGTAAGAGAAAGTTCTCTGCTTTATTATATTTCACTATAGAGCAGAAACTGAAAGATCTACCAGAAGAATTGAGAAAGGAGCAGGTACTCCAGGGCTAGATCTGATTTTGATCTGCTGGTTGTACAGTCTTCCACAGATTACATTGGCAGATGCCTTACACAAGTGTTATTGCTCTTTATGGGTCTATGAATTAATTTGACAGTAATACTATTAATATTCTTCTCAACCACTAGACTACATTAAACTGTTCTAAATAAAGAAGGCCAGTGATGCATAGATAAATACAGTATTGAGACATTAATGCAATTTCTTATTCTGAAATAAAAATATTAAGGGGGAAACAGTATTAGGATTCTTCAGAGAATAATAAAATTTCTCAGATATATATTATAATGATATAGCTATTATAATGGTAAGCATTAGGAAATATATGAAATAAAAACTCATCTATCAAAATAGAGAAAAAGTGGAGTATCATTCTCTTTATAATCATAACAGACATTAATACACAGAAAAATGCTTACAGACTTGATGTGATTTACAGGGGATTTATTTTGCTTTTAGCTTTGAACCAAATAAATGTATTGGCACACCATCAAATCATGCAGTCTAGTCCATGGGCCAATTTTTATTACTTTTAATTTCACTTATAGTCTTCAATTGATGTCACAAGCTTTGCCTGCTTGCCAAACAAGCAACTTTGCTATACTGCATCTTATATACTCCCATCATTAGGCGGCAGCATTGCCTCAGTCTTAGACAACCCTAAAACTAATTCAGCTGCTAGAGGTGTTAACATTTGCAGGTCATTGGACATTTTAATGCCTTGTGTGGTTGTCCTTCATTGTAATTAAAAGTGTAGCACTACAACAATGACAACTAATTTGTTAAAATTCTCAAGATTTACAATAGATGCTTTCTCCCTGCTTTACCCAGCAAAATAAACAGGATACTTTAGCTGTAGGGAATAGTTCAATACTATTTAAAATATATAAACCCAAAAAACCACCCTTACTGAAAAGGACTTCCAGGAAAAATATTCCCACACATTCCCAAATTCAAACTAGATCTAGTTTTGCAGAGACTGATCATTGAAAACAGAATGCAACTTCTTCATAACTACTATGCACAGAGATTAGAAGAGTTAAATCTACATACTTGTAATAACAGAGATGGTGTTTTCCCTCACTATCCTAATACCATCATCAAATTTATGTGTATGCGATTGATAGCACACAAAAGATAAGAAGTTTGCACTGGACAAAAGCCATCTTTATAAAAAGCCCTTTGATGGCTACTGAAAAAAAAAAAAAACAAGGTTCAAATGTAGGCATTTTGAAAAATTTTTATGAAAGACAAAGTTAAGCAGTCAATCTATACAATTTCCTTCATCAATGCAATTGATGAAAAACTGTGACATAATATAATGCTGTGAAGGTTAAAATAGATATTATGGCTTTTACCGTAATGCAGGAGGTTTACATTAGACCAGGAGATATTGTTAAGCACATGTAAAGGAAAATACTTTGAAAAATAAAAATATATAATTTCTTTATTTAGTACATTCATATTACTGAGACAAGACTTTGGCCTTCTGTAATTGATAAAAAGTCACTGTAAATTTCAACTAGGTTTCAAAGAGTCTTCACCTACAAATCCTTTGAAAAATTTGTAAAAATTGAGTACCAGCATTCCTTTCCTCAGTTGTTTATTTTCATGTAAGAAGAGCTGGAAAGCATTTTTCAGATCATGCTTAAGAAAAGTTAGAGACGTGACACAACACTCACATCCAGGCCATGAGATGGAAACACTAGTTTTGCAAGACAGACTGTCCTATAACCATTTCTAGCAAAGAAGAGTCAAGGCTTTTAGTCAAGGTTGCAAAGAGCAGCAATAATCTTATCCTATATCTTAGTTTCAGATTTGCCTTCTGGCTTTTCCAAGCAAGTAAATAAATAAATAAATAAATTGTCAAAAAGATGAAGGAGAATGCTGTATTACAGCCAAACGTGCTGCTTAACAGACCAGCATGGTAAATGAATGGGGGTCAGTTTGAGCAGTCTGGGCAGCCATCAGCCAATCATCAGAAGCAGCCTGTGAGCATCAATTAAAATTATCCTCTTCCACTTTGATTCACCAGACTGTGTAATTCTGGGGAGATGACTACTTTGTTCATTTTGTTGGTGATAAATTTAACCTCTAGTGGGTCCAGGAACCTTTTTTTTCCCTTCATTTTTTTTTTCAGGTGCAATGCTCTGAATAAGTTATAAAAATGTTGTATTACATATGAATTTCCCTACTGTGAAATCTTGAAAGCACCCTGAATTCACTGGAGGAATTTAAGTACATTTGTATCTCCATTCAATCTAAGTAGGTACAAAAATCACACATCCCCATAAATGTGTATATGCACACAGTTCTGCATATAGTTAAATATTTTGCTGAATAAAACTCTGCTTTTTCACCAGAATTCGTAATTTGGTTTGATATGGGATTGGGAAAAGATACATTACTGATAAATAATATATTTTGCCTTTTTGAAGGAGTGAGGAACTTGGAAATCAAACCTATTTTCTACAATATGGCACTATTTTTGAAATAAACAGAACTTTATGGGCAGTACATTATGAAAGAATAAAGAATTATCTTTAGGGAGGAATCAAAATAACAGCATGTTAGTAGTTTACAGGGAACATTACATCATACTGAAATGAGTGGTGTATTAAAATTGTTGAATTACTACTCAGAGTTACTATTCACACCTTGGTGTAAATTGTTAATTTTTAATAGTTATAGGCTCTATCCTGAATTTTATTACGTTTATTACCTGCGCTTTTTATTAAGGCAGAAAAATAGGCACTGGATACATGTTTTTTTAATACAATGCTCCCTTTATTTCATGTACTGCCTTTTAATGACAAATAGAGCAATATACTATGAAATCAATAGACTTACAAATTAGAAGGAGATTAGAACTAATAAACTGTTGTAAAGATACTAAGCAGATGCATATAATACAATTTACTTTCCTTAAAAAGGTAGGAAGCATTTATGGAGCTTTTTGATAATAGTGCAATGAATTCAACTGCAAACAATACCTGCTTCCTATTTCTTTTTTATGCTCTTCCAGAATGCAATGTGATAAAAAATATTTACACAGTCAGCAGCAAAAATATTTGACCCAGTGATATGAGGCAAGTGAATCATGAGATACTGTGATTTATACGACATAGCACTCCACCACACACAGGGCAACTCATTTAAACTTGAGCAAGAACCACTGTACATTAACTTTTGTCAACAGAGAGCTCCGAGTTCAGTAACAGTAAAGTCATCACTGAGCATGTGGCTCATATATCTTTGTGCATCCAAGAATTTTTCCTGTGCATAAAAGCCTGTAAGTTTAATCAGCACAGCCAGCTGGAGCATTCCTGTGGTAAAAGGTGGCCATGAAAGATTACATCAAGCTTTATTTTCAAAACAAGTAATTTGATCTGCTCCTAGTGTAGACTCACCAAAATATTGAAATTAACACATGACATGTCTCCATGTCATATGGAGAAGACATAAAATTATATTCAGAATGCTAAGAACTTGCAAAAGCGGAAGTTTTTAATGATTTTACACCAAATAAAAATGATTGCTAACAAACAGTATTAGCTTCATTACAAGAGTTGAAGTTCACAGGCTCAATTTCTTTAACTTATGAATACTCCAATGTGTTTCCTGTTTTTTATTGCATTTTATTCCACAGGTACGTTTTGTGGAACAGAAAGCAGCATGAAAAACATAGTTTATCTCTGAATGACACATGGACAATATATTTCAAGGAGTATAACAAATTTAAGTCAACTTGGGCTTATTTTCATCTACAGTCTCTTCCTTTTAATTAATTACACATTTCAGTTTCCTATTCAAAGTTGGGGAGTGAGTTACCTCCCATTTACTGCAAAGATAGGCAACATGATGAGTTAGCCTTACTTTCGTATCATCCTCCATGATGAATTATCAGTAAGCAGCAAAGCTCACAGATTTTATATTTTTATCCAAACTGTCATAGGATACTGAGTTTACAGATCTGTAAGAAGGAGGACATTATTATTTTTGAAAATATATGTTCTGTTTCAGGTAAAAATCATTCTTTTGAAAATTTGGGACTTTCATTTTTACTCATGATAAAAACTGGGAACATTAACTTGCACTGGAAGAAATCCATTCTTGTTTTAGTCTCCCTTGTTCATCACTCCCTACTTCAAATCACAAAATTAAAAATATCAGTAAGTCTAGTGTTCTACTCTTTCCCAATCCCCAATCAGTAATAAAAAAGTTTCAATGACATGAATTAAAAAAAAAATAAGATCCTTACTCAGAATTTTAATTTAAAGGCAAATTATAGGTGTGAGATGTAGGTTTTGGGGTAGTTACAAATCAGGGGATTACTTTATCTGATCATGGAACAATTCCATAGCCTTTCATCAAGGAAAAAAAAAAAAGGCCTTTTTATATAATTATGTAATAATAGCCTGAAACATTCCTAGAGTTTGAATCATCTTATTTTTATGGGAAAACCACAACATAATCTTTCAATGAGAACTAACACTTTCTAGGTCACTGCAATAGCGCAAAATCAATACTGTTTGACACCTTGCTATTTTCCAAGACATTGCTTGTCATTCTGCTACATAAAAGATAAATCAAGACCAAAAAGAAATCTTTGAAATACTGAGATCATTAATTTACTGCAGTTCAGAGAAAATATGTGCAGCCATTTTCTACAGTGCCTAGAAAACAATATAAGAGACCCAATTTCCTAAATGGGATAAATCTACCTGCACTCTTTGTCACTATTGTAGTTAAGCAGGACATTGATGGAGGTTTTCATTTATGCCTTGTCTTCCTCTGCCCATTTTATAATACAGTGTAGATAAAGACATTACTAAGAGAAAATAAAATGCTTCCAGCTGTGAGGCCCCCAACAAAGGCCTCATCCTACAAAAAAGATGGAGAGAGACTTTTTTCTAAGGGTATGTAGTGACACAACAAGGGGGAATGTCTTCAAACTGAGAGAGAGTAGATTTAGGTTAGACATTAGGAAGAAATTCTTTACTGTGAGGCTGGTGAGACACTGCAACAAGTTGCCCAGAGAAGTTGTACATGCCCTATTCTTGGCAGTGTTCAAGGTCAGGTTGAAGAGGGCTTTCTGGTCTGGTAGAAGGTGTTGAAACTAGATGATCTTTAAGGTCTCTTCCAATCCTGGAACATTACAGTGGATCCAGTCACACTGGGAAAAGTTATGCTTATATAGAATCTTGGATGATTAATGACTTCGCACTTTAAGCTGCTTTGAGGGTGGGTCACATTTACCATGGACTTGATAGAATCCTCCCACAAAGATGCTTCAGCCCTCTTACGGGGCTTTACTTCTAACTGAAACAATCTTTTCCTAATACTGGCATGGACAAACACTTATTTCCTTATCATAAAGAGCATGCATTTGTTTATTTTTTGTATACATCTACTGTTCTAGATAAATTTTGATTTATAATCCATTCCCTATCTTCAGGGTAGGGATTGACTTTTGCAATTTTGAAAAGGTCTTCTTTTTACGTATAACAGCAGGGATACATTTGCTGACAAGACACCAATGATAGGCAAATAATGAACATTCAGCTTCAAAAGAAGCAAAGGCTGATATTTAGAAGGTAAAAAATACTGAGCACAAAAAATACATAGCAGTATGAGAGAAGAGAATAAAAATGATGACTAGATAGCTTCTTCTCTAGAATGCACTATTAGAATCTACCCCAAATCAAACCACATTTACTAAAAACTGGGAAATTAAATCCAATCCTACTTCTCTATGAATTTCAACAACTTTCTAGAAGTGCAGCAAGAGTCAGGAGAAAGTAAGCTCTGAAGCTCTAAGTTCCCTAAAATATACATCTAATAAAACTCATTTTGCAGGGGTAGAAGATTGGAAAGATCCAACATTCATTCCTCAAATTAGCTTTCCTTCTCAGCAGCTGAAAAACGCAAGCCTATAAAAGGGGGTGTGTTTTCCATTTTTTAAACTATGTAAAACAACTTCTATTTTGGTGGAGGAGAGTAAGAATCAGCCATTATTCACTTCAGCAAATACTTTTTTGACATTGTTAGACTAATTTTAGAAGACTTGCCTTCTAGTAAAAAAAATAGACAGGGCCTGTATGTGTAAAAAAATCCCTAATTATATTTCTTAAAATTATTTCATTTTCATTTAAAAACCTGAAAGTTAAAAGTAGAAATAACCCAAGGGATAATAGAAGTTATCAGGATACAAGCCACATAGATCTTTTTAAAAAGAACATTAAAATTACTATATTATTTTTTAAATCCCAATAGATCTTTCTTACAGTAAATGCAATTAAAATAAATCCCTTGATGTAGTGTCTGCTTCTTAATACCCACTGCTTCCTAGTATATCATAACTGAGCACACACCACATATGAGGGAATGAACAGTCAATCTGCCCTAAGGAACAGTGGTAATATCTAACAAAAATTGATGCAAAAGAGATCTCGTTGTCATTCATAGTTGTCAGACTCAAAGCAGTGGAAAAAACGTTACAAACCTAAGGAGTCTCATATCCTGAATTCACTGTTGGGAAACAAACACTTTGCAGCTTTGGTTATTTTAACGAACACATCACTTTAAACTATGCCTTTCCCATCTGTTCTGCTTTCTAATTACATATGCAAAAAGAAGCTCATTCACAACTGCATCCTAATGGAATCTTAAACAAAACTTGGACGAGATTTAAATATTCTGTGTGCATCATCTGTATTCAAGGCATCATGCAGCTTCTTCTCCATGAGGTGTTTTCTTGTTTTTCAGGCAGAAAGTTGAGGCAAGGCAATGAATTGCTGTACCCTGGTATACAAATCCCTCGCATTCAAAACCACAGTGGCATACAAAACATGAGGTAGACAGATCTCCCTTTCCTCACATCACCTTTGCAAGTACCACAACACAAATCTCTCATTGTATGTTTATGCATTGCAGCACTGGGGTTTTCCTGACAACTCAGGTCATATCCCCAGCAAGAACTAGCAAGTGTATAGTTAATGGAGAACAGATACTACCTCTGCAGTGTCTGTGCTGAGGATCGAGCTCTGTTTAGTAGATTCTTATCCAAGATTTTAATGATGATCAGATCACAAATAGTAAAGTTTTACAGATTCTGACTGAATAGCATTTACATCACTTTAAAATATAGGTACAAGCCCATCACAACACATTCTTGCAACTGCCATGATCCTTTCTTAGTAGAGATGCCAGAGAGAAAGGAATTAAGGTATTCCAGCATCTGATTTGTACCATTTCAATAGCAATGAGATGCCTAAACACTTTATTCACCTAACTCATCTCCTGTTCCCATTAGTTGAGCCCACAAATTAATGGAAGCAAAGCTGAATTCCTGAAAGTTATATCATGGTGTTCTAGCTTATGTTGATTAATATCTTTCCCTCAAGTGATTGCACATGAAAAAATGATTAAATGATGTAATTCTGGCTTGCATATCTTGTTCTGTGACAAGACTTCAGCCATAAAAGATAAAAGCTGAACCTCCAATCTTACAGAGATTTGCCGTGTGAGATCCTGCAGGGATCATAGTTTCTGCCATTGTGTTTCAGTATATACCAGAGTTCTAGTGACGTGCAAACAACACTAGTGAAATGATCACTGTAAACAAATAGAAGCCACATGATTACTTCATTCTACTCACTATCTGTTTTCTACCTATATTTTTTAACTGCAAACCTCCTGGTCTGCATCTCTGACAAAAAAATCTCCTTTGAAATGCCCTGCTCATGGTGTACTCCCTCCAGCTCTTTCAGGCCCTTAAAGAGTCCTATCAAGTAGGGAAAAAAAAAAGAAAAAGACCTGGCTCCTGACATTAAATACAGTAGTTCTGAAGTCCAGCTCCCTTAATGACTGCCAACAGTCAAACTTTGCTGGCTGCTACGGACTGCAACATCCACGTGGGCTCAGCTCATGGACTGCTACAGAGTCTGAAGACTACACACTTTTTCCTCTGTTACTTTTTTACATTTCTACCAATTTGTTTTTCATACTGCTGTGGGTTTGGTTCGAGATTTTTAGTTTGCTTGGTTTTTATAAAGTTCTTCTTTGAAGATTGGGAAGAAAAAATCCATTCAGGAATATATTCAGGTTGAAGACTCTTCCCTATTGTTTCCCTAGTGTTTCCTATCCAGGCTAAACCTGCTTTTCCTCTATACACTTTTCCATCTGCTCAAAATTTCAAACCTGAATTCCCATTGCACAGGAATTTATAAGAAGCCGGTCTCAACCCAAACGGTGGTGATTTCTCAAAGATCAAAATTGTCAAAAAAAAGTCTGAAATCTTCTTGCCTTCTTGAGTGGTAAAATGACAGTGCATTTTGATAATTTTCACAAAAATATTATGAGTGAAGCTAATGAATTTTCATAAAGAGAAACAAAATTATTGAAAGTAAAAAAAGTAAATCAGCCATTGCAACTGAAATTTTCTGAATAGCCAGAAATAGTTTTGTGTGTCTTTTCTGTATGCAAATTGCGTAGAAAATTAACAATTAGAGGGAGATATACTATCCTCTTATTTGTCAATGCAGTATTGACCCAATCCTGAGAAAAGGACAGGACTCCTCCCTATCTGCTTCATTGATTAGACGCTGTTTCCAAGTGCTTCTGCAAATCATACCTTGCTCAAACATCACAGGAGCTCTGACAGCACCAGTGCCATGCATGAGTACAAGCTACCACTACTGCTCAATCTGTCCTAGTACACTGAATTATTCTGCCTTTGTTTCAACAAGCAGGATCACAGAATTGTGAAATGTTGAGAGATTACTCTTGAAATATAATATACTGCTAATTCTAGGCATGTGTGGCATTTTCTGTTTTTGCAAAGTTAAAAGATAATTATATTTTCCATTAATGCATCTACTGCAAGTAGTACCAAGATGCTTATCCTTTCTCGCCATTAAGAAAATATATCCTATTTTTAAAAATTATTCTGTACTGCATCCATTTTGGTGATGAAAGCTCATATTATGTTTTTTATTTTGCTATTAGCAAAACATTTATTGATATCATATGTAGAGTTGCAACAACATCAGAGGAACAATTTTCTTCTTTATTTTGATTTGCAAAATAATATCTTCAAGATAGAACTATACTATAGTAGAATTCAACTTTTTAGGACAGCAATTTGCCTGAAGTCTATGGTAAAACACTAATAAACAGTGAGGATTCCCTAATGAGTTTTTACTCCTTGGAGCCAAAACTGTATACATAAATCATTATAATCATGTGAGACTATATGAGGGGGGAAAAAAAAAGCCAGCATAAGAAGTTAACAATACACTAATAAATGTATCAGTGTCTTATCAGTGGCATCAAATTTTAATTTACCCTCATGGGATTAGCTAATCTGATACATTTTAGACACTCATCAGGGTAAGAAATTCTGCTAGGATTTTTATTCAATATAAATTAATGGGAACTCAAAGTTAATTCAGCAGAGCATTTTAAAAATTACACAATAATAAATTAAAAGACCCAAATGCACACTCCAACACTTCTTTTAAAAACTTTAACTCACAGAAGGGATGAGAATATGGAAATGTTAACTATACAGTAAGAGGGTTCAATGTACATAGTCTGGGGGAGGATTCAAAGCAGGATTTAACTTCAGGTGTCCTGAATCATCCCCACTTCTCCCCCTGCCTCCCTTAGCCCTCTAACACTCTTAAGATGACATGGCTCCCTAGGCAGAAATTAATCTCTCTGCAGTTTCCACACTCTTTAAGCTCTTCAGGCTACAAATTGAAGTACTTGTTCTGAATGCATTTTTTTTTCAACACTGTCAGTCAAGACTCAACACTGCTGAGAAGAAAAAGGAACTTTTGCATTCACTAACTGAATATACCCACTCCCCCAACAAAAGGGAAAAAAAATCCCACCACCTCAAACAGCTAGACTGCAGACTGGACCTAAGTAATTTCTGTTGGTACAGAGCATAAATTGGCAGATAAAGAAACAGTCATGGCTACAAAAAGAGTATTGAAGACAGAAATCATCTAACTTGACAGAAGCAATGCCCAGACAAGACCTAATTGAGGATAAAAATAGCTTTAGTTGTGTTTACAGTGTAAGTTGCTGTAACACATCATTCACCTCACACAGACAACTGAGAAAATAAACAGTATTTTGAAACGTTATGAGGAATGCTGTATTGCTAAAGCCAGTGATTTCTACTACTTCACCATAAATGCACAACACATGGTTTCATCCCCACAGAGCTTGCTGCTCCGACCTTACAGCAGCTACATCAGTCTATTCTTGAATAAAACTCATGGTTTTTCCTGCATGCTGAAGCAAGCAAGTCTTACTAACAGCCTTCAAGGAAATTTCCATCACTGAGCTTGGACAGGGAAACAGTACTGCAGCTCAAGATAAATTGTTCAGGAACATCCATGCAACTGTATGACAGCTTTTCCATGCCCTTCTGACTCACTTTTATGCTGCAAAAAGCCACTATCATAGACAGTGTTCCTCTGCTTTCAGTTACATGAATATGACTCCTACTGAAGACAGAGAGATTTTCCTTAAGGCAGAATCCCAGGAAATAAGTATGCAGCAAGAGCTTCTAAAGCACTAAACCAGCTAAATCACTACTTCTGTAAAAATTGAATCCTATGATTATTGTGCTATAAAAATGTTTTAAACAGACAAAACCACATCGCTTAAGAAGATAAAGTGAGATATATGATAATTCTATTATAGTTAGAATACAGATTTAAATACAGGTTTTTGAGAAAAATGAAAGAAAAAAAATATGCTATTAATTGTTGGTTTAAAAGCATCTTATCCCATAATTGAGCTTCTGATTTGGCAATGATAATTAAGCATCAGAGTCACTTACAAGATCTAGCCAATGCTTATGAAGCCATGGCAACTATTTTTCTCTTTTACTTTTTACTACTACAATGAATTTTTCTTCTTATTAGTAGAAGCAAAGTATCATTTGGAGAACAAAAGGTTTGTTTGTCATAGATTTTACAAAGCAAATTTGCCACAAATGTTACTCCAGTAAAAACATTTATGTCTGTAACATATATTAATTTGATCTATCAAGATGTATAACATCATTAAGTTATTCCTGACATGCTCCAGAAAACTGGGTTGACTACATCCCCCTCTGACACTCTTCCAGCACATGTCAGAGATTAAAGTTTTGTATGAGAATGAAGGTATCCAATCTGGAGGTGTTTTTAATTTGTTCAAAGAATATGGCACCCACTTTCTCATCCTAATTTTGTGTATTGTAATACATTCTTGCCAAAATTTCACCCCTCACTGGCTTTTCCTTGGACCCTGACACACAATGTCTTAATGACAGGCCCAGCTCTACATTCCCAGTCTGTGTTTATTTGTGTGCATCACTTGAGAGGTATCTCTTTGCTCTTTCTCCTCCTGATGTCTCTTGTTTTTGCAGCTTTTGTTTTCCAACCCCAGACACCACTTTCCTATTCAACTGGGGGCCATAATTTTCATGTGCTGCCCTAAATTCAGTGGAGGAACGAAAAGACAGGGAGCTGAATCATTCATCCTGTGAGGAGAGACTGAATGACCAGGCCTTGTTCAGCCTTGAAAATAAATGAGATAAGGAAATATTGTATGATCTGACTGTCTTTAACAGGCTAAGGTATTTCACATCATTAAGATCATAAAAGAAGGGCCCTAGTCCCTAAAAGCTTTCCTATTCTCCTTAAATAAGAACCTCTAATCTACAGGGGGTTGAATTTTCCTGAAATTCTGTTGCTAAAATTGCCAAGCTAAGTAATATTTCTGCTCTAGAAAACAATTCAGTAATAAATTCTCATGATCTTGCACACTTGCTAATTTATTTTGCCTTTGAAAAAAAATTCCTCTGTATTGCATAATCAGCACTAGCAGCTATTATCTACATCAGGACAACATATTGATTTTCCATATGGAATTGACCTTTACTTATTCATGATATCACTTTATATCATATTTCTTTAAAATTCTTGATATTGGTAAATCTTACTGCCATGGAAGTGGACTTCTCCAATTTTCATATTTTCCAGCCTGATGCTCATGGTCAACAACTTTGACATTATTTCTAAATAGGAATTTTTGAGAAGCAATAGGGTTGTCCCACAAAACTCCCAAAAATACACAAAAACCCCCATGAGCCCCTGGAGACTGAGAAACATGCTGTGAATTTCTTAAATTCATTCTGTAAGAAAAAGTAGAAATGGGCATAAAAAGAGCAGAAAATTAGAAAATTAGCTTTCAAATTCTTGTCTCGTAAAGGAAGTTATGGATTAAAGCCATGGATTAGAAGAAGAAAAATTCTCACATATTAAAAACAAAGTTTATCACAAAACATTTACCAGTAGTTTCACAATGAAGTCAGTGAAATGGGACTAGAAAATGTCATCTTCATTTGGCTGTCATTTGTTTGCATCAGTGCAAAAAGACTATAGTCACAACAATAAGAGTTGGTTCAGCATGTCCTATAAGAGATGCCATACCATTTTGCTACCTTTGTTAACATTCTGCTACAAGGTCTAAAATTCTGAATACCGTGCCTTCAGCTCGTTAGATTGAGTAGTGTCAGTATCTGCAGAATGACCTGGGAGGAGACACAAGTACATCTTGTGGAACCAGAGGATGAGATCAGCAATATGCAAGATATACTGCTGGGTATACAAACGTGCTGAAAAAACTGAAAGTCAAAATAACCGTGATTTAATAGTCTTCACCAAAGATCCAGAAGAAAAAAAGAAAATCATACTTGATTCTTAAACAGCAAAACAATGTGAAATATTCTAGATACAATGTTCCTCTGGGTCTAAGGGTACTACTAATTTTTGCTTACAGACTTGAAGTTGTCAGTTACATTTCTCTGGGCATACTGCATGTTTGGAGTACAGCCAACATTTAAATATTCCTTGCACTTATTATAAAACTCGCTGAATCCACATGTTGAGGGCTGGTTCTTTCCCTTTTCCCTCTGTGGAATTTTCCCCATTGTCATGCTAAGATACCTATTGACTGGGCCCTGGTGACAAGGGGGAGGGGAGAGAAGAGGGAAACCCCGCGAGATTCAAACAGCCAGAAGAGGAAGGGGAAGGCTCTGGCTCGCCCTATTTCCCCTGTGGAGTTCGGATGAGAAGGACGATCGCCGCTTCTGTCCCATCCCTGCCATCCCAGCGCCAGGAGCCACCCTCACTGCTGTCGGACCCTGCACTGCTGCCTTCTCACTGTAACCTGCCACCATCCAGCACTCTGCTGAGCACTGGGACCCACACTGTGAGCAGAGGGCTCTCTCCATCTCTTTCTCCCCCTGGGACAGCGCTGCCATCACCCCCAGCCCTCCTGCAGCTCTGCAGGACCTGCCCGCCCCCAGCACCGGGAACTGCAGCTCAGGGAAAAGGTGCCTGCAGCCAGAAAGGACTGGGACTGAGTTACTGTTCTGTTTGTGGGTAATTTCATAGCTGTTGTTGTTCTTGTTTGTCGTGTTAGATATATTAGTAAAGAACTGTTATTCCTATCCCCACATCTTTGCCTGAGAGATTGCTTAATTCCAAAATTATAATAATTTGTAGGGAGAGGGGATCACACTCCTCATTTCAGAGGGAGGTTTCTGCCTTTTTTTAGCAAATACCTGTCTTTCAGGACACCGCAGTAACTGGAATAGTTTGTTTCCGCCAATTTTCTCCTTCTTTGTACAACTTTGCCTGACATATTCATGTTTAAGGGTAGTATTGCCACAAACCATGGAAAATTATCTAAAACAGTAGCTTGTGTCATGTCAACATCCCTGGAGCTACACGCATCTGATGAAGGATTACATGCAAGTCAGAACATATTGTATTGCACTCTATCATGCCTGATCTTCACTGACAAGTTTCTTCAACACTAAAGCTGAGTTTCTGAAGTGACAAGCCTCAGAAATCAAGCAACTGCAAAATCTCCACAAATATTCCAGAATTCCAAAAAACACAGCAATTTTTATTATATATATTTTAATCAGGCTGGTGATCACTGAGCACTGCCACAAAGTTAACAATGCCTCTGCCACAGCCATCAGCTTTTTAATGTGCTACTTTTCTTGGTGATCTCTCTCTGTATGATATGATTTCATTTTCTATTAGCCTTGAATAACTTAATGGAATTTGAGGTCATGGAAATGGCTGTGACACAGAAGGCACCAGTATTGCAACAGATTAAGCATATGCTTTTTGGTGAAGTTAAATCACCACATAGCATCAAATGCAAACAACTGCTAAAATCCTTTCACTTGTTAAAGAATCCTTTTTATAGGAACAAGCTTTGTGAGAAAGCTGAAGTCCTGGAGCTCTTCATTCAGAAAAGGGAATTTGTTTTTTGTATCTACGAAGTGCAAGTATCTTTATACACCTTCCACATCCCCACCCATAGCCAATATTTATTCTGCTATTAAACTGAATTTCTGGGCACTTCCTGGGGTTTTAATTGACTGTGCCAAATCACCAAAAGAGACCAAAAAAATGCATGAAAAAATCCTTCTTTTTATAGGGGGATAATTGTTATAAAAGGTTAGCTTTATCATTTGGAGTTTACCTCTTATTTAGCATGAGTTCTTCTTTCAAAGGAATTCTTAGATAAATTGTTGAACTTCATTTTATAGTTTTATCTATCTATCTAGCAAAGGAAAGTTTGACGCTCAGATGCTCAACTCTATATTATAGAAGCACATTACATACTTTCCAGCAAGCATAGTTAAAAAGAACAATATAATCCCTCTAGGAAAAAAAAAGAAATCAAACGCAGACATGCTACATTAGCTTTATAAAAACCAGGAAAGACATTTACAAACTCTCTGGCCAGAGGGTCCCTTTAGGAACAAACACAAATGATCCTGTTTTTTACATAATTTTCCTTCACTAGCGCTATCCACAGTACAACATATCCTTTCAATTTGAACTAGACAGTGCTGCGACAGCTACACATTAAAGTGTGTCCTAATTTGTTAAGAGCAGTTTTCTGAATTAGCTCTGTAGACACTGCATATCAATGTAGCCTTGTTTCAACAGATCTGAATGCATGTTTTTCCTATCTTATGTTTTCCATATAAATTATCAAGAAAAAAGACTGACACTCTCTCCATTAATATTAAGAACATAAAGGGATTTCTGTTCTAGACTTCCCTGGAAAATTACGAAGTTTAGGTTTTCTAATACACATTTACAAATTCCAATTTCATATAATCATCTATAGTTTCACTTGTTCCTATTCAATTTGCCAAAATGCTTACAATCTTTTAATCTTTAAAATCTTTAGTTTTCCTTTCTGTGGAGAAGGAAGTGGGAGCCTATTATATTTTAAATATACTTCTGTCAGAAGGTTGCATATACTCATTATTTAAAATTCTGTCAGTACTATTGATCTACAACTTAATACTATTGATCAACATCAAAACTAAATCTAGGCATTTTCTTTTAAATTAAATCTTTTATAGACTCCACATTCAATGCATTCAAAAATATTTTCTTTGGCTGGTACTGTTGATAGTTTGAAATCATCTGTAAAAGCAGCCTATATAATATTTCCAGTATTAATGTTATATTATGCTATCAGCACCTTTTGGGACACTATTATGGTCTTCGCAGATTTCTGTATCCTAAGATAGAATTAACAGCATTTGTCTGATACACAAGGAGAAAGCAGAGTACTTCATAATACCACCTCTGCTGGGCAAAGGCTTTCTACACAATTCTAACAATGAGTTTCTGGTGTTATGAAAAAAATAATGCCTATATTTAATTGAAAATTTTGGAAATAAACCAGTCAATTTTTAATTGCTATGGATAATAAAGTACATAATTAAATTACTTTCTGTAATGCATTCTAGCACCTTGACAGAAAGCTGAAATTTCACAATGCTTTTTATTACTCTGATCAGAAGCATCCTGTTCCTTTGCTGAAATATTCAGACCTCTTTAAAGTTCTTAGGGCAAATTTGCAAAAGAAAAGCTGTGATTACAGCCTTCAATTTACTTGCTTGTAATGGTAAGTCTCTGAAACAATTGTAAGAAATTTTATAGCTAAGCTTTCAGCTGTGTTTCATGAGGCATGTTAGACTATGGAGACAATCTATTTCTGTTGTTATGCATCAGCTTAAAAATGTGGCAACCTTCTAAACAAGAAAAAGGAAAGCTTGCCATCGACAAAGACTTTAAAATGAGAAAACTTCTCTTTCCATGGAATAGAAGATGGGGAGAAAAGGGAACTGCTCTTTTCAGGTGACTAGAAATGATATGGGTTAATGATTCTGATAGCACCCAATTCTCTTGTCAAACCAAAGAATTATTTCGTGTTGTTTTCTTATCTCTGCTAACTTTGAAATTTGTTTGTACTTT
This sequence comes from Cinclus cinclus, assembly GCF_963662255.1. Taxonomy (NCBI): domain Eukaryota; kingdom Metazoa; phylum Chordata; class Aves; order Passeriformes; family Cinclidae; genus Cinclus; species Cinclus cinclus. Next base: position 50,447,551 of record NC_085046.1, read on the forward strand.
TTACTCCATAATCCCAACCATTATTTTTCAATAAACTCTGGACCTATACCAATAGGTTAAATCAATCTATTTTGAGGTCACTCCTGTCTTTTTTCTTATTTGCCATCAACTTCCCCTGTTCTTTTAAACTTCCTTGCCTTTGTAGATGAGTCTGAGAGGCTGAAAGTGTTGCAATCATCCATAAAATTGGATAAGCCTGTAGATTTCCCCAGCAAACCCTGTCATTGTGACTCCAGCCTCATGGAGGGACTAGCTGTAAGGGAACAAGATAAGAGCACAGAAATTGTCATATCACACCTATCGAGCTGGTAAACTAGCAGCTTTTTCTCAAAGGATGCCCATTACCACCTATTCATAAGCAAGGTGCTCCAGCCTCTGCTCCAATTACAGAAAAAACATTCACTGTGAAGGGGTCAATAAAATTCCTTAATTTAAGTCTAGTGGAAACCTGAGAACTGTAATGTTTAAAAATACTTTTTGCCAATTACTACCAGTTTCTGGTGTCTCTGCTTTGATTCCCAGGTATGAAACTCCTTTCTAGATGACTTTGGACATGGCTCACTGAACAGCTGTGGCTGGTCAATATGTTGGTTGCTGCCTTGGCTGAATTACACATCATTTGCTATTTCAAGATAAGGAAAAAGCTAAAGCGTCATCACCACTGTGCTTAATATCACATATTCCACAAATAATATGCAGAATTTGGTTTTGCCTAGAAGCTAGAAGTTTATTAAAGCAACTTTTAGAGGTTGCTCATAATAATTAGACTTATAATTAACAGCTTCCCTGGTATCTTAAAATCTGATACTTTTTTAACTTAGCATTCAACTTTTTCATCTTACATGAGCACCATTTTAGCCTAATTTCAAAACTAGTTAATCACAATTATAAAAGAAAGAACATCTCCCCCTCCCCGGGAAAAAAAACAAAACAAAACAAAACAAAACAAACAAAAAAAAACCCCACAACCTGGAAAGTAATATACATAAGAAACAGTCACCTCAATATATTCCAAATGTGTTATGGGGGATGTTGCTGACCAGCTTCTAAAGTCAGCAAGTCAAACATTCCAGCATTTGCTTTTGTTGGGGATTTTATTTTCTATCATAGGAAACAGACAAGTTCTTGATACTGAAGAAAGCAAAGCAGTTCAAGTGCCATCTTCCACTGTATATATTAAACTTTTTGGCTTGTTTATTAAAATAAACATCCAGTTTCTAGTTTATTCCACATTCAGCAGAATATCAGCTAAAGTCATCTCAATACAGCACTGTGCAGCACCCAAGATTTCCATCTCAGCAAAAGCACACTGCCCTGTTTCACTAAGTAATAATCTTGTTTATTTATCTTTTTACCCAATGTCTCCGGATTATTCCTTCAAAACTGGTCATTGTCATATCATCCAGTCTATACTAGCAAAAACAAGGAAGACAAGGATACCTATAACTTATTCCTGATCTATAAATATATTTATAGATATGATCAAGTACCTATTTTTAAATCTCTTTGATCCTTATAAAAATCAAATAATTCCTGACAACTTTCTTAACTAAAGCAAAATTAGCTCGCTGGGAGCTGAGTTTCCAAAAGCCCAGCAGGAATGATAAATTTGATGGTAGTCAATATTGAAAAGACAAGACACCTAAAAGGCAACTTTTCAAAAAGCAGATTTCAAGCAAGCTAGCTTTTAATTCTTTTTCCCCATTGCTTATCACATTATACAGCACCATGATTCACAGCAGAGACAATTTATCTAACATTGAGTGACTTGGAAAATTGACCATTCAAACAAATTTTGTAATAAAGAATATAAGTCTGTCCTAAAAGAAATAAAAATTCGTCCAAGAAGCAGTGAGACAAGTTTAGGGCTCTGAAAAGAAATTAGTTTATTGTTGATATTCATTTGTTTCTTAGCTGGCTGACAAACTCCCAGAGATGTTCAATATAGAACAATATTTTCTTATGTGAACTATATATCAGAGCCAAAAAATGGATCATTTCAGAAGACAAAACCCAGTGCAAATAGCAGGAGGAAAGGGATAAATCGCTATTAACATTTTTTTCTGAGTATTGTTTGGTTCTTAGCTGAACTTCAGCACAACAAATCTTCATGCAGAGAACAACACAGAAATTACAACTTTATTTTATCTGTAGCTATATGTATGTCATCTATTTGTGTCAGCATAACTAAACCGTTTCTTAATTACACAAACACTTCATCACCTTGCAGTGTTATAGTCACCTGACAATCATGAAATCAAGTATGTTGGAAGTGTCCTTTGATGTCATCAAGTCCAACCTATGACCCAACACCACCTTATCAGCTAGATCATGGCACTAAGTGCCAAGTCCAGTCGTAAACACCACTGGGATGGTGACTTCACTGCCTCTCTGGGAAGCCCATTCTAATGTCCAATTATCCCTTTTTTGTAAACAACTGCTTCTTAATGTCCAGCCTAAAAGTGCATCTTCTTATCCTCTCACTGGTTACTTGGGAGAAGACACCAACCTCCACTTGGTTACAGCCTCCTTTTAGGGAATTATAGAGAGTGATGAGGTCTCTCCTGAGCCTCTTCTCCAGCCCAACAGCCCCAGCTCCCTCAGTTGATCCTTACAGAACTTGTTCCTGATTCTTCACCAGCCTTGTAGCTCTACTTTGGACATGTTTGAGCATCTCAACATCCTTCCTGAACTGGAGGGTCCAAAACTGGATGCTGTGGCCTCACCAGTGCTGAGTACAAAGGAAGAATCTCTTCCTGGTCCTGCTGGCCACACTATTCCTCGTCCAGGCCAGGATGCCATTAGCCTCCTTGGCCACCAGGGCACACTCCTAGCTCATGTTCAGTCTGCCATCAATCAGTACCACAGGTCTCTTTCTACCTGGACACTGTCCAGTCACAAGGTCCACAGCCTATAACGATGCAGGGGGTTATTGCCAAAATGCGGGACCCAGCACTTTGTGTTATTAAACTTCATGTTCTTGGACTTGGCCCATCCATCCAGCCTGTCCAGGTCTCTTTGCAGAGTCCTCCTACACTTCAATAGATCGACATTATCACCCACATGGTGTCAATTGCAAATTTGCTAATGGTAGACTAAATCCCTCCATCTAGATAATCAATAAAGATGTTAAATAGGACTGGGCCCAACAGAGATTCCTGGGGGACACCACTAGCTGCCAGCTGGATGCAGCACCATTCACCACCACTCTCTGGGCCTGGCCATCCAGACAGTTCTTAACCCAGCAAAGAGTGCTCCCATCCAAGCCATGGACTGCCATCTTTTCCAGGAGTTTGCTGTGGGAGACAGTGTCAAAGGCCTTCCTGAAGTCCAGGTATGCAACGCCCACAGCCCTCCCCACATCCACCAGCAGGTCACCTGGTCATAAAGGGATATCGGGTTGGTCAGGCAGGACCTGCCCATTCTAAATCCATGATGTCCGGATCAGGTTATTCTGTAGGTTCTGTGTGATTGCATTCAAGATGATCTGTTCCATAACTTTGCCAGGCATCAAGGTCAGGCTGACAGGCCTATAGCTTCCCTGATCCTCCTTTTATCCTTTTTTATGGATGGTGTCACTTTGGTTAGTCCAGCCATCCATCTCCCCAGTGAGCCAGGACTGATGATAAATCGTGGACAGAGGCTTGGTGAGCTCTTGTGGCAGCTCCTTCATGATGATGGATCTCATCTGGTCCCATTGATTTGCAAGCCTGTAAGTGGCTCAGCAGGTTACCAGCTACTTCCTCCTGGATTACAGGGGGGTTATTCTGTTCTCTGTCTCCATCCACCAGTTCAGAAGCTCTGAGAATGACGATGACATCTCTTATTGTTGAAAACTGTGGCAAAAAATGTGTTAAGTACTTATCTCTGGCAAATATATTCCCCCTGTTCCAATAAAGAATAGAAGTTTTCTTTGCCCCTCCTTTTGGTATCAATGTATTTATATAAACATTTTTTATTATTCTTCATAAAAGTGGCCAGGTTAAGTCCTAATTGAGCTTTTGCCCCTCTAATTTTCTTTTTACATGACTTAACAACATCCTAAACACTTCTTGAGTTGTGTGCCCCTTTTCCAAAGGTGATACACTCTCTTTGTTTCCCTGAGCTTTTGCAAAAGCTCCTTACCCATCCAAGCCAGTCTTTTTCCCTGTTGACTTATCTTGCAGTTCATATGGATAACCTGTTCCTGCACTTCCAAGATTTCTTTCTTGAAGTATATCCATCTTTCCTGCAGAGCTTTGTTTTTAAGAGCTGTTTCCCAAAGTGCTCTCCAAATCAGTCTCTTGAATAAGCCAAAGTCTGCCCTTTGGAAGACCAGTGTAGAAGGTTTGTTGATGTCCCTTCTTGTTTCACCAAATATTATGAAGTTTACTATTTCATGGTCACTGTACCCCAGATGTCCTCTGACTACCACATATCCCACCAGCCTTCTCTGTTTGTAAGCAGAAGTGGAGCTTTCTCAAATCTCAGCTACAGTGATAACCTAATAAAGAAAAATTCTCTCTCACTCAAATCCAGTATTTTCTCTTGTTCAAAAAGCTCTGAGGGAGATCTATAGATCTGAACTGTCATTCATATCTTCCCCTTCCACTTCACTTTAGAAGGCCTGTGTAAAGCTGAAGTTTTCTAAGGAAAACTTTTGCTCAGTAAAAGTTGATATACTTCTTCAAATGAGGATAGTTTTTATCAATGTTGAGTCTTACACAAAAAAAAGTTAAAAATTAGTTTCATCTAAGTGAGATAAAACAAAGAGAGACCACCAGCACACCTATGACATGAGACTAGATGCTAAGTCAGACCTTTCCAGATGCAGAGATACTTTTCGTGACTTACACAGTAACTTACATACAGAAAAACAAGTAGTAATGTTCTGTCTCTAACTGTGTAGCTCTGTTTTCCTTTTGAATAATTTCATTGTGAAAGCTAAAACATGAATAACAACTGCACTCTCCCATCCTGCAACAAATAGCCTCATTTTATCACATTATTTCTTTTCTCTCTTTCAGCATGTAACTGTAGTGGGAGGTTGTAATGGTAGCCAAATAGCTCCCATTTCTACCAGCATTTATGCTTGTTTATGACTTATTTGGGAAAGGCAATACTCTGGCTCAAATGCTCAAAGCAGCAATCTATCAGTTGTACTATACCCATCTGTGTAAGGAAAACCTGTGCTTTGTGTGCAGGAGAGGGTGAAACACTCATAGCATCTGGCAGGAGACACTGACCTTGGGAAAAGCTGACAGTGCATCTTCTGTACACTCACGACACATCTTTGCCTTTATTCCAGAACTCTGTACTTACACGGCTCTGTATATGTCTTAAGTATCTGTAGATAAAGCCAAGCCTATGATATCTAAGCTCCCAGTCTCTGCTGCTTTTAAGTATACCAGACTGATCAAAAGAGGTTAGCCAAGTTTTCATATATTGAGGGTTTTTTTGTTTGTTTGTTTGTTTGGTTTTTGTTGTTGTTGTTGTTGTTTGTTGGGGTTTTTTTTAAAAAACCTTCATGTTCCCACTGTTCTGTGCAAACAAAGTAGCCCCACTGCCTGAGCAATGTGAAGATTTCCAACTCACTTGTTCAGTGTGCCAGCTATGGTGTAGACAAGCTCCTTGTGAGGCACTGGTTTCAAGGGGCATTTAGCCGAACTCTAACATTTCATTACTGTTCATTTTTCAGACAAATCTCCATTTATAGTAAGTCAACAATTTGATTGTAGTGTGCCAGTTTTTTTTTAATAGAATCATAGAATAGTTTGAGTTAGAAGGGACCTTAAAGATCATATAGAGTTGCCAAGCTTCCTGTCATGTGCAGGAACACCTTTTGCTGCTTAGTGCTCCATCCAGACTGGCCTTACACACTTCCAGGGATGGAACATTTTTCAGCTTCTCTTGGCAACCTGTTCCGCTCCCTCACCACCCTCACAGCAAAGAATTTTTTTCCTTAATATGTAATATAAACATACTTTCTTTCAGTCAGCAACATTTCCGCTTTGTTCTGTCATTGGATGCTCCTGTAAAAAGTCCATCTCTGTCTTTCTTGTAGGCTCCCTTCACGTACTGGAAGGTTCCTAGAAGGTCTCCCCAAAACCTCTTTTCCAGGTTTAATTTCCAGCTTGGCTTAAAGCATGGCAGTATTCCGAGCAGAGCCGGAGAGCAAACCAGGTCTGCATTTTCAAGATGAAGTCAGTAAGAACACCAAAAGAGATTTCTTAACTATTTACCTAATGTTCCAATGCTGTTTGAGAAACTGTCAAATTAAATGCTCAAAGTAGTAGAAAGCTCAGAATCTGACTACTTTGGGGATAAACAGCCAGAGATATGGATCTACTCTGGCTCTCTGTGGGGCTGGCTCCCTTCTACCACCAGGACAGCCACCTTCCTGCCAAACCGAGCTTCCTGTTAACATCAGAAAAAAAATAATGAACTAAGCTGAATTTTGTCTGAAAAAAAGCTAGCTGCTCAGGGTGATCTGCTGTCCTCCCTGTTCCCATGATTCCTTGGGTTTTAGCATTTTTATTTTTCAGACTCTCTGCTGCTTGGTATGTAACTCTGAAACTTCATGTTAGGTGTTAGTAAGTTCCCTTCACAGGGTAGTTAAACATAACAATCCCTTCCTAACTAGAGCATCAAGGACAACCGTTACCGAAAAGACATAAACAATGGCAAAGGGAAAGGGGAAAGTCAAAGGGTTGTGACTTCATAACCTGAAGCAGTGGCTGGACAATTAACCCCAATCTGTGGATGAACCAAAATTTACAGAAGTGTAAAACTCATGACCGGGATACATCTTGGATTCAACCTGGGTGTAGCCCTGGCCAGGCTCTTGCACTGCCCAGGGTGTATCCTTTCAATAGATACCTATTTCATTCATTTTTCTCTGTCTAGTCTCTATTCCAGGTCAGCCCTTCCAGGCATCACCTGTTGCCTGAGAAAGCTGCCCATTTGTCTTATGTCTCTAGCTGGGCTTAGAACTGCTTCCTCTGCAAATGATTGCCGTAAGAAAAAAATGTATAAAGTTAGAGAGCACAATGTTATTTTTTTCCTCCTCTCCATCTATACACATATGAAATAAGCCAATTAGGTGTTCTGAAAACTTTAATTAACAAATTAGTTATGAACTGGAAAAAACGGTCATGCTTTCTGTATTCATCAGGCTATGGTAAATTAACATAAGCTAACAATGCTTTTTTAATGCAATTACTTGAGCTTCACTCTCTACAGACTTTATTTCTTGGATTGTGTTTTGAATGAAAATGGTAATGTCTTTCTTTTCTAAGCTTATCCTTTCAATGCTAACCTTGATATACACTGGCACTTTTCTTTCCTCCTCATGATGCTTCATTTTCCTTTACCTTCACAAAATTCTCTATCCTCTTGCAATGATTGTTTGAATATTTTTCTCAGAGGAATGAGCTAGTGAAAATATTTTCATTTGACTTTTTAAGAACTCCTTCTACAACTAATAGGTATTTATGAAAAAATATTTCATTAGGCCAGGTCATTAAAGCACAGAAAACAACTGAGGTCAACCAAATGGCAATCACAGTTGCCTTCTAAAGGGGGATATAAGTGTTTATGGAGCTGAGGTGGATTGTGGCTTACATTAAAAATTAAAGTGAAGTGCATAATTATTTATTTTGAAGGTGAAGAATTAACAAAACTGATTATATGGTATGATGTGAAGCAGATAAAGACTGAAAATTTTACCCCTTTTTGATGCAAAAAATGAGCTCAGAGCAAGTTTTTTATGGATTTTAAAACAGAAACAAACCCAGAGACTGAAGTTAGCGCTACACAAAAATTTATTATGAGTAATACCAAAAGGACATGTTATTAATAAAATGAAAAGGTTTTCATTTACCCAGAGCTCCTACAGCAGCCATGTCTTGAAATGAATAAAAAATAAATTAAAAACACAAAAACAAATCCAAAAATTCTCAAAGAACACAGAGAACTCCCCAGTACAAAACATCAGTTGCTTGTATTCTCTCTAAAGCATTCCAGAAATACTGTTTATACTGCGTGCAACACAGACAATGCTATGTCACACACAAACATGTTTTTTGAGGTCTATTAATAAGTGAACCAATAAATGCTTACCTTATTCAACCATAAGTAACTTTCCACATTTTTAAATGGATTTAAGTGGATAAGTAATTATTCAACAAATAAGAGCTATCAATTTGTCCTGACTTCTGAAAACCTAGTTTGATCTACACTGTTCATAAGATGGTTTCAGCAAACATACTTCAGTGGACTGTAAAACTTGTGTTTATCTAAAGCATATATTTACAGAAAGAGAACTGCAGTTTATTTACCTTTTTAAAAGGCAACCATATTTTCATGATTTAGCTCAGCAAGAGCTCTCTTATAGACATACAAAAGCTAAGTGGATTATACTTCTCTCTCATGATTTTAACAGTCCTCTTATGCTACTCTGTACATTACTTTCAGTATCTTGTCTATTTACAAAAGACAATAAATACTGTAACCTGGATAGTGAACGCCATAATTTTTTCCCTAGGAGGGTTTTAATCAAAATACAATGAGTTGTGTTGTATACAGGTATTCTTAGTCAGCTCAAAGATGTCCTTGTCAACACAATGAGATTGCAGTATTTAAAGTGATGAACTACAGTGTGAGTGCTTACTCCATACTGTTCATTTGGACAAATGTTAGTCCATAGGGAGCCCCTCCTTACTTTAAGATGCATACCCCAACAAATTCCTGGCAAGTCCTGTGAAGGTACAAGCCCAGACTGCTCATGCAATCCAGACTGATGGTAACTACCCCTTCCACATTCACTTTACTGAAAGGAAAACTACATAAAATCCTTCTTATATTCTATTATATGGTAGTAATAGACAATTGGACAAGTAGTGATATTCATTATAATACTGGAGATTTTAAAAGTGAAGGCAAAAAGAGCCTAGGCTAGGTGTCCCTGGAATCCTTCAAAGGTAAGGATCTAACAAGCACCTTCACTTTTTTTTTTAGTAGAATTATTGCCATAGATCTGATTGACTTACTGGAGATATCTGGGGAATTAAAGAATCCTATCCCATTATATAGAAATTCATACATCTTTCACACAGAAGGCAGAATTTAAAACCCCACTGAGAAGAAAAACCCGTCACAATTATACCTATGCTAACACTTAAAATTTCTGATGCTTGTTTTATATTCACATTAATAACACTGATAACAGGCCAAGGTCAGCCCATTGATTAAAAGGTAACCTGAAAGCTTAGATACAAGTTACACAGTGGTGCTAGAAGGACTGTTTTTTGAACATCAGCTTCTCTACACAAACTCTACAGAAAACTTCCTTTCATATTATGTTATCAATTTCATTGGTAGCATCAGATTCTCTGCTAATACTGGACTTAAAAGAGAACCCTGGTGCCAAATTTCCTCTTTTTATTCCATTGTGCAAAAGATAATTTCCACATATCCAAAAATTCATTATGACCTTCATATTTTCACTGTCTGCTGGTTACTTCTGAAGTTGAGACTCTACTTAGTTTCAAGCAGCTTCCAATTATATTATATAGCATTACACAATATTGAAATAATGTAGAATTTCTTCCCTAAATTAAAATGGTATGAGATGGATGATAGGCAGCATTAATTCTCGTACTAGTGAGAAGTATAGGGTCTAATAGCTTGGGGACCATGAAAAGGAGGATTGATAATACATTATATCAAACACATGATAAGAATCCTTCTCATGATGTGATGCAGTCCATTGATCCTATTGATGGTGGTCATAAGATGTTAGACCTTATCACCTTGACATCACATATGAAAAAGTTACTGAGGATAGATTCTAAAATGCTGTAGAATGAACTTATTGAAAGCTCTCCTTTTCTCTGATGCCACTTTAGTTACTAAGGTGGCAGCAATACAGACTTTTGAGGGAAAAGATGTATTACAAAAATGGAAGAAACTGTAATCTTAGTCTACTAACAAGATTCCAGTTAAAACTTGATCTGTCGATGACTTAACAGCTCGTATTTATATGCCAATTGTGCTGACTCCAGTATCAGTCATTTTAGAAAGCAAAATTATTTCTTTTCAAAGATAATGCATCCTTATATTCTCCAATATATATATTAATTGAATTATATAATTTAATACACACTCAATTTTATAGTTTACACAGGAGGAGAATCTGAGCTAATAATTGACAGAAAACTCAAAATTATTTTTCTTAAGAAGACCATCCAAAGCAAAAAGTTTTAGGATTTTATAGCATTGAAAGACTTCACAATGTTTGCATATATATAGATAAAAGTGATAGTGACAGACACACACACAAAAAAAAAAAGCCATGAACTGTAGAGGAGATTAATCCCTCTGCAATTAGTCCTGTGACAGCCCCCAGGAACCTACTTTGAGATAAGAAAAACTACTTGTTTAGAATTACTCATGTTAGAAAAATGCAAGCTCTTCTTATCTTTTTAGAATACTATTGGTTAGGTTTGGTTCTTTATAATTTGTTTGTCCCAAACAAAGAAAGATAGTTGGCCAAAATGTGTTAACCCTGTTTTCCATTGGTTTACTTGTGATCCCCCCAACCCCTATAAAAGTACATGTGTGATCCCCCATCTTTGGATTTGTGGCCTGACCCCTCCACGGATGATAATAAAGCCTGTGAAAAAAGTCTGAGCTGCTCTCCTGGTCTTTTTATGCCGGCTGGAAACGACAGGTTTCTGTGAGAAGCTGAGTGCCTGAAAGGCCAGAGCTCACAAACCTTGGAACTTTCCCCTGCCTGGGCAGGGGACACAACAAAAAGTTACAATGAACATTTCTCCTGTTGTGTGGTGCTTTTTTTTCCCTCACATAACTTAGACATTTCAAAAATAATCTGTACCTTTGTTATTCTAGCACTAAACAGCACACAAATAACTTTAAAATTAAAATTAAAAATATGCTAAACACTACCATACAGTAGAGTATTAAGACTTAGTTGTTTAAAATGAAATATTCCCTTACTACCAAAAGGATAGAAACTGACTACATCCAGCTTTGTCTGAACAGTTGCTAATTCAGTACTGTTTAAATTTTTCAGTAGAAGTATTTGCTTATAAGCCTTTAACATAATTCAGGAGACACCACACTACCTTTGCCAACCCACATTCACTGCCAAATTCAATACACCCTTCTCTCTCCACGGAAGTTTTGTCACAGCTGAATTTCAAAGGATCTTCATCCCCTTTCCTTTACAGGCCTGATGGGGATAGCAGCACTTCCTTTGTCCAGCATTAATTCTAGTTAAACCTGGTGATTAGTAGTATATCTAGTACTAGTATAGTAGCTCACAAAGAAATACAACAGATTTGTCTAAATTTTCTGGAGCCTTCTTGTTCCCTACTTCTTTCCACGATAATAAAATGAAAGTTTTTTGGTTGTTTTTATCAGCTGCTACGATTAAAAGTGCCCAAGAAGGCCGAAGAAGTAGAGGCCCCATGAGACTTTGGGGGTCCATGAATGAGAGAGCTGGTATAAAATGTAGACTTGCATTGTAAGTCCAAGTTTTTGGCTCTTTGTGATAAGGGGAATAGAGATTCACAGTTGCAATGATAATATAAATCAAAGATTCTTACTCACTGACATGGAAGTTGTGGAAACATGGAAACTTTAATATGTATTGGTATGAATTTGCAAGATGCTGACAGACCTGTCCTATAATTAAAATTTTCACCCCCCAAAAAAGTTGAAAATTTTCACCCTCCTCCCCTGCCCTTGAAAATCCCCGCAGCATACTTATTGTTTAACAAGAAATAAGGTTGAAAACAGGAAAAAGGGACAATGCAGGAGAATCACCAAGTAAATTGATTTGGGGAGGTTAACATTTCTAATCAAATTTCTGTCCATTGAATCTGCATTTCCTGTGAAGTAAGTATGCATACTAACCCATAAGTCATTGAAGGCTTACAGAGGTCTAAGTAGACAGATGTGGAAAATGCAAAATGTTTTCATAAACTGACACAGAAACCCACTCCTGCGTATACACCCTGTTGGTTTCCAGATCAATGCCATTCCAAAGATTTAATTCTATTTGCCTAAATCATTAGTTATAGGATTTGTAAATGAAGTGTTATCAAACATTAGAGTAAATTAATAGATGTTTCCCTTTCAGAAGCCTCTTAAAAACTGCTGAAAATATTAAATTCTTTTTGGTTTGCATCCTTCCAATTGCAACATTTATAGCAGAAAACTGAACCACAACAACTACTGTGACAACTTCAACCTTCTTAATAACATGATCTGGCTGTTCAGTGAATCAGTGTCTTAATCAATGGAATAAAAATATACTATCTATTAAAAAAAAGTGTTTTGCCAGTCTAGAGTGAAGTGCCATGAAAACTGGAAAGAAGAATAATTGGGTTGTAGAGTAGAATTTTCAAATGTGCATTTCTTTAATTTAAAGGGTCTGGGCTAGAGAAGCGGGAGTTCCTTCCATTTAATGACTTGAGTACAGTGTGGTTTAAATAGCACATTTGATTTGGAAATCTATTAGCTGATAATGACTCCTTAGAGAGAAAAAAAAATTGACTCACTTCAGTGGTTTGATTAGCAATATCTGTAATTCCATGAAGTTGTAAAATAGCTCAGTATTAAAACTGCGGTATTTTCTATCATTTGCAGAAGCATAAACACAGACAAGTTCCTGTGTTAAACACATTCCTGAATTCTGCAGTACTTTTACTGCCACTAGGATTAGGAAAATTATATGCATTCATATACACAGATCCTCAGTTTTGAAAAGTATTTGTGCTATGCTTCATAGGTACTAAGAGATGGATAACAACAATATAGCAAAGTTGCTATTTAAACAAAGAGATAATACTGCTATTTAACGAAGAGGCGCAACTAAATTCCCAGTGAGGAAATAAAGCCAGTGTTTGATTAATGACAACACTGATCCATATTGATAAAGAAATATCATTAAAAGAAACTGCACTGTAGTGGTTATAAGGATAAGAAAGAGAAAGGTGAATATAACTGAAAGAAAAAAAATAAATTCCAAATGTCAAATTGCCTTTCACTTAGAACAGAATAAGTAGTCTTGTAAACTAAAAGGAGAAACACTCATCTGAAAACAAACAAGCTGATGCTAAGTTATATTTTATTAAAGTGGTTCTAGTGACCTTTTTTTAAACTTAGAACAGGGAATAGAACATAAATGGACATAACCATAGTCATACAAGAGAATTCAACTTAAACAATGAGCAGTGTTTTAGGATTGAAGCACCACTCCTTTTATCTAATGAATATTTCAAGACACAACTGAAAGGACCTGACAGCGTACCAAAGCACACACTCGAACACACTGCAATAAAGTCTGAGCACTGCAAAAGGCATGCAACAAAATACATGGAACAGTGAAATAAAAGCCTGGAACCAGCATGAAACAGCATCTATTCTCATTCAGAAGAAACAAACAATATTATCTGCTAGTCCGCAACCCCAAAACCAAAGAAATTGCCAATGCTCCTGTCTGGCCACATGTTTTGCATCAGATCTGCAGGCCTGTAGCACTAGAGCTCATCAGTTTTATTTTCTCTAAGCTAGTTTTTGGCTTCTAGCTTGCTTAGTTGCAATAGCAATTCTTTAACAACCAGTAACATAACCTAATCTGTTTTACATTTAATTTAGCTATGTGATTGCATGGGCTAGCATCTACCAGTATAACAATTCTGATATATTTCTGTACTTACCTGTGGAAACCCTAAAAGGCATTCCCAGTTAGGGAGACACAAGAGGCTTCTCTCACAGCAAATGTGAATGCACTCCTGCCCTGCTCCTGGGTCAGCCTGTGCCCTCTCCCTGTCCCTCAGTCTTTTGGTCACTCCCACCCTGTTCCCCTGTTGGTTCTCATGCCTTAACCCCATGCCTGTACTGCCCCTATGTCCCTTGGTAACTGGTCCCTGATACCTCTTCCCCCACCCTGCTCATTCCATGTACTTAACCTGGACCCTTTCCACAAGGCCTTTGACTTGCCCTCTGACCCTGGACTGTCCAGGCATGTGGCTGAAATAAACATCTCTGTGGAACCCATGCAAAAACCCTTCCTTCTTTACCTGCTACCACATCTCAACAACCCCCAAACCACAACACCTATCATACCTATTCTGCAGAGAATAAACTGTCTTTGTATAAAAATGTAGGGTAAAGGATAACAATCATAGGATGATTGCAGACTATAGCAGAGGTATTAAATGTTTAGGCGCATGTTGACACCAGAGGAAGCAGAATTAACTCACTATGTCAACTAATAGTCATTAAAAGAAAGTAACTCTGGGGCCCGACTAAAGCTGATTTTAGAGAATGCAAAAAAGAAAAAGCATGGAAATAATGAGATCAAAGAACAAGAATTCTACACCTGTAAAACACAAATATACAGAAAAGTTTGCAGAACCAGTAAACCACAATCAATGTCAGGGCTCTGAGAGTATCTACAGGCCATAATTGCATGACCCAGTGGAGAACCCACTCACTCAGCCAGTGAGCCTGGGGGTCCCATTTCAGCCTCCAGGTACTACCTGAGTCACATCATAGGAATAACCATGCCTTGACTCACGCCATATTCTTCCCCACTTGCAGATTATGCTTCCTGGCTTCACATTAGACCCAGCTCATCCTTTCCTACATGATGACCTCCAGACAGCTTGCAGAGCTGGCAGGGCTACCAGCACTACTCACCCTGTTTGTGGACAGGGGGTGGTGCCTCAGTATCATTAAACCAGGTAGGCCATCAAATTTGTAAACCTGTTCTTCCAACCACTAACTCTGAGGCAGCTTTGTTACATCTGAACAAAGAATTATTACAGATACTCATTACATTACAGATATATACGTAAAAGCCAAAGTCCCTGTGGTCATAGAAAAGAACCTGAATGACAGCAGTCATTGCTGAGGTAGAAACAAATTACATCGACAAATCACATCCAAGCTGTTTATTTTTGCTCCAACCATGACCTTGTAAATGCTGATTTACCCAACAAAGACAGGTATACCCTTTTATGTGAAGTCAATTATGCAGCTGTATTGACATCAGGCATGTGGCCCATGCTGATACACAATACCAGTAATCTTCTCCCTGAAATTACTGTCCCATACAATAAAAGAGAAATTAATTCAGTTCATAAAAAGTCTGTTCAAACAAGCGTAAGCAATAGTATTCCACAAAAAGCACATTTTTACATTAAAAATATAATTCATCACTTTTTGAAATATCCAAACATTAAGGTTGAGAATGCCCCTTACCTCCTCGCTTGTTTAACTTGGCATACCCTGGCACATAGCTGCTTGTCATGGATGATGAACTGCTGAAGGAGGAATGGGGCAATGCTGAGATCAGAGGTTCGTCACACTTTTCTGAAACACAAGAAAACAGATTCTCATTATACTCTTAGTTATTCATACATATTAAGTGACAATGTGCCCTCTTTTCCCTCCTCTGGGTGATAACACATCCTTGTTATTTTTGTACATGTGGAATGCATGTAGCACACCACAGCTTTTCAACAAAAAACTCCTACAAACACAAATGAACAAAGCAAATAAAAACTCACCTCAAAAACCACATAAAAACCCACAAAAACCCACCGACACACACACTGACATTAGAAAATAAAGACTTCAACCACTGACAAAATAAGGTAATGGTAATATCTAACCATGAGCCATATCCCCTTTAGGGATACATCAGTTGAACAAAAAAGCCTACCCTGATATTTGTGGGATGTTTTTGGTGACACGAAACACTAGTGCTAAAGGAAAGTATTATCATGACAGCTTTCTAAGAAGTAGATAAGATACACATTTTCTGTAACAGAAGTGTTGATAAATCTGATATTTTAAAAAAGAATGAAAATTAATTAGGGAGCATTTATGAATGCCTAGGAATTATCAGATACAACAGTTCTACTGAAAAAAAAATACTAACTAATCTCTATAATTAGAGTAGTTCATTTCTATTTTATCCTGTAATAAAGAAGACTAACTTGGTATTAGCATCTAAAATGGAAAAAACACAAAATCAGCATCTTAGCCTTTCTAATGAAGAAAAAACTAAAAACTATAAAACAAATCTTCTTTTGTATGATGTAAATTAGAATGAAGAGAACTGGCTTAGTATTTCTGAAATAATTAATGTACTGCCTTTTGTTGGGTTTTTGTAGGTACTACACTAGATAGAAGAAACATGCAGCTTAAATTACTCATTTACATCACAGGTAAATCTAAAAAAAGCCTTAGCCTACACCAGTAAGCCTAACCCATCTTTTACAAACACATGCACTGCAGCACAGTCTCTGTTGTAAGTGGAAATACCCTCAATTTATGTATCTAGAAAGCATTAGGTCACCATAGCTGGTCCACAAGAGGTCTAAATATGCATAAGCAGTGTATTTAATGCTCAGCCACAAGACCAAGTTTTTGGTACAATTAAAAAGCAGTGGTTTGGTCAGACTGGATCACACATGGAGACCAAATTAATCCTACCTTCTGAAGAACACTAAGAGAGAAAAAAGAAAAGGATTCTGAGTGAATCAAGTAATATATAATGCAGTTCTAAAATATACAGTCTCCTGTAGTGAAAAATAAAATTACTTTAATGGGAATAGAAACTGAAGTACAGAAATACAAAAGAACATTCATTCAGGAATCAGCATTTTGACATTTAACAAAGAAAATAAGCGTCCTTTACAAATCTCTGAGTTAACAAACATTAAGAGAAAAAAAAGGTCTGCACAAGCAAGAGTAAAGGACAGCAGCTTTGGAGTAAACAAAAGGATAGTTTCAATGACTTTTAAGTTCACTACCTCAGTATTTAATGATGGAATTTTGGCAAGGGAAGATAAATAGCTTGAAACATTATTGTTTATACCACAAACCAGAAAGATCAATTTCCTCCCTCTGCTTTGGCTGCAGCAGAACAGCACATTTGGTCAGAAGCCTGCAGCCAGGTGCTCCTCACACCACACCTCTTCAGCAGCACACCAGGGCTGCTCATACCTCTGCCTGGGAGCAGGGATATGGCACAGAGGAAAGGCCTGTGCTTTCAGATCCTGCATACCAGGTTGCTTTTTATTTCAGTCAAAGAGTTACAAGGTTAGAGATAAGAATAGAAGTGAGCAGCAGACTGCCATAATTGCCAGTTTTTGTCCTAAGTGCCAAATTTGTATAAATTGAGAACTACTTCACAAAGTTTTTCTGAAGCATTTCTTTATCTATTGGTTTATTTTCTGTAGACCATAATAACTCTTCAACTTGCAAATTCCTTGTGCTGCCACTTCTTTTTCAGTGTTGCCTAGCTAGAGAGTTGAAGGCATTTGCCATTAATACTGTTGTCTAGGTAAAAATGGAATGAAACATTTAAAAGCAGAACAACACACAATCAGATTTTTTAAAAAATACATAAAATCTCTTCAAATAATTTTTGTATGCTTATATTACACAATATTTGCCCTTAAGGAAAAAAAACAAAAAACAAATGTGTTCTCATCAGTAATGAAAGTTAAGATTGAACATGTACCTTTATTCTGTTTCCTGAGGGTTTTTAAATATATTTTGTGAAGTAAATTGTTAAGTTTATACCATTTTCTGCTACCCATAGCTTCAAATTAGGGTAGGCGGGAAAAACTGCATCTTCCTGGAAAAACACTAGGATTATAAAAACTTAGTTACAAAAAATATGTTCAACTTACCCAGTTTGATTTATTACCAATATAATGGGAGGCTACTGCTTAGTGTAGTCTAAAATATATTGTGAAATAAAAGATCTATCTTAAAACATAAATAAACTTTTAAAAAGTTATTTAAAAAATGTGAGCAAACTTGTCATGTCTGAAACAGAAATAAATGTATATTTTTGACTGGGCTCAGAAAAAATATGACATGAAAAAAGCCTCTCCCAACAGTAGAAGCTCATCAGAACTTCAGATCTTTCACTGGTTCCCATAGGTATTGAGAAAATCCCCTCCTTTTAATTTGACAACTTTTATATTTGTGCTACTACTGAAGATGCACAGAAGGAAATATGGAAAATTTATTTGGAATGAATACTAGTTTCTAAATGATTAATGATGTGCCTTATGTCTGTTTCACTAACCTATACTCTTGAATTCAAAAAAACAAGACAGAGAAGCTTGACTTTGTAAAAAAATAAAAAAATATAATCCCACAGGGGGCATCCTTCAATTTACCACTGTGGTCACAATTTTTACAGACAGTCGTGATTATGCTTCATGTGATGTACATGTGCTTCTGAAGTATTTAATTTGAGTCCCCTGATTTTTTAATTTGGTTGCAATCATCAATACTGCAGTGGGGGCTAGGAAAAAAAGTCAAGTTTATACCATTTGCCTTCATTGTTATTTAGGACTGTAACCCTGTCATATGTCTATTTTGACATACCAACTAATAACGAAAAAAATATCATTATTTAAAAAAAAAAACAAACCTCCCAATCTGCCTGCTCATTTAGGAAAATGGAAAATTCACCATAAATGTGTATGAATTATAGGGAGGGACTATATTTCAGATTAATAGACTTAAAAAAGTTACTGCATTGTATTATTAACTTGTGACTTGAGGTCCAACAGAGCAAAAGTTAAAAGACTGCTTATATAAGCTAATATTTCTAGCCTTGTATGAAAGTTTCACTAAATATGTTGCACTATTTAAACTTCCATTAGAATATGAAATACTGTTATACCACAGATTTAAAACAACAACAACAAAAAAATCACTGAGAACCTTTAGTTCTTTCAACATTGTAGACAGGTAGCAGAATTATAAAAGAAAGGCCTCATAAAATTAGGCCTTGCTCTACTAAATTAATAGCTGGCTTGTCACTTCTTATAAACTAAGTGGTTTGCAAGTCCCCATGTGGAAACAGTCTTTGGATTAAGAGTTTGTTAACACAACAAACTATTCCTGGGTGAAAAACAACTGCACCTGGGTAAACAATGTTACAATGTTTTTTTTTTCCCATGAGTATCAGTGAAGAAATATGTAAACAATTCAAGAATAGAGAGATTTGATGGACAAGTAAAATACCTTTTACAAACCAATAGAGTAATTGGTAAGAAAGCTATTAACCAATTAAAGTTGCTCACAAGGTCTGTAAAAACTGCATAAAATGAGTTGTGTGAATGAAGAAACGGCTTTTCTGCATGAAGAAAATGGAGTCTCAGCAGATTTATTACAACATTCCAGCAGTTTTAGTTACTTCCTGCAGAATCCCATTTTTTACTTACTGTAACCAGAATCACATATACCTTCCTGTTACTGAGATATAATAGCCTTCCCCATATAAGTCAATGCACTGTGCCCTGTTAATCAATTACAGGGCACACTCTCCTGCCAGCATCGCAGCAGCAAAGGAATAAACTTTCCTCCATACCATTTATCTCAGTGATATATTAATGGCAAAGGCAGCTTAGGTCCATTTAAATGTTAACTTTTTGAAGAAAAAGGACGCTTCCACTCTACCCTATTCTGTTTAGATCAACAGAACTGATGACTTTGTCATAGATATGATGACATTTGCTACTCTTGACTTGCTTTTTCAGAGGGAAATAACAAGTATGTGTCCATCAAAAACAAGTTGTCCTAAGATTCTAATAGTTAGATCAACGGAATGAAGGCCACCTAATGTCATTAAATACAAATGCAAAACATATGCAATCCCCAGTCTTCAAATTCCTCAAGACCTGAAGAGCACTGAAACAAAAGTCTGCTGTGCACTTGTTCTGTTCTTACATGTTTTCCCAGGCACCTGGGTATTGGAAACCAAATAGCAGATGGGATCTTTTGTCCCATTAAGTGCAGCCTCTCATATTTGTGATATTCACACACAACAAAACAAAGAAAATATATCTTCCCATTCTTGACTTTTTATATATAAACTGTAAAATAGTTTTACAGTCTATTAATGTCTTATTTTTATATCTTATCCATCATGCTGGATAAGCTAAAAAAAGACCCGTTTCCTATTTTGCCTGCAATTGCTTTAATTCCCACTTACTAGTCTATGAACTATTTGGGTAATAGAGACCACATTATTTGAAGGGACAGCTGTTGATTGGAACACAAAACAGACCATATACACACAAACTCTCTTATAAACCCAATAGGTTGTTAAAGTTTATCCTCACTATACCAGTCACTTTGATGATTTTTGATGGGCAAAGCAGAGTAAAATACCTTGATGCTCCACTTCACAGAAGTCTGTTCAAATGCTTCCTGATCAATAAACAGGTCACCTGTAAAGTTGCTGACATATGATTTCAAAGTAGTCTGAATAGATGAAAATAAAAAAATCTGCACTTCATCTTCTTGGCATTTGTATCTAGCAGTAGATTAGAATGCATACAAACTATCTAAAAATACTAAGAAATGGGAACAATATACATTTATAGTCACAGGTATTTTTTATGAATAATTTGGAACAGCATCAGAGGGTCTTCCAGAAGCTCTTTCAAAGAATCTGTCAGCAAAATAAGAAGACACCTATGATGTGTACAGTGGTTCTAAAAATGAAAAATATTTGGATACTGGTAACCGTAACTTATCAGAAATATTTGATGGTGACTTACTTAATATGCTTTTGAATAAGAAAGGTTTTACATCATATGGTCTAGTGCGCACTGAGGAACATGCCTTTAAATAAATCCCAAATCCACAATTCACCCCTCCTGCTTTAAAATCTTCAGTTAAGATTTCCTATAAAATTATAATCCAGGACAACAATTTTGCTGAAGGATAGATCTAAGACATAAACATGCCACAAATAAAAACTTTACTAAAAAAAGGTCTGCTATGTGTATGTCAGAAATGAAGAACTCAAAAGCTGAACACAGAATCAAAAAGGGAAATGACTGCAATGTCATTATTGTGTTCTGAATTAAAAATAACTAAATCACTAACAGAAGATGAAAAAGATGATTCAATCTGTGTCAGCACTGAAGAAAATATCATAGCCAAGAAGTATCCAAAACCTTGACTCTAACCAAAAGTCCTAATCAGTTCTCTTTTACACTAGACAAACAGAACATTTACAATACAAACCACAAAATCTGAACTATTAACAGTATATTCAACTCATTAAATATACAAGAATGCCTGTCAAGTGTAGGGGAAAAATTATTATTAGCAACTTCAATCTTTACTTGTAATGCAAAAGACTCCTGCTTTAAATATGAATTCCAATATAAATGCTAGGGCGCAAGAGAGAGAATATCATCTGGGGTTAATTTGTACTGTGTACTAAATGCTAGTTATCCTAAACAAATTTTTCTCCTCCAATTTGAATACATAATTCTACTGTAGTGTGCTGAGGAGGAAGAATAAGCCACCAATCATGAGATTGCAAGGGCACTCTGAAAGGTGGGTAAGTACATAAGGGAACTGGCATATCTCCAATGACAGCCAACAGGAATATAAAAGCAGCTGGTTTGGATTGCACTGTATTATTATGCTGAGACAGCCTCACTTTCCATATAGCACAGGCAGGTTTTATAATCCAAAATGAATGCGAGAATATACCAAGTGTAATTCACAAGCCTGTGTCTCCCCAGAGAGTAGAAATAAATAAGCATAAGCTGCTAGAATACTTTAGGCACTATTCCAAACAAACTTTTAAAGTGATGCAAGCCAAGAAGCAGGAGTTACTTTAAAGCAACTCATCATCAATGGCAACCTGTTTAAAAATCAAACTTAGAAGCAGGTGTTATTGAGCACAGACTGTCACAAGTTTAACTTTAACCTGTGCCCTGTGTCAAAACCCTGCTTCCTGGTATGATATTTCTCTATCCAAACTCCAGATCATGTGGATGCCAAAAGACAGACAATACTTCACAAGATCTTCCAAAGTATCTTTTTATCTGAACTTAATTTCTGATACTTATTGACCAGTTTTTAGAGTAGCCAATGACTTATTAACCTTAAAGGTCATGTTATAGCTACAAGTTTTGATTTCTATAAATTGCTATCCTGTTCCATCACAAGGCCCAGGTTATTAATAAGTAAGAATACTTTCTTGGTTTGAGAAATTTTTAATAAACTTTTTAAACATCCTTGGGAAACACTGGAAATGAAAATATTATAATAATTGTATCAATATGCAATGTACTATGAGACATTTCTGGATGCATTTGCTATCATCATCAAGTGGCATGCAACATAATCTACTACCCTCCAAGCTTCTCTCTTTAACCACTGAAAATGAGATAAGGGTTAAAGCTAACATCATTAATTACTGTGATTTACAACACGCCCAGTGATATTAGGATTTATGTTTTAATTAATTTTTTCAGTATGGAATCATTGTATGTATAAATATATACAGAACAGCCTTCTGAAATTAAAATTTATCAAAATTTCAACTTCTCACAAAGGAAAAATAGAAAACTGTAATTTGCCTAATTCAATTTTTCAGAAATGTATCCCTTCAAATTCTTCATTGACCAAAATGCATATTTAATTTAGTATTTCACATTTAGAAAGAAAAAGGCACATCAAAATTAAATGTACGCATTATTTTATCAATTAATAATATTCAGTTTTAAATTATTTAAAAAATATATATTTTTTTATAGTGCCTAAGCTTACCTACAGTAAGACTACTTAGGCAGGCGATATTACCTGGAGGCTGTGGTTTGACTTTTTTTGTTGGAACAGAGTGGACAGCAGAAATCTTTACATCACTCTAAATAAACAGCTCATCTGGAGTGTCTTTGGTCTACTTTAGAGCTACAATCCATTTGGAATACATCAAATGTTCCCATCCTTGCTACTCTGTCTTTTATGAACACATTTGTAAACTGTTCTGCACCCTGTGAAACTCAGAGTTGTATGAGAAACCTGCCTCATTTTTTTCTCATTTAAAAAATCTCCACTACTCAGGTCAATGGCACCTGGAATAATTGAAGGTCAGTCACTCTGGCTGCATGCTTGGGCTTTCATTAAATTGTCTTTAGTGCATAAACAATAGTAGATTATCAACTCTATGCAAAGTAAAACTCATTAATATTTCCATATTTTTGTATATCCAACTCTCAGATGCTTCTTCAGTTATTAACCTTCTGGCATGCAAATACTGTTCTTCACCTTTTCACTACTGAAAATACCTCAGCATTTTGAAGGATTTTTACAGCAAACAAAGCCCCAGCCTAGGTGTCTTTACTGTTACATGTGATTTTTCAAAGACTGATACTTGAGTTAAGGATGAAGAAATCTGGAGTGAAGGACATGTGAAGTTTTAGAGTAGCAGGCAGAAGGACCCACAGTGAGAAGAAAAAGGCCATGAAAAAGATTTAAATCCTCACAATTTGTTTTGTTAAATCTCTTTTAAATTAGAATAATTCCATTAATTGCCTAGCCCAGGTTCCTCCTCAGTAAATTTTATATCAACTAGTATCTTTTGTTTATTGGATTGGGGAGGGGGGGAAGGCTGGGTTTGTTTTCTTAGGGGGGAGCTGTTTGTTTTTGTGGGTGGGTTTTGGTTTTTTTGCTGTTCTTAATTTGATTTGTTTTGGGTTTTTTTTCAGAACCTAGAGATAAGACACTGGGTAACAACTGGGTAACAATTAAGGTTTTAAACATTTTTCTCAAACAGCTTTACTTTTCATAATTGGCTTAGCAGGTTCCATCTCTAAAATTAAGCTTTTATCTCTAGCAAAAACAAAATATGTTGTTTTTTCCTCAAAGTTCTCCTTATGATAATGGTCTCTTTACTTTTAGCAGTTCTTTATCAACATAATTTTTCTGAATTTAGAGATGTTATTCTAGGCTTTATCTAATTTAGGCAAAATCAAAGCAAATAGTGACATTAAAATTGCTGGACACTTCAACAATAAAAGCACTCCCACAGAAAGCCAAACATTAATTCTCAAACCAATGTATCATAGGCACATAAAAATAGTTGTTTTAGTGTATAGAATGAATATGAAAAAATTTTAAAAAATTGTGTTAAAAATATTTTATTATCTGTAATGTGGTTATCTACCTACCCACATATTGGTTAAGATGCTTAACAAAAGTCTTGTGAAAAGGTTAACTCAGAGTAAAAGCTGCAGATTCCTGTCTGAAGACCTTTCTAGAAAACTACACTTTGTCCGTGTAGTAGCTAGGGAGGAAACTCTGCTCCTATGAGGTAGACAAAATATTTAATACTATGAACCATGCAAAGCACATTCTGCCTTTGGTTAGATGAGGAGCAAAATAGAAATTAGCAGGTTATGCAAAACACAGCAGAGAATTGTCCCTCAATTTGCATAGCAGAAAGCAAATTCATTTCAGCTTTAAATCAGGGTTTTATTCAAAAAGATTATTAATTCCGTGTTTGTGCATTGATGTTTACCTTCATATCCCCTTTTGAGAAAACAGATATGCCATATTTATAGCAGAAGCTATTAGTTCACTGTTTATCAGTTGTCTAATGTAAGAAATTATGAGAGAAGCAAAAGCCAAAAGTTGTGTGGTATATGAATGTGACCATATTATACTGACAAATTATTCTTTTCCTCTGTGCAAAAGATAAATGTGGTCTAACTTTTGTTTCCTGCCTCTTCTTTGAAGATTTTTGCCTCCAACTGAGACTAAAATACATGCTTTCTCAGTGGTGCATAGGAGGATTAACTCTCATTGCATTTTGCAAACTCTTTTGTTAAAAAGCACTCTTACCCATATTTCTGAAGAAGTATCAAGTGACCAAAGAAATTAAATTGTCATAATACATTGATTTCACCAAAGCATCAAAGTATTCCAAAAAGGTATTTGTGCAGGTGAAAGAAGAAATACTTTTGATCTCTTTCCTTACTCTTGCATTAATGTAAGATATATGGCATACGTTTAAATCATGTTGGTCTTGATTTGATTTCCCAAAACCAGAAGATAAGCTTCCAAACCATGCTCATATATTTTGTGGCTTTTTTTAAGGCCCAAAATCCTGGCTAGAACTGTGGCTAGGAAAGTAAGAACAACAAAAAAAATAAATTGAGGACCATTTGATAATAGAAAAATGTGAACATAGCTTAGATTTCTGAATCCTCTGTATTGTAGACCGAAAAGTACAAGCTGCCTTACAGTCAGCCTGTGAGACACAACATTCACTGAGGCCTATTATACATACTGGGAAACTCTAACCAATTACAGAACATGGCTGTAAATTTTGACACTAGAAGCCCAATTTTCTTACACTAATACTTTGAAGAAAAGAGAGATGTAAATCAAGGCAGGCTAAAAAACGTTTTCATATGCTGGTAAAAAAAAATCTGCAAATTGATTCCAATGTGTTCAGGATCCTTAAACATACAAGCGACAACATAAGGTACAAATCAGTTCAGGACAGTAGCTTCGTAACACATTTTGTGGATGCATTTTACCATATTCCACAGGGCTTGAAGGTAGAATGATTATATATTTCTCTAGTGAACAACAATAACAAAAAAAATCGTACCATTACGACATGAAAATATGAAGATTTTCATAAATTTGTATACCTGAAGCTAAATAGAACATCTTTCTTTCTGATACATTAACAAGTTAGGTAGATGAGAATGTTTGATTCACAAGTGTAAAGTATTTATAGGATTCCTGTTTCTGACACAGGTCAGGGCAACTAGCATTCACAAGCAAACACCTCATCAGTTTGTTTGGATTCATGGTTTTCTAGAAGAAGTAAAACTTGGGATTAAAGTCAATGTCTAAATTAAGTGACTTAATGGAAGCAGAAGAAAATTGCAAACATTTAAAGAAACTATGAAGGATATGTCAAAACTTTTTTCACATAGGATAGCTGAAGTGAGAAATATCAGTCAAAAGTGCAATCTGCAGTTTCGAGATGACACCTAGTTTTTAATTCCAGAAAATGTGATGCGCCGAACTCTAGCTGTTAGTTCTATATTCATGGGAGATAATAAAATCCTGGAGGGGCTGGTAAGGGTCTATGATGGTTTTATTGTTAGTTGGAGGAGATATTGATTTGGAGTGTTTCAGGTCCTTCTATGTTCTTTGTAAAAGCAAATAAAATTCCAATGTAAAGAAGGCCAGGGTCAGCCATTTTTAATCCTTAACAAGAGCATAAGAAAATATATCAAAAAACTGCACAATCACATGCAGAATTCAAGCAACTTTAAGTGATATTCAAGTGCATAAACCATGGCACTTACCAGGAAAATACATATCCAAGTTTTAGAATAGGTCAGAATTTTTTAAAAGAAGTACTATTAGTAAGTGACATGTGGGATGGAGCTGTAGGTACAGTTTTATAAAAGAAGTTACCGTGTGATCTGCTTCTTATTTAGTATTTTTCCTTTCATTTTTAGGGAAAAAAACTAGCCACAGGTCTGATAACCATGAATAATTTTTATTATTTGGCTTGAAAGGGGCAGAAGAGAAGAATAGATAACAATCAAACATTGTGTAATGGTGTCTGGATTGTCTTGGTAATACTCAATCAAAAAGACACAACAACATCTACTGATATTTCCCAGAATGCCTGAGCAAGTCATGATGTCAAATGAAACAGTGAGATGCAAACACAAGAGATACAGAAGACCCCAATATTTTGATATCCACACTTAGATTAAACTTTCTGGCTGTATTTCCCCTCTTGAAGCACTACTACTGAGAGAAAAGGCTTCTATCTTAAGTTTCTCTGCCCTAAGAACACCATAGGAAATATATAACATATGAGGTTCCTAAATTATACAAAGAAAATCATGCTTAAATTAAATTTGCTTCTCTCCAGCCTCCTCCCCCACAAAAAGCAGAAATGCTTTTTGTATTGTATGTATTGTCCTGTACAAAATAAATGTATTGTCCTGTACAAAATAAAACGACTGAGTATTTCCAAAGAGCTACTTAACTGGAAAAAAATTTCTAACCAGACTTTAAAGTGCAAGTCAAAGATCACGGGCTGCCTGTATTGATCAGTGTCGATAATTCATATCTTTATGGTTCTGTCATACTAGCAAAGATTGAAAAGAAAGGGTGGAAAGATGGTGCTGCTCTTCTACATCCAGTCTTTGCATTATCCCAGGCAGAATTCACCTGTATTTTTTATGACCTGTCTTTGGTAACTAAGCGTCCACATTTTTTCCATCTATAGCAAAAGAGAGCTTATGCCTTACTCGTGCTTGTCTGGTGTGTTACTGGGAGAAGACAAAGAAAGCTTTGGCTAGAAACAGAAGAGAAAAAATTGCAAAGTAGGAAAACCAGTTCTGAGCTTACTGTGCATCAAAGACAACTTTAAAGGGCTTAATCAAGAGTAGGGTTGGTATACCAGCATTTCCTTTCACTGTGAACGTATTACAATTCCAAGTAGCTTCATGTGCCCCCAAAATTTTGTGGGGTTTTTTTGGGTTTTTTTGCTTTGCTTTTTTTTTCCCCTGTTTGTTTGGTTTTTTTTAAAAGCCCACAGCTTTTCTCCAAGTATTTTTTGTCTCATCAGAGACTCTCAAATTAAGAAACACTCATTAAAGAGAATTGTAATGTAATTAATCTTAAAAGCTGGCTAGAAAAATGCTATATACGTGGGTTTTAGAAGACAGGTTTTTTAGATGTGGTGTGACACTGTGTTCCTCTTGCTGATTTAAATAACCACACCTATCTTATTTTAATGTTCTGTGGAAATTTAAGCCAAAATGTTTTACAATGGCCTTATCTATCCAGGTTATCCTACTGTTCACATAGCATTCTTTACATACAAGTTGTTAGGCTTTTCTAATTATCAAATGCAAACAGCATTGACAGCAGAAACATCTCTTATTGTTTCTTCATTATCATGCTCAGCTACAGCTGAGGCATTTTTAAGGCCAAGAGAATGTGGTAATTATGCTTGATACAACCTTATTCTTACTACATGTTTAACATGTCAACAAAGGAACACAGCACAGTTAAATTAGCATATGTGAAAAATGAAGGTGTCTAATAATTATAGCCTGTTCCCTCCAATTTTAATCAGATATCTGAATATTATGTTCCTAAGATTACAGGAGCTGGCTTTGTCTGGCCCATGAACTCCCTTTTGTTCAAAGTGAAGGATGCCTCCTGTAAATACATTGGAAAGTCTGTATACATACATAAGTACTGCACTGCAGGATCACCTGCAGGACTTTCCAGTCATACCAGCTGGAGTTGCCCAGGTCTTGGCAGGGGTCTGCTGACCCTCTGGCCATCTAAACATTGGCCAGAAGTGTGGGATGAGGCAAAAAAGGGTGAGAAGTGGCCTTGTGAGCTCTAAGGGGAGAATAGGAAGAGGGACAGGAATATTCTGGCTGCCAGATTCCTCTAGAGGGTCCCAGTCCCATGGAGAGGAGCCCACACTAGAGCAGGGAAACAAAGAGACCAGCTGCAGCAGAGAAGACAATGACCCCAACCATTCCCCATCCCCCTCTGCCAGTCAGTCAAGAAGAGTCAGGAGAGAAAGAGTGAAGAGTAAGACTGGGAAAAAAAAGAAAAAAGAGGGACTGAGGTAAGGGGAAAGGCATTTTATGTTGTTAGGTTTCATTTCTTCGCAACATCCACCTCCATTTTAATTGGCAATAAAATAAACTTGTTTTCCTGAGTCATGTTTTGCCCATGAGGTAGTTGGCAAGTGATCTCTCTGTGTTAATTTTGACCCACAACCATCTTCATCTTTATTTCTCCCCAGAAGGGTGGGGATGCCTGGCAGCTGGCCAGGATCAACCACCATGCTACTAATCAGAGAGCTGACTACACTGCTTGTCAGAGACACCAAGGTCATTCATGCCAATGGTGTTGACTAAATACAGTGTAAAGGCATTAAGCCTTGGGGTTTTTACAGAACTACCTGATGAGAACTAAAGAACACCAAATTAACTGTTAAATTTGAAGCTTTGTACTTCCAGTTTTAACTGCCTATCCTCAGTATAATATTCACACCCAGAACAAATCTGTGAGGGTCTAGATTTCATCTCTCTTTGACACAGCCTCTTGGAATCCCACTGAAAGGAAACATGGGATTATAGTGGAAGATGTCCCTGACTGTGGAAGGGAGCTAGAGACTAGGTGATCTTTAAAGTCCCTTTCAATGCAAACCATTCTATGATCCAGACAGCCATCCTCCTCTGTGAAACAAATAGGGAAGAGATACCAAAGGAACCCAAATATGCTGTCTTCTCAGGAAAAAAAAAAAAACCACTGGAAAAGGCCTGATCATAGAGGGCCTCCGTTTGGCCCCTAATGAGCACAGAAGAACTGCCTAAATAGCTGTATGTCAGGAAAGGATGGACCTCACAGGGAAGCCAAGAACAATTTTTACTTGCCTGTTCTAGGCAGCAGTTCTTCAAATTTGAGCTTGGCCTGCAAATCTGATACAAATGCCTGAAACCAGTGGCAAAAATTGGAGGATTCGCTACTCATTTCTTTGGTAAGCACCTTGTGATGTGAACTTTCCATAGTAAGTATGGTAACTACCCTGAATTCACATACTATTCTACATATCTTAAATTGCAATTCTTGGCATAATACTGCTTAGATGAAAGTCTCTTCATGTCTGCATCTTCAAAAGTGTTCAGGAAAGTTTAAACGTACTGTGTTGTCAATCACCATAAACACAGTGATAATGCAGCTTTGCAATAAGACAGTCTTCACATATTGGCCTCTAACAGGATTTGAATGTTTTCATCAAACCTCAAATGACTTACTCAATGCACTGAAAACGCTATGCCTTGTCCTTCTACAGATGATTAGATTACACAGAGTAATTCTGGATAAGAAGTAGCAAAGTAAAGATCAGCAAAAAGCTTGAAGCAAAAAGTAAAATGTTTTAATCCTTTCATTCAGCTATGAATGAAGAACAGCCAGTCAGGATAAGGAAAATCTCCTCTAATAAAATTTTTAAGATCATATGCAAAGTAAAATGGTGCTTTTCAAGTTTGTTTTTTTTTCTCTCCCACTTCTGAATCCATAAATGATATGTCAAAAATCACATATGTATAATTAAGATCTTTAGTTCACAGAAAAATGAATTCAAAAGGTATTGAAAACAAACAGGAAATAATAAATATAAATGAAATTCAAATGAAAAAGACAATGAAAAAAAACAATTTATGCTATGAACCTCTAATTTTCCTCAATAAATTCTACTGAAATTAAAAAGAAAAAGAATTTTTATCTATTAATATCTTCCTGAATAAAAAAAAAAATCCACCAAAAAAACCCACAAACATGTACTTCTTTACTTTTGTTCACTTTACTTTCCTGATTAATTTTATTATGCCACCCTTAATTTAATTTATAAAGTTAACTTTTATGCTCAATGCAGTTGGCCAGGACAGTAGGCTGAGTTTGTGAAAAATTAATTTTCTCTTATAAATGAATGAACAAGATTGGAGGAAGATATAATGAATGATTAAGTGATTGCAGTTAACCAAAAAGTTTTGTTTTGTTCCCTTATGGAGAAAGATGGAATATCATTTTATTGAAATCCATTATCCTAATGAGAAGATACTCTATCCTTGATCTTAGCCAAAAGGCCAGTGAAGATATTTTAATGACTTACTGCTTCTGCTTAATAGGGATATTTCATAATTACTGAAACAACATCTGTTTGATTAATGAGCCTTTTCCAGCATCCATCCATCTTCTTTTAGTTTGGCTGATAAAATGCACTTGGAAGCACATGCATATGGGCGTTTTTCTTCCTGTGTATGTGTACCAGTAAAATATTATGGAGAAAAAATAGGAACTACTTCAAATATGGCAGTATGATTCTGATTTTCATTATTATAAGTAAAAGTTTGCAATTTCCCCCTCCATACCTGTTATACAGAAAAATGAAGCTGGCAATAAACACTTAAGTAAAACTTGCAATGAATTTTATGGCCCATCTCATGGATATTTTATAATGGCTTGCAATCAAGTAGGAAAAAAATAATCAATCCAGGAAATATATAACCAAATGCTCACTAACGCTGTGAAATTATAAATTCAGTGCCCACACATAATATTCATTTATGAAAATGACTGTAATTATTTTCATGTTTGTTTTCACAGGTTGCTCAAAGACTATGAAATTGTGGTATGTCTTATGCCAAAATTCCCCCAAATAATTTCAACTTCAAGGCCCATCATGTGATATTTGAGGCTTAGAAGTCATAAATGAAGACCTATGGATTAATCCTCACACTTAGACTTTTCACATGTGGCATTAGGAAGAATAGATTTTAAAAGGGTATCAGGAAAACAGTATAAGGAAAGGCTGATAGAACTTTCACAGGCAAGAATTTACAGAAAAATGTTCATTAAATAAGGTATCAACTGTGTTCCTTAAATATTTCAAAGAAGAAAAGACAGTATGGTCATATCTGAATAGCTGATATAAAAGTATTTTGTATTATTTACAGAATGAAAAAATATTGCCCAACTATTGCATTATCCTGTCCTCAAATCTGTCTTCATCAACAGAATTGTCTGCTGAAATGTTGAATAATTTCTTCATATCTCTATTTTACTGCCCAGTTTCTAATTCTTTATTAAGGGCATTTTAAAGGAAAAAAAGCTTTTTGTTCTCAAATAAAAAGAAACTTAAAATACATTGGTATATTGTATTTTACACTATTCACAATTTATATGTACTGAATTGTCTTTTTATCATGGCAGTGCAAAAGTTTGTCATGTGATATCTGTTCTGCTGTTTCTTATATGATATTAAAATACAGTTGTCAATCTGTTTGGCTGATACTCTGTGAGCCAGATATTTCTGAGACACATTTCCTGAATTCTTGTTATTTCTCGGCTAACGTCTCATCATCAACATGAAAACTCCCTTTTTTAGTGTTGATAATGGCAAAATACATGTGTTCAAAATATTCAGGGAAGAAACATACTGTACTTCACAACTCAGGAAGCCTATGCTCCTATTTTGTACCCCAGAAACAGTGTCAGTAGTTGTTTGGTACTTTGGAAACTTATTGCACCCTTAGAAGGAATACCAAGAACACAGCACACATCTCTTCCAGAATTTCAGGATGACAGAACATACCCCTTACAACATGCTCAGGTCACCACTGTTCCAAATTTTTCAAAACTAGAAATGATTATGGAAATATATTCTAAAGAGTCCTAGGGGCTGTTGGTTAAACGTGTCGAAACCCGCAGTAAAAACTTTTGCTGTTAAAATGTCTGACTTTTTGCTAACCCCATATAAAACATTTTTTTTTATTGCAATGGGAAGACTTCACTGTTCCTTGTAGGCGTCTGTGTGCATTTGTGTTTAGAGGTAATGGTCAGCTACTGGTCATAAAATAATTTAAAGTTATGTAAACATATAAAGAGACTTACTGTTTTCTATGGTTTTTTTATAGTGCTGACTGAAGAGTGTTTTAGCTGAAACAATTAGAGCTTGGGATTGCAATTTCAACTGAGGTAAATCACCAGTCAATTTCCTTCTGTGACCAAATGTGATAGTGTATTGACTGAGACAAATTTTGTGCAGCATTTTACACAGAAATTTCCAGTTATAATAAAACAATCAAACCAACTTTTATGCTTCTATTTTATCAAGAGAAAATGCTTAGCCTCAACAGGTGCCTCCCAAAACACACCACCTCTTCAATGATTGCATAAGGGAAATACCTGGAGATCTTTCGATCTTTCCCTGTTACAGAAAAAACGAATTGATTGCTGCCAGCTTCCGGCCTAAGTTTATGAATGGGAATAATGCATGTTTGGGATAGTGCTGTCTGCAGCCATATTGAAAGATGGACATGAAGAGTGCTGAATTCCAACTTCAAAACCAAAGAACTGTAATTGGCTTCAGGGGAAGACAGCAGTTTATCTGAAGTGTAAAGAAAGCAGATTTGAGTCTAGTGCCAATAATGCAGTTTTCAGGCACGATTACATAGCAATTAATTCATGATCCTTCTCCTTTTCAGTTCTGATCAGTCTTTATGAGATTTTGTTTTATCGCCTGTGGACAAAAGAAAATTGCTTCTGTTTAATGGAAAATGGAAGGCAGAACAGGTATAAGCAGGAAACAGACCAACAATAATTGAACTAATAAGCTCAGAATACTACCATTAATACAGTTATAGCCTTTAAGTTTAGAGACACTAAATAATAATTCATATTTATTAAGTCTCATGAAATCACTATGTGATTTTTGTCACAGATGATACCTTTGCAAGCAAAGCAAAAGAAAAATCACTGAAAAAGTGAGGGATAAGTCTTCAACAGAAAAATATTTATGTATAGGGGTTGGATAGCCCCCAGAAACTTAAAGCTTCCAAGGGATTAACTAACTATCCTAGAGAGTTCAGTACACTACTTCCAGAGATGCCTTTCTTTCTGATATAACCTGTGTTTAAGAAATGCAATAAAAAACACCAAACAAACTAGATATTAAGATTCACATTCTTTATGGACAGGGCACAGAAGAGACCAATAGGGTATACTTCCAAATGAGTTACAATGGCAACAGGATTCCCAGCTGGAAAAGTATGACATAATTAAGCCACAAGATTGTTCCATTGGCCAAAGAGGATCTGAAGGACTTGGGACTCACAAGACAGATAGTTGAACTTCACCACAATTGCTTTCTAAAAAAAGCTGAGAACTAAAAATCACAAAAAGATTAAAAACTTTGTCTCTTGCAAGATATGGAGAAAGGCTGATATGGATAAAGTTTATTAACTAGAAATCTGCCAAAGAGTAGAAGAGACGTTCCAAAAATGGGTAAAAAAGAAAAAGGATAAGACAGCAAAAGAGAGAAAAAAAACAACTCTATAAAGAGCTATTAAACACAAGAACTTAGTGTACTGTTTGAAAGCCAGAGCCAGGCTTTCGCCTCAGCTCATTAGCCTTCATAAATCAAAAATAAAATTTCAAAAAGACATAATTCACTGATACTTTATCCATGTTATGCACTCATGATTCATTACAGTCAGCTGTATGAACCAGTTTTCATCCTTTTTGCCCTTGAGAGCATGCATGTATAATCAGTAAAAGCTCCCTCTAGTGACACTTCTTCAAGCCAGGGTATGAAAGTATTTTAAAGGAAATGTTAGTAGAGCTCAGCTTTCATAGAAGTTAGACAACAATTCAGTATTTCGTAGCAAGTAATTTACATGGGCAAAAAGAAATCTAACAAAACACTATAAATTATTTTTATATTAATAGTTTTTCTGAAAATATACATAATTCTACATTATTTTTACCCACATGATACTGTAATATTTTTACATCATGTGATCTTTCTCTTATTAGGCACTGAATTTTACATAATGGTGAAAACTGACAGCTTGTATGAAAGAAATAATGAAGAAAGAAGAATTTTTAAAAAAATGTTAGAGGAAGCATGAGCAAGATGAATATGGAATTTTTTGTTTTGTTCCATGGTATCTATACCAATATCAAGGTAATAAACCCAGCAGTGTTCACAATCTACTAAAATAACACAGGGAAAGTAATTCTTCTTAAGATACTGTTGGGAAGAAAAAGAAAAAAAATACACCACAAAACACTGCACTGGTGATGAAGTGCCAGTCAGAAGACCAATGCAAACACAGTTGCATAAGAAAGTCGAAGTGAAAACAACATATTTTTAGAATCAGTTCTGGAAAGCTGGACAAAAAAGTTTAGAAATCAAATCAGAAGTGGTTATTAGTAAAATAATCCACAGAGATTGATCAAATGGGAGTAGAAGTGTTGAGTAAAAGGGGGTGGGGAGAATTATAATAATAAAATAGTCAATGAGATGTGCTCAAACTAGAACAGAAAGCAAAGCACAAAACTGATTAAAGAGGAAAGGGAAGCAGAGACATTTTAGTGAAAGAAATTTTCATTATATGAATCAACAAAACAGAGAACCTCAGTGGAAATAATTTACAGTCATAAGAGAAAATTACTCAATAAATGTACTTTGATAGGTCCATAAATTTCTGCACTACATAAGAGTCAAGAGTTTTACTTTTTTATTTGAGGAAAACAAATGTTTGCTTTGATTTGATGGAATCAATATGGGGGTTTTGGAATGTGAGAAGCCACTGGGATTATTAAGAGTAAGAGCTAAAAATTATCCTAAGAATTTCACAAGCTCAAGAGTGCCAACTGTTGGGGGTTGGTTCTTTCCCTTTTCCCTCTGTGGAATTTTCCCCATTGTCATGCTAAGATACCTGTTGACTGGGCCCTGGTGACAAGGGGGAGGGGAGAGAAGAGGGAAACCCCGCGAGATTCAAACATCCAGAAGAGGAAGCAGAAGGTGGGGATCGGCCCATTTCCCCGCAGAGTTCGGACGAGAAGGACGATCGGCGCCTCAGCCCCATCCCTGCCAATCCAGCGCCGAGAGCCATCCTCACTGCTATCGGACCCTGCGCTGCTGCCTTCTCGCTTTAACCTGCCATCATCATCCAGCACTCTGCTGAGCACTCGGACCGACACCATGAGTGGAGGGCTCTCTCCATCTGTCTCTCCCCCTGGGACAGCTCTGCCATCACCCCCAGCCCTCCTGCAGCTCTGCAGGACCCGCCCGCCCCCAGCACCGGGAACTGCAGCTCAGGGAAAAGGTGCCTGCAGCCAAAAAACACTGGGACTGAGTTACTGTTCTGTTTGTGGGTAATTTCATAGCTGTTGTTGTTCTTGTTTGTCTTGTTAGATATACTAGTAAAGAACTGTTATTCCTACCCCCATATCTTTGTGTGAGAGCTCCCTTAATTTCAAAATCATAATAATCGGAAGGAGGGAAGTAACGATCACATTTTTCAGTCCAAAGGGAAGCTTCTGCTTTCCTTAGCAAACACCTGTCTTTCAAACCAAGACAGATTTTGGCCGTCCAACGTGAGGCCCGAGGGCATTGAGAGAAAAGGGTGAAAAAGGAATAACAGTTCTTGAGTTACCTCAGTTTTGTGTTAGGTGGCATCATGTTGTCCAGCTTACCGTGGTTTGGGCTCCATGTGGCCACAGCTTTATCTCTCCCATTTGCAATCCCTTACTTGAACATGGGTCCTATAACTCAGGCTGCTGTAACTATTATCCAGGTCCTTTTGTGGGCTGATAACATGAGAAATTCAGGGATCTTTAACTTCCTCTGGAAGGTGGGCACATGGATTCAGCGCTATCACACTCTAACTGTATGTTTTTGGGGTTACTTTAATAATGGTGCATACTGTGAGGATATGACACCAGGAAAAATTTTGTCCCAACCCCTTACACAGTTTTTTGGGTCTGCTCCACCAGCTTTTGAAGGGTTCAAATCTCTTCTAAGTAGTAATGATATCATACAGTGGCAGATATTGCTAATAGGCCTTGCAAACCTGTTCTATTTAACATTCAGAGATGAGGGGAGATGGACTTGGATGACAACCCTGATATGGACCCCAAGAAGTAGGGATTCTACCCCAGAGCCTGGCTCTGCCCCAGAGACTAAGGACTCTGCCCCAGAGCCTGACCCTGCCCCAGAAGTTAAGGATGTTGCGCCTGAGCCTGATTCTGCCCCAGATCTCACCTCAGAGAGGAACCATCCAGAGTGGGTGGGGTTTCTAGTGAAGGAGATAGGCCAGATGCTGAAGGAGTACCTTTCCCCAGCTCTTGAGAAACTCTCCCCCTGCCTTAAAGAGGGAGAACCTGATGGTGCAGCAGTGGAACCCACAAATGTTACATCTCGTCAGGTTCCAGCTGAAATGCAAGGGCACTCACAACCAGCAGCAGTTGCCCCCGTGGAAACTAGAAAGTCTAAGGTGAAAACAAAGCACCTAGATAATAATGATCAGAGAGCAGGGGCCTTACAACCAGCAGGGGAGCCAGAGGTTGAGATCATCACAGAGTCCCTGTCATACGAGAGTCTCCGTAATCTGCGTAAAGATGTTGTACGAAGGGGCCATGAGGCTTTTACAACGTGGTTACTGCGGGTCTGGGACCTTATGGGTACAGGTGTGCAGCTGGATGGTACTGAGGCAAGGAATTTGGGACCCCTGACCCAGGACTCAGGTGTGGATCATGTATTCGTAAGGGAGCCAGGCCCCCTTTCCCTCTGGGAGCGGCTTTTAATGAGTGTAAGAGAGAGGTTTGTCCATAGAGAGAGAATGCAGGAGCACCACCATAGAATGTGCTGGAAGACCACTGAGGAGGGGATCCAACAGCTGAGAGAAGTGGCAGTACTGGAGGTACTCTTTGGGAGGGGGGGACAACATGACAATGACCACGACAAGGTCAGGTGCACAGGGCAGATGTTGTGGAATCTGGCACACCTGGGGCCATCTCAATACACCACATTCATTGCAGCCATTAATGCTGACACCAACCACGAGACAGTGGGTTCTGTTGCCAATAAGCTCAGAAATTTTGAGAGTATAATGAATGGCCCAATGCAGGCTCAGGTCTCTGCCGTGATTAGGGAACTCAGAGAGGAGTTCAAGGAGGAGATAAGTGGGGTGAGGGAGGAGATGAGGAAGGTCAATGCAGCACCAGTACGAGTCACAGATGCCAGAGTTAGAGCCAAACGCCCCCCAGCTAAGGAGAGAGGATACACCCCACGAGCTGACCTGTGGTTCTTTCTGCGTGACCATGGGGAAGACATGAGGAGGTGGGATGGGAAACCCACTTCTGCCCTGGCAGCACGGGTGCGTCAACTCAGGGAGGGAAACACTAACCAAGGGAGCTCCACTAAAGTGAAGGTAGCCTCAACTTCCCATATCCAAGGTGCAGGGTATTACAAAAGGGAGGATGATTTGTCAGATCCCCTTGAGGGAACCTCCAATATTTATACCCAGGAAGGAAATAATAACCAGTGCTAGTGGGGCCCTGCCTCTAGCCAGGGAGAGGCACGGGAAAACCGGGTCTTTTGGACGGTGTGGTTCCGATGGCCTGCCACATCAGAGCCAAAGAAACATAGGGCATTGGTTGACACTGGTTCACAGTGCACCCTAATATCATCGGGACATGTGGGGGAAGAACCTGTTTCTATTGCTGGGGTGACAGGGGGATCGCAGGAATTGACTTTGCTGGAGGCTGAGGTGAGCCTGACTGGGAAGGATTGGCAGAAGCATCCAATTGTGACTGGCCCAGAGGCACTGTGTATTCTAGGCATAGAATTCCTGAGGAATGGCTATTACAAAGACCCAAAGGGACTCAGGTGGGCTTTTGGAATAGCTGTTGTAGAGGCAGAAGGCATTAAGCAATTGAACACCTTGCTTGGACTGTCAGAGAGCCCATCTGCAGTGGGACTCCTGAAGGTGAAGGAGCAGCAAGTGCCAATTGCTACCTCGACAGTGCACCGCAGGCAGTACAGGACAAATCGAGATGCCGTGATCCCCATCCACAAGATGATCCGTGAGCTGGAGGGCCAAGGGGTGGTCAGCAAAACCCACTCACCCTTCAACAGCCCCATCTGGCCTGTGCGTAAGTCTGACGGAGAATGGAGATTGACTGTGGACTATCGTGCATTGAATGAAGTGACTCCACCGCTGAGCGCTGCCGTGCCGGATATGCTGGAACTCCAGTATGAGCTGGAGTCCAAGGCAGCAAAGTGGTACGCCACCATTGACATTGCCAATGCATTTTTCTCCATTCCCCTGGCAGTAGAGTGCAGGCCTCAGTTTGCTTTCACCTGGAGGGGCGCGCAGTACACCTGGAACCGATTGCCCCAGGGGTGGAAACACAGCCCCACCACCTGCCATGGACTGATCCAGGCTGCACTGGAAAAGGGTAAAGCTCCAGAACATCTGCAATACATCGATGACATCCTTGTGTGGGGGAACACGGCAATGGAAGTATTTGAGAAAGGAGAGAAGATCATCCAGCATCTGCTGGGAGCCGGTTTCGCTATCAAGAGGAGTAAAGTCAAAGGTCCTGCCCAAGAGATCCAGTTCCTGGGAGTAAAGTGGCAAGACGGGTGGTGCCAAATTCCCACTGAGGTCATCAATAAGATTATCACGATGTCTCCACCAACCAACAAGAAGGAAACACAAGCTTTCCTAGGTGCCATAGGCTTTTGGAGAATGCACATTCCTGAGTACAGCCAGATCGTGAGCCCTCTCTACCTGGTCACCCGCAAGAAGAACGAATTCCACTGGGGCCCTGAGCAGCAGCAAGCCTTTGCCCAGATCAAGCAGGAGATCGCTCATGCTGTAGCCCTCGGCCCAGTCAGGACATGACCAGAGGTGAAGAATGTGCTCTACTCTGCAGCCGGGAACAAGGGCTTGTCCTGGAGCCTTTGGCAAAAGGTACCTGGTGAGACCCGAGGCCGACCTCTGGGATTCTGGAGCCGAAATTACAGAGGGTCTGAAGCCAATTACACCCCAACAGAGAAGGAGATCTTGGCTGCTGATGAAGGAGTTCAAGCTGCCTCAGAGGTGATTGGCACAGAAGCACAGCTCCTCCTGCACCCCGACTACCAGTGCTGGGGTGGATGTTTAAAGGGAAGGTCCCCTCCACCCACCACGCCACTGATGCCACATGGAGCAAGTGGATCGCCCTCATCACACAGCGTGCCCGTATCAGAAACCCTAATTGCCCTGGGATTTTGGAAATAATTACAAACTGGCCAGAAGGTGAAAATTTTGGTCTTGCCGATGAAGAGGAGCAAGAACAAGTGACTCGGGCTGATGAAGCCCCTCCATACAACCAACTGCCAGCAGATGAAACTCACTACGCTCTTTTCACTGACGGTTCCTGTCGCGTCGTGGGGATGAACCGGAAGTGGAAAGCAGCCGTATGGAGCCCCACCTGACTGCTTGCATAAGCTACTGAAGGAGAAGGTGGATCAAGTCAACTTGCTGAACTCAAAGCCATTCAGCTGGCCCTGGACATTGCTGAAAGACAGAAGTGGCCAAAGCTTTACCTTTACACTGATTCATGGATGGTAGCCAATGCTTTGTGGGGTTGGCTGGAAAGATGGAAAAAGGCTAATTGGCAATGTAGGGGAAAACCAATTTGGTCTGCTGATGAGTGGAAAGATATTGCCAGTCGGGTAGAGAAGCTACCCGTAAAGGTCCATCATGTAGATGCCCATGTCCCCAAGAGTCGGGCTAATGAGGAGCACCAACACAATGAGCAAGTAGATCAGGCTGCAAGGATAGAGGTGTCACAGATAGACTTAGACTGGCAACACAAGGGAGAGTTGTTCCTGGCTCGATGGGCCCACCATGCCTCAGGTCATCAAGGCAGAGATGCTACCTATAAGTGGGCACGAGACCGAGGGGTGGATCTCACCATGGACAGTATTTCCCAGGTTATCCATGACTGTGAGACGTGTGCTGCCATCAAGCAAGCCAAGCGAGTGAAGCCCCTCTGGTATGGGGGGCGGTGGTCCAAATATAAGTATGGGGAGGCCTGGCAGATTGACTACATCACACTGCCTCAGACACGCCAAGGCAAGCGCTACGTGCTGACCATGGTGGAAGCCACCACTGGATGGTTGGAGACCTACCCTGTGCCTCACGCCACTGCCCGCAACACCATCCTGGGCCTGGAAAAACAAGTCCTTTGGAGACATGGTACCCCTGAGAGAATTGAGTCAAACAATGGGACTCATTTCAAGAACAGCCTCATAAACACATGGGCCAGAGAACACAGCATCGAGTGGGTGTACCACATTCCTTATCACGCACCAGCGGCTGGGAAAGTGGAACGGTGCAATGGGCTGCTTAAAACCACCTTGAAGGCACTGGGTGGGGGGACTTTCAAGAACTGGGAGATTAATCTACCAAAGGCCACGTGGTTAGTGAACACCCGAGGTTCCACTAATCGAGCAGGCCCTGCCCAGTCTGAGCCCTTGAGAACACCAGATGGGGACAAGGTTCCAGTGGTGCATATGAGAGGTATGCTAGGAAAAACTGTTTGGGTGAACTCTGCCTCCAGCAAAGACAATCCAATTCGTGGGGTGGTTTTTGCTCAAGGGCCAGGTTGTACCTGGTAGGTGATGCAAAAGGATGGAAAGACCTGATTCATACCCCAAGGAGACCTTGTTTTAGGGTGAGCTACCTGTGATACTGTGCCTGTATCTGTAACTACATCTATGTCAATAATTTGAAGATTTTAATTTGATGTAGCATGATGGTATGGGAAAATTCGGGGTGGATAATGTTGGGGGTTTGTTCTTTCCCTTTTCCCTCTGTGGAATTTTCCCCATTGTCATGCTAAGATACCTGTTGACTGGGCCCTAGTGACAAGGGGAGGGGAGAGAAGAGAGAAACCCCTCAAGATTCAAACGTCCAGAAGAGGAAACAGAAGGCTCTGGCTCGGCCCATTTTTCCCCCGCGGAGTTTGGATGAGAAGGACGATTGCCTGCTGTGTCCCATCCCTGCCATCCTAGTGCCTGGAGTCATCCTCACTGCTGTCAGACCCTGCCCTGCTGTTTTTTCTCACCATAACCTACCACCATCCAGCACTCTGCTGAGCACCAGGACCCACACCGTGAGCGGAGGGCTCTCTCTCCATCTCTCTCTTCCCCTGGGACAGCTCTGCCATCACCCCCAGCCCTCCTGCGGCTCTGCGGGACCCGCCCGCCCCCAGCACCGGGAACTGCAGCTCAGGGAAAAGGTGCCTGCAGCCAAAAAACACTGGGACTGAGTTACTGTTCTGTTTGTGGGTAATTTCATAGCTGTTGTTGTTCTTGTTTGTCTTGTTAGATATACTAGTAAAGAACTGTTATTCCTACCCCCATATCTTTGTGTGAGAGCTCCC
The DNA here is from genome assembly GCF_963662255.1 of Cinclus cinclus. Lineage (NCBI taxonomy): Eukaryota > Metazoa > Chordata > Aves > Passeriformes > Cinclidae > Cinclus > Cinclus cinclus. The sequence goes on from NC_085046.1 coordinate 50,489,215, forward strand.
TTAATTTCAAAATCATAATAATCTGTAGGAAGGAAGGAAAGATCACATTTTTCAGTCCAAAGGGAAGCTTCTGCTTTCCTTAGCAAATGCCTGTCTTTCAAACCAGGACACCAACCTACTAGTATTTGTGTGATTAATAATACTTTAAGAAGCAAAAGAAAGACAGACCTGGACTGTGCTAATTTTCTAATCAAAGGCAGAGCTCCCCTTAGTGGGAGCCCAAACCCAGGAAGAAGTACAATGATGGCTACAAATGGAAATAACAGAAAGGAAGAAGTAGACCCCAAAAACTGAGCAGACCTATATCAAAACACTTTGAAGACAGCATATTAGTTTGCATTTACACTGGCTGCAAAAACTGTTGTCTTTATGAAGCAGAGAAATGTTTCATATTTAAAGCTCTATTACTTTCAATAGGTAACAAATGGTAGAGAATAGAAAAGCCAACAACACCTCTGAAATATCCCTTTTTTAAAAAAAATAATCTTAGAGGATATTGTTTTGTTGACATGTCTTTGGTTTTCAAAGGACAATGAAAAAGCTTTTGTTCTTTCTGGATCTTTCAATTCTAATGCATTTACTAATCATCTGTTTTGCTACAACCCACCTGCTAATTCATCTGGGTTAATTTATTTTGAAAATGAAAGGAAATCATAGTCAGCAAAAATCCAAATCCTTACGCTTTTTAGAAGTCCCTAATTAGCTGCTTAATGAAAGAGTTGTTTGTAACTTTTTTATCTGTAATTTAGCAGAAAAACATGTCAAACCAACATATTTTTGAAGAAAATAATTAAACAACCCTTTCACTATTTCTCTAACATAGCTAGAATTCATAAACAGACATTTTAAGTGTCAGGTGCCAGGAATTTTATGTGACAGAGTACGACATTCTTTATACCCACACACCAAGGAACAAGAGACCCTCTCCAGACCATTTATGATTTATAGTATTATGAGACAGACTGCTCCAAAGCAGAGCCCTTCAACCATCAAGGCTAAACAGTGACATTGTCTTTATGTTACTGCATCTGCACATTTGCTCAAATCATAATTGTCCCTAAACGCAGGACACCTGCAAATGGCCTGTCCTTTGGTAGACAATCAATTCTCCTCACCTGTAGTCATCAATAACCAGCTTTGGCAGAGCAAGAAAAGCTCCACTTACTTTCTAAATTATAGAAAGACACCCATCCTTGTACTGGCAATAGAATTTCATGTTACTGACACAAGCTATTTCTCGATAGCATTTACAGTTTGTTATGGCAAAAGTGGGCAAATTACATGGTGACTTATCTGAGAAAGCTAAATACCGTATGTTTCAAGATTTGCCTAAATATGACTGAAAAGGGAAGTGATAAAACAAGGCTTAAATTTGGACAGAGGAGTCTCTTTAATAGCAGAGTTTGTATCAGCAGAATTAGTTATTTTCATGAGGCCTGAAGAGATTTTATGCATAAATGGTTGCAAAGGCAAGCATGAAAAAGACCTTGGGGATAAAAGCCTTCAGTGATCTTATCAAAAATACTAATGTCCCAGGCCAGTAACTACATTTAGTGTGAGCCAAGACATGCAGCCTACCATTTGCAACAAACAGAACTCAAATACTTCAATTAAAAATTAGAAACTTGCCGTGCAAAACAGCCGATTCCATTTCATTCACTTTGACTTATCTGTGACAGCAGTAATATGCAGTGTTCTAATCACTGCAGAAGAATGAGCTAATGCCACCTTTTTGCTGCCAACAAATCTTCAGAGAAGGGGAGGAAACAAGGCCAAATTGGAACAAACTACAAAGCAGGTTGAAAAGTAAATGAGATTAAAGATTAGCCTGATTTAAGCATACTTATAGTCCAAAAACAGTAGAAATTGTACCTTCTTAACAAGGTTTAGTATGCTTCCTTTGTAGTTTTCATTTTGAGTAGCATTGAAACCAAGAGCAATAAAACATGACCAGGATCCATGTTTAATTTATGGAGTATGTTGCAGAAACATTATCTAGAGCCCAGACTTCATAAGATTCTTATGAACTAAGAGTAAGCAAGATTTTTTTTTCCCCTGACAAAAACCCACCACAAAAAAAAAAGGCAGTGGGATAACAAACACACTAATTCTGACTTCAGAATTTTCTATTCTTAGTAGGATATTTGAGCCAAAAAGTCATCCAGCTGAATACTCAGAGCACTGGCAAGCAAAAAACACCTTCTCCAGTTTCACATAAGTAAAAAAATTTCATAGGGAAAACAAAAAACAAAATAACAAAAGCCACCCAGAGTTGAGTTTAATGCTATCACATCATTTCTGCAACATTTATTGGAAGTGTATAGGAAGTAAAGCACATGGCCTAATTTCAGTTGTAGTCAAAAGTAAGATATTCTCTAGAAACACTGAATCTGCTTGTCATAGAAAGGTTCTAAAGCACCAGTGCTTCATTTCAACTTTGAATTAACATGTCAGAACTCTTTAGTAAGGTTTATTTAAATTAAAACTATGTTTGGATTTGGCACACCGCTACCTTTTAAAATGTGTTGCCTATTGATAACAAACCTGCATTTATAAGTCTGCTTTTTATCCAAAATCCCAGTCTCTACTAAATAATCATGCATGTTATTTATACATAAGCAACCTCACTGTCCCCAGCAAAGCAGAGCCATGTGAGGAGCAAAACGCAGCAGCTGCTCAGCAGAGCACAGCACCACTACAGGTTAGGAGAGGAAGGGAGGAGGAATTTTAAGTTTGCTTTGCCTTAAAAATAATTAAGGAGAGGAAGTAAAGATTATCAGACACATTTAGTTTTTGAAGAATTTTACATAGATTATTTTATTAGCACCACATCATACATGGGGAAAAAAGCAACAAACCAAGTACTTTTCCTTATTACCAAGTAGTTTCTCTTATTCCCAAGGAAATAACTAAATATGCACAACATCCTAAAGGTAGCTAAATAATCAAAGGGTGTCATAAAAATTGTACTAGTAGTCATTTATCTCTCTCTGTATTTCAGAGGAATCATTTCAGAGTTGCTGTCACTTAGCAACTTCTATTCAATGGGTTGAAGAACAGTTCTCAGGTCCAGGATCTGTGGTTACTTCCATGTCTTATAAGTGGGTATTTTATACAACAGAAATTAAGTCAGCAAATGCAACACAGGACACCTTGGTGTCATGTGCTTTAGCAAGCAACACATGCCACAAATCTTGCTTTCTGAATGACTATAAGGAATATGACTTCATGAATAGAATCTCAATTTCAGTTTTCAGTCAGAACTGTTATCTGCGTTTCTCACAAAAAAGCAGTTTCCCAGTTGAACAGGATTTCTAATGCAATGTTTTGAAGAAGGAAATAAGGACTTGTTTGTGAGGGCACAGTACTAAAAAAGTGCAATTTTCCTTCTTTACCCTTCCTGATCATATCAGAGAAGGTAATTCTATTTTATTCTACACTGATTTTTACACCATCTTATGACTGTGTCATATCAAGCAACACTATTATAACAATACCCACTAGCATTTTTTTCATTCTTCCCCTAAGAAAAAAAACATCCAACTCTCCAACCAGAAAAAAACCCAAACAAGAAAAACCCCAACCACCACAAAAAAAAAAAAAAAAAAACAGACAAAAGCCTGAAAAGAAGGAAAACCTAATAAAACAGGATGAGCCTAGATTGTGTTTTCTCTTGGTAAAATTTTGATGTCACTCAAGAAATAAGCCTAAAAAAAACCCCCTGGCAAATAAGAAGCTAACAGCAGAAGTGAGATCTTTGGTTTTAATGCCACGGTTCACTGATTAGCAGTGCATAATCAATGACAGAATACATGCCATGGTGGGATACTCTCTGTCATGCTATGCCACTGCTAATGAGAGGACTGCTTCTTTCAGTAACACTGTATTATTGACCTGGACTATAGTTTAAGAAAGATCAAACCAGCTCAATTAGGATGCTCATTTGTATGCAGGCTACACCATCCAGGGTTCAGTTACGAGCACTTTGTTCCTGAGGATAACAAAATATTTGTGCATAATGTATCTTTTCATCCTTTAAATTGTAAAGGTCATTGGATGGGAAGGTACTGCTCTTCTGACTGCTATTCTTCTAGAACTGATTCATTTTAATTCCAATGCATCTATCATAGGCTATTGATGTAGGAAAGCAAGGTTGTTGTGAAAGAGGAGTTGGTGTTTCTAAATCCCTCTCCCACTACTTATATCCAAAGCCATAGTAACAGACACATCATTCCCTATTAGAAATACATATGGACTCACTCACAAACTTGGTAGAAATTTTTTACCTGAAATTACCTCTGGGTGAAGTGAATTAATAGATGCTTAAATTCATTAGAAGTAATCTTCTTGGCTCTGTTTTGCCTGATCTTAAAGGTCAACAAACATCTATTCTGATTAGAAACATATTCCTTCACATCCACACAGTATTTGGTAGGATCAAAATTAAATCCCCATTTTAAAAAATTATATTTTTCCAAAAGACTATTTATTTACTGTTTAGTTCAGGTGTACAAATACTTGGGAGGAGAGCATTGTTTGATAGACTGAGCTAATATTATTATCTAGAGCATATTTTGAAACATTTATCTGAGTGAACCTTGTATGAAAAATATACTACTCACTATAAAACAAGATGTTACATATTTTGGGGTGGCAGACCTGACATAAGCCACACTATTTACTCAGCTGTGCAGGTTGAGGGCACCTTTTGTTCTCCATCAAGGGGATGTTGTCATGAGTTCAAGTAGCTTTGCTGCCTATTTCAGAGGCAGGACTTAAACTCCAGAGATGTACATTAAACCTTCCCATCAGGACAAGGCACAAAGTCTCTTATGGCACTTCTCCCAGGATGGGACTGCTCATGTAATTCCAGCTCCATGACTAGTCTCATCCCTGTTGGTTGTGCCACAGATACACAGAAAAAGGTGAGCCAACCTACAATCTCCTACTTAACAAAGGCCTTCTAGCCCAGCTCGGAGTGGGCCAAGTGAAGCTTGCCGGTGGGATTTTTCTTAGTATCCTTAGTAGCACAGGTTTAGTCAGCCACCAGTTCACCTTTAGTTATAGTATCAAAGCCACAGGGAAATAGAGCACCCAACAAAACCTTCTGCAAGTGGTATTGCTACATGCTTACCAGTGGGATATTTCCAGAGTGAAAAAAAAAAAAAAGGGAGAATTTTCCTTCCAAAATGCCAATATTTTCTTGTTTTTTTGTTTTGTTTTTGTTTTTGGTACTTGCTATTCAAGCACCTACTTGAAGCAAAAGGTTTCGTCCTGGTGTTTATTGTCTCCGCCTAAAACATCCTCAAAAAGGAATCTGTGTCTTTTTGCACCAGTGCCTCAACATCATAGTCTGTAGCACTCTACTTCCCAAAAAGTCAGCCTGGAAGTCTGATCCTAAGTAATTTCTTGCACAAGATTCCCACATGGTTGGATGTTACAATGAAACTGGAAATAAGCAGGTTAAGCATTTACTTACTGGGAGCACTACTTGAAAGGACACATGCACAGGCTAATCTGTGGGAAAGAGTCATCCCCTTAAATAGGTCATTAGGTGGATTTTTCCTGACACTTGGAATTCACATCTCTGATTATTCTCAGTAATCAGGTGAGAAAATCCCTGTTACGAAATAAAATCTTTACCATGTAAATATGTTATATTTATATGCTTCCTATTTTATATAAAGCATGATGAGGCTTACTATGGAGCTCAGTAATTTCTGTAATAGAGTGAGAAATAATGCCCATTCTTCTATTGTAAGTGAATTTGAAGGTAGAATATGGTTCACAGCATGTATACTAAGGAAAACAGGTATTAGATAATGCGAGGATATTGGCAAGATGGAAATGAAACCAGCTAAAAATTCTAGAAATAACACTCCATATTTCTTGGGACTGATTAATTATCCTGTCTCCTTTGAGACCAGAGAGAGCTGGGGTCTGAAGACCATTTAAATAAATGAGACTTTCAATTTAAGATTATCTCTATTTTCCTTGGATGTTATTATCAATAAAATATACTTTTATTTACAGCGTATTTATTTCACTATTTTATCTATCTTATGTTTATGTACCCATATTTAATATTATAAAACTGAAATTATGAGTAAATATAATCCCTTACAAAAAATGTCATCTACCATTTCCATTTAGGGAAATATAGAATGGCCAGACTGCCACTTTCCATACAATGAAATTGAAATTCACTATAGCCATTTATACTTCCCTGTAGTTCAGAGGAGAGAAGTACATTTTCATATTATACTTATATAAAATGCAGCACCTTTCCGGGGTATATAAAAATTATATTAATATATCTTTCTAGTAATTTTAATGGCTTTTTTGTTACTAATCACCAGATATTTTTTATGCTTATACCTAATCTATTTTAATTGTTTTATTGTTTCTTATTGAATATATGATTAGCTTGTTGAAATTGATAAACACTAAGGCCTAACAAGTGATTTGATATGGTAGATGACTTTTTTCTGAGGGATTATATTTACTCATAATTTCAGTTTTTAACTTCAATAGGGATATGCAACACCATCACCAATAATAAAGATAATAAAAGGAAAAAAATCAATATTAAATTCAGAGGTTATAAAGGCAGCTTTAGCATATCAGTTGGAGGGAAAGACTATTTGTATCCAACTGAAGAAATTATCTAAGAAACAAGACAGGTATAAGATATATAGATTAGATATAGATAGATATAGATATAGATATAGATATAGATATAGATATAGATATAGATATAGATATAGATATAGATATAGATATAGATATAGATAGATAAAGATAGATATAGATATAGATATAGATGATAGAGATAGAGATAGAGATAGAGATAGAGATAGAGATAGATAGATATAGATATATATATTAGATGTACATATAGATATAGAGATAGATATAGAGATAGGTATAGATATAGATAGATAGATATAGATAGATAGATATATATAGAGATAGATATAGATATAGATAGATCCAGATATAGATATAGATATAGATATAGATTATATATAGATATAGATATATAGATATAGATAGATAGAGATCATAGGATTAATCAGCTGCACAAACATAAACTGGGGAAGGACTGGTTAAAACCAGGTGGCCAGAAAGCAAAAGCATCACAAGCTGTATAGGAATTGGAATTTTCATCCTATCAGGTAAAAAAACAAATGCAACTGGCGTATATGAACATTTCTCTGCCCCCTCAAGGTCTGAACAATACTGCTGTATCTCACTGTGGGACCATGCCTCAAGGGAGACATGAAACATGAGAATGGCAGTTCAGAACAGAACACCGAGTAAAAAGGAGATGCAGAAAACATGGTCCGTGTGAGATGACCGAATAAAATAAGCTCAGAAAAGGAGTGAAAGGCAGTAACATCTTCCTTAAATCTTAAGGGGCTCACGGAAGAGTTATTTCATGTCCACGGTACCTACTGTCAGTAGTTACTTGCTTCAGAAGGAGAAGAACATCTGAGAAAAAAAAAAGTTTAAATGGAAGCAGTGATCTATTCCACCAAAGCAGACAGTCTGGGAAGATCTGAAGGACCCACCACATAGTATAGTCTTAATTAAACCACTTCAAATTTCATAAATCATAAATTAAATTGATGAAAATTGCTGGAGTGTATAGCACTTCCTTTTTTTTATAAGACATAGGAGAACAGGATACAATCTGCAAAAAACATGGCCAATACTGACATAAGCACCTGGATCTTCACAGTGTAAGGGAGTAACTTGCTGTCTTCAGTCACATTTCAAGGGGTGTCTTGCCACACTTACCACTAATTTTGTCTTCTGCTGGCAGCTTCAGCAGAGACAAGCAGATCTGACCAACTAGGGTTTTTTTGCCTTACCATGCTGGAGATCAGAGACATGTCATTGTGAAGGAATTCACATTGACAAGCTTAAAACAGTAATCCTCTCCCTGTCTAGTTCATTAACACTTTAAAACAAAAGGATGTTTTAGAATATTTTAATCCTTAAGGCCTAAAATAACACATGTGAAATCCCCAATTATTTTTATAGGGGGTGTGTTTAATAAACCCACAGGCAGAAGCTGGACAGAACTGTTCTTGAACTCACTTCTGATATTCTGAACTGTGCATTAAAACAATTAGAACAGGAGGCCTAAATGCACAAAAACAACCCAACACAATGACTGCTCTCCCACAACCTCATCCCCCAAAATCCCCTTTAAAAACCTGCATCCACAGCTGGACATAATTTATTACTAGGTAAAGCTACTTTTTCTATGTTCAGCATTCACAAGATGCAATAAAAAAATATAGCTCAGCTGTTTGCTTTTATGATAAATTCTTGGGGAAAAAAAAGAGGAATATGGTTGGTTATATCTCTTCCTTGAATCAGCAACTTTAATCCAAACTGAAGTAAAGTACCAAAAGAAGGCAAATGCTGAAAAACATCATGATAAAATTAAAACAAAAAGGCTCCAACAAAGCAGAAAATTCTTCATAAACTGTGTATCACAAATAAAATTCAGCTGAAAGATGAGCTTGCTATGTATCTATAAAATGATAATTTGCAGAGGGAAAAAAAAAAAAAGAATAACTACTAGAAAGCAAGACATTCCTGTCTACAACTTTGAGAACAGGCTGTCACTAAGAGATCAATGAATAAGCTTTCAGTTTGCCACACAAGAGGGTGATTCTTATTTGAATATCATTAATACTGTGGGGAAAAGCAAATGAAGAAAAAAAAATCCCTTCTTATCAAAGGGTAAGACAAAGAAGCACATCTAAAAAGGAAATAAAATAAACACAACTCTTCCACAGTATAGACACTGCTACAGGAATCCTTCAAAAAAGTTCAGGAGGAGGAGAACAAAAGGAAAAGAGATTCCAATGCAGAAAGCGTCATTCACTTTTATTCAGATTGTAAGGTCCCTGTGGGGACAAATGATAGCAAGTAATTAACTATCAAACAATAAATTAAACATGAAAAGAAGGAATATTTATGGGGACATGTATTCCCAGCAAAGTAAGAACAATTAGGCATTTGATCAATAACTAAATACTTGAGTTTCTCTCCCTGTGGTATCAAAATCTCCCCTGGATTCCACTTCAGTATAACAAGAATCAGACAAGGGTGTAAAAAGACTCAAGTATTTTCATCTAGATCGTTGCACACAGCATCTGAAATTATAGAAGTTGCTAAATTTCAAGATTTTTGCCAGTGGATGTTACAATTAGATATACATTGAGGAAATAAAGTGCAAATGTCTTGAAATAGTTTTTACTCCAAAGATTTTGCCAAAAAAAAGCCCTGAAGATGCATAGAAATTTTAGTTCAGGAGACAGCAACTAGATCTTTCATTACACAACTACAGTTCAGTTAAAATAATCAAAGCTTTGGAAGATTATTAATTTTCAAGGATGACCATGGTGACAAAGTAGACATGTGCATGTACACATGTTCTAATTATGACAAGGATATACAAAATACTGATGGTTTTTGACACAATGATGGGTATTACAGAAACTAAGTCAAAGAACAATGGGGCAGGGGGAACAGGGTTAGAGATAGCTTTTCCTATGGATATCTATATTTATCCTGATTTCTTGTATTTTTTTCTTTTTTAGAAAATTCAGGTGAGACATCTCTTTGCCTTTAAGTTTAAACATTCAAAATTATTTTCTGAAGAAAAATTGCTGTAAACTCCTCAGAATAACAAGGGGGTGCACTAGGTCTGCTACAGCTCTTCTAATTAGGTCTACAGAGCAAGGAATATAAGAAAATAAAGGGCAGGGAGAACAAGAAATGCATTTTGCAAGCTGAAAGTCAATGCTGAGCAGCAGCAAGATGGTTGACTATTCCTACACCTGTTAATCCAGTTTTCCTACCTATGGATGTGGGCCAAAAAATCCAGTCCTAAATGAATATGAGATGGAAATCTAGGAGCACTGCCAAACTAATTGGTCTCATTTCCTTTGTCTGAATAAAGTAAAGGTAGAGAAAGTTTCCTGCAATGGACTGATATGCAAGGCATTTCTTAGTGCACAGGTGGTTTATTTGTCTATCAAATATCTGCATGTATTAAAAATACACTATATGGAATAGCAAGAAAACAAATATTCTCTAAATAGGAGAACAAAATTATATTCCAATTCCACAAACTCTTGATCCTGCCTTTCAATTTCTCACTCTGTACCCTATTAGAACACATTTTACATAAATTGAAATTTTGTTTTTACTTCTCTCAGCAAATTTTAGAGAAAACATTCTTCGAAGAAAAGCAAGGGGTGGGTGTTGGGGGAAAATAAAGAATTCATCTTTATTCTGTGCGATTTTGAGGGAATTGCCACTACATTGGGATGCTTGGTATTCAGTTCATAGAATCAAGATATCACAAAATTGGCAGAGGTGGCAAGAACCCAGCAAGAACACCAAGTCCAAGTCCTAGATCTTACTGACCTACTTTTTCCAAACAATATTTGAGAAGAAACCACCATTTTCCCCATCCTATTGTAAAAGGTATCACAACTGCATCGGTGTGTTAAATTGGATACAATGCCAGGTTTAAGCTTCTTTCTGTGCACACATCTATTATTATTTCCCTAAAATTAATTCCCATTGTAGAATGATGCCACGACAATACTAAAGCATAGTAAACACTGCCCTAGATCCCAGTGCAAGTCCTCAAAATTCACTTTGGATGAGATTACTCTGCTGCATTTGTGTTTGTCACAGTGTTTACACTGAAGAGGTTTAGATAACTGTGTAACACAGAAAGATAGTGCCATAACACATTCATATTAGCTGAGAAAGCAGCTCTGTCCTGGTACCATGTCAGTACTAAACTTGCTTTTGCTGCCACAGCTGCATCTCAGTATTTAATATTCTATACATATGTTGCTATTGTTGGCATCATCTGAATCATTAAATGAAAGTGAAGATTTCTGCCAAATTTATCCTGTTAAACATTAGTGGCAGCCCATCCTGCAGCCTACAATTCCTGGGTAGTCTGACACAGAAAAAGGGCATCACAAGCCTGATGAATCACATCACTTTAATAACTAAGTAAATGAAATGTCAGAGAGGTGAGGCTATTGATAGAAATTTAGTGCAAATGATAGACTACTAATTAATAAATACAGCTGCCTGTAAAGAGGCAGCACTGCCTTTCCATGTAGATTTATTCTTTTTGCTCTCATTTACTTTAGTTTTATGCTATGCTTGATGCAATCTTAATTTTCTTCCACTTGCCTCTAGGCCAGGGGAGCCTGCCTTATTGTGTCAGGGAATGCTTGGCCTTAATCAACCTCCACAGTCCTTGTGGCCTTCAATCCTTTTCACTGTCTGGAACTAGTATTTGGACTTGCCAATAGTGTTGATAATTAAAAATAAATAATACCATCATTCAGTTCAAGTCTTCATTCTACTTTCAAAGAAGGTTTCCTCATAACTAAAAGAGTTCCCACAGGGAACAGAAAAAAGGGAAGAATCAAACCAAATGTCATATTATTGAGTACACAAACAAAAATTTTTTTAAAAATAACACTACTCAAAAACACCAAAGCTGTTTTAAAATATTCTCACTATTAAAAAAACCCCCTAAACCTCAAAATGATAATTGTTTTGTGTTTCATTTAACTCTAAAAACATACCGATAGATTCTCTATAAAATAACGTCAATTACAAGATTGCAATCTGTTTTTCCAAGATTTTGTTCATAAACTCCCAATTCACCAATCCATTAAACCAGACTTTTCTGTTCAGCATTGTTGTCTTACCTGGTGTGACAGGCAAGCAAGTAGAGTTTTACCAGTCTTTACAAAAATAAGCTCTAGAGACACTTCTTTTCCAGAAGTGTGAAAAAGGGGAAAACTAGGCAGAGCTGGTACAAATGCACCCAAAAATCAGCCCTGAAATGGTCAGGGGGGCTCACTCAGCATGGGAGCTTCAGGACAGACAGCAGACACTCCATGGTGTGTAGGTCAGGTGCACAGCTACCCTGACAGGAGTTACAAAATATAGGACAACACAAACAGTAAAATGGCAAGAAAGCAGCAAGCTTTTGCCTCCTCTATATATAAGTAGAACCTTTGTCACTGAATTGGATAACATTATACATTTCTTAGCTTTGATGTCATCACTGGCCATAAATATTAAATGATGAAACTTCTTAAGAACTGAAGATGTAGTTTACATTTTTCTTCCCACCACCACTTGAGAAAATTTGTTTCTATGACACAGAAAATGAGAATCAAAGCAAATCAGGAGCAATTCTGACTTAGCAGACCAGCAGCAGCAAGCACACATCCCAGAACTCTGCTACTCTGAAGGGAAATGGATTTGCAAATACTCAATGCTCATGAGGAAGAGAGAGAAACATCACTCCTCTTGAGCACTTCTCACATGCACCTGCTGTCACATCAGTACCATGATATCTGCATCTGGGGTTGTATCTTCAAAAGAAAAAATTTTAGGAAAAATTTTGTGTGACTTAAACCAAATACCACTAACTACTAAATTCTCACCACTTTGTATTTTATAGGTTTTTAGAAGCAACTAATTATTTTTTAAGTCTCCTTCTTAATTAGGGAGTTATGGATATTTTTCTCTCAATGGAGGTTAGAAGCCTCTGTTCTTCTGCAAATGCATCACTACAGGGGGTAATGTAAAGACAGGTATCAGGTATGAGAGCCACAAGTTATTTTTCTCTCTGAAACCCATCAGGTTTCTGAGAGGTAAACAAGTGCCATAAATCAAAGCTACTGATGCACATATAATCCAAATGGCCTCTTTGGATCACCAGCTGTCAGCATGGGCCACTGGGCAGCCACTTCACCTGCATTCATACATCTCTCTAATTTAATAAGGCTTCACATAACCTGATTGATTGCATTACTTTTTCTAAGGGTTAATTTCAAAATTATTCCCTCATTAGCATCTTTTTCAAGTTATTTAGCTCAAAGTTATAAACATTTTCCTTCCTCACTATAAAAGGAATTAGCAAAGCTAAAAAAAATTCTATATAACTGACAACACTATGTAATTCCAGTAACACTTGAGTGGTTTTTTAACCCTAGAGAAAGTTCTGATTAACACAGTCTTTTCAAAAAGTTTTTGAAGTAGTCTTCCCAAGTTCTTTTTAAAATAAATAATTGAACTGTATGTTTGAGGCATCAACAGAAAAAAAGTATGTAATATTGGTACATTATTAATAAAAATATCTCCATTCCTATGCCCAGATTTAATTTAAAAAAAACAAAAAAATCCCCAAAACTACAAACAAAAAAGCCTTCTGAGTACTTCCTGTGAGGTAAGATATTTCATAATAAGAAACACAGGCAAGTGACCTTTATTACATATACTACCTACAAAATAAAACAATAATAATAATAATAGTAATGCACAGCAGTGGTTTCAGTGCAGTCTTACAGGCACTTTACAGGCAGCTCTGCCTAACAGTTATGGGCAGATTGTGTTCTCTTATTCAAGTAATCCTTCTTAATGGTTCATTTTTGCAAATTTTTCATCAGCTTTTGTTTATTTGCACGTGTTAGAATTCAGGTTTTTTCAAGGTTATAATGCCAGTAACATATTTCTAGGTTAATTCTTACTTACAGAGCTTAGCTCAAAGTGCACTTATTCAGGAATAAAGCTGGCAAAGACTAGATCAGACATCTAACATTTAAGTATCTAGAAACTAAGAGAATCATGCTTTATCTGCAGTGATTTTCATTAAGATATCATGGCCTTCCACAATAATGGTTTGGGGTTGTTTTTAGCTAGTAACTAAGCCCTTCACATAGGAGTAAAGCAACCCTAACAAATTTATCACCTTTGCTTCTTTCCCTTTGTCCTTTCAGTCAATTGATTCAGTGTACCTGCAACACCTTTAAATTTGGGGGGAAAGAAATGAAAGTTGTAAAATATAAAGCCATTAAAAGAAAGGGAGCAAGAAAGTATAATAATACTAGCAAACCGAAGAGATTTGCTTATGCAGTTAGCAGATTCCCCTGAAGTTGTGACCTGGCCCCATGCCACTTTGTCCTGGGAAAGACAAAAGGAGCTGACCTGAGCAAAAATGCTTCTTTCTGGAGACCAGCACAAAAATCTGTACAAAAATGTATCTGCCAGCACTAAAGGGCAGTCACCAGCTGGGTGTGATGATGTACAAGCACACTGTGTTTGAGCTCACCAGCTGCATCAAGAAGCTTCGTTTCACAGCTGACAGATTGCCTGCCTGAGAAATTAAGACACTCAGCTTCATTGTGGCTGACAGATTTCTTAGGCTCTAAAGAACCTTAAAAAGTTATGCAGATATGTATATTGTTCACAGGGAGCTCTGCATAGCAGTCTTAGGTGTGCACCACTGGTCCAATAGAAGTGATATTCACAAAACTAAAAATGCAGAGCAATAGCATGCAGAGCAAATTGACTTAAAGTGACCAAGGTCTATGATCTGACAAGTATATCAGATCATAGAATATAATTTAATTATTGTAATTGCATGACAGGGACAGAGTTTGTTCCCTGTCACATGCATGCTGTGTGACCTAAAGCTAATAGTGATGCATTTTCAGGGACAAACTGTTACTATCTAACTGAAAGCTCAGTTATAAGCACTAATATTACAGAGCATCTCAGAATTAAACTATTGGTAAAAAATACAGCTCTTAATAGAACTGTTACAAAATGCTGGTATGTGTGAAAGAAAACAGCATTTCATAAAAGTCATCCTATGTAATATTTTAACTGCTGAATAGCTTGAATCATCCAGTATTAAAAAATAAAAATATATAATACCATTAAAATCCTTTCAAATCTTTACTTCTTCCTCTGATGTAAGCTCACCCTACCAGTGCCCACCTGGTTGCTGTGACTAACAGCACCAATTTTCTTTGAAGAAGGACTGGCAAGGGCAGGGTTATAGGCTGTCATTCACTGGGGTCCTTGTCCAGAGTTGGATATCAATGATGGGGTGTGGAGGCCCATGGGCCTGCACCAGCTCCACCCATAGCCTTGCCCTGGAGGGATGTCCTTTGAGTGGGCTGTGATTATCTTATCTCAACCCTCCTGGAAGGATGCTCCTTAGGTTGGCTCACCTTTTCTTATCATGGTGAGCTATCCCACCATGCCACAGTACCCATGTTAATCCTTTGTAACCCATTGGTCTTACCCCCTTGGTACCACCCATGCTCTCCCCCATAAAAACCCCAGTATTTCCCCAGTTCACATGGGAGTAGTCCTTCCTGGCCCCCTTCACAGAGCTGCTGGATAATAAAAGAATCTCTGTGGAATTTGCCATGTGACGGTTCCTGTCTCTCTGTTCCTGAGTCGGCCTGGGATAGCCTCACAAGCAGAGCTGCGGACACCACTTGCTGAGGCATATCCAGCAGCTAGGAGACCAGCCAGAAGACCCCCTAGAAGGCAGTTCCTTGTGGGACTCTCTCTCTGGGAAGGTTGGCGGCTTCCTGGGTCTGGAGCACTGGATCTCCATGGACCCTCTAGCAGCCAACAATGGGGCTTTCTCCCTTCCCAGTTTTGATTCATCTTAGGGAAATATGTACATGTTATTAATTTTTATTTCTTTAAAAATACATTTTTTTCCAACACAATCTGGTTGCTTGTCCTTGCTTTTCAAGTAGATGTTGAGAGTTGCCCAGCCTCTCCTGTCAAGCACTGTTAACACAAAGGTCTTTCATTTTTCATACTGCGACTACCAGGACTCTTCAGACCTTCACTGTCTTTGAGATTCACAAATTTTATAGGTAATCTGATTTGGAAAAAGGATCTGGATGTTTTTGAGAACTTCAAAAACTATCCTGTTGATTTACTAGTTATACTAACCAAGATGATGGGGCTCCCACAGCTCAAGGCAAGAACCTAGCCCACACCTTCCAGCTGAATATGGATAGTAATGTTCTCCACAAAAAATTTGGCTTTGACAAAGTGCTTTGTCTAATTTCTAATATAAAGCAATAATTGCACTAGAACAATGCTGGGATTGTCTGATGCCCTAAGATAATGTGAGTGTCAAGTCTGCTAGATTCAGAGAGATATCACCTAGAGTTGTTCAGTGACTCTTCAGGTTCTGGACTACAGATTAAAGAGTGAACCAGTTCCTCAGTACATGCTAAGAACAAGCATCTTCCCATACACAGCTGTCTAAAGCTTTTTATATCTCCAACAACAGGGGAGATGAGTGTCATGAGAGCAGTGTCATGAGACCTGGCAGGATCACAGCACAAAGCAATGATTTTTTTGGACTGTACTTTTTTTTGTGTTCTCCTGCTGCTGTGAAGGATTTTCCTCACCAGTGGTCACAAAATCCAAACAAACTTTACTAGCAAGTCTGTCCCGTTTCCTTCGTGGATCAGATTTCTTGAAACATATATTCAATCTAATTAGGCTCTATTTTACGAAAGAGTCAAAATTGGAGAATGTTACATGTTCCCTTGTTATCTTTATTTCAATAAATCAGAAAACAAAACCAAACAACAAAGAGTAAAGCTTTTATGCAATTTTATTCACCTGATTTGTGTTCTTTGTGGGAAGAAGAAACAACATGAGGAATAGCTTCAACATGAAATACTGACACTACTAATCCAAGCTTTGCCAACTAAACTTAACTTCCCAGAGACTTGAAATGTCTATGTCTTGTCACATTTTTTCCATTTTCATTTGGGTTGTTATATAATTTAATTTCATATTTCCTAGAGGTGAATTAGGTGTTTCAATAAGCAAACCATAAATGAAGGACTGAAAGGTACAAATTACAAAAACTCTGTTGGCCCTGTTCCAAAGTCCCTCATGACTCTCCTCCCAGTACCCTGGTACCAAATAAATAGCTTTCCCTGTGACTGTGCATTCACATCCTCCTTCCCATGCAAGAACTTGTACTGCTCCATTTCAGAAATCCACTCTGCAATGTTTTAGGTCTTGATCAGCACCAACTTCCCCTGCCACAGAGCTTTTTTTGTTGTTATTAAACTGCAGGCTGCAGTTTAAACAGACAGCCCTCCAAGAGACACTCTCAACATTAACGCAACTATATTGCCCCACATTTTGCATTAAAATAAATCTGGCATCATCTTACCATCTCCAACTCTTCACTGATTCTATCATGTTGTTTAATGTAAAAATATTGGCTGAAGAGAGACCCTGCTTGATGCACATGCCCTGCAAATTATTTTCCAATAGCCTTAATCCCAGTAATCCCACCTCTTCATACCCTTGGACAGTTTGAATGATAACGGATAGGATTACATTATCAACACTTGCTCATCTTTATAATTTACAGGGTTTTTTTGCAGACCTCTATTTCCCATGCCAGATCTGCCATCAAAATACCAGAACATTCTTAGGGCACGTTCCTGAAGATCTGTCATAAGACTTTTCAGAATCATTAAAGAAAATATGCCTTTCCTCTGTGTTAAAAATATAATTGTGATCATTAAAAATAAGTGTCTTTTGAAATTTTCTAAGGAAAGAAGTTATACACTTCCTTTAGTGTATGCCTTGAGGCAGCACAAGTCTTGCAAACTCAAGTGTCCAATATTGTCAATTTTCAACTCCTTTTCTGAAGGGAAATTGCTTGTAGTTATTACAGTCCTTATTTTAAGGAAAATAACGTTTTGCCTTTTTTATAATGGGGAACTAACCTTATTACCCCCATTTTAGCTTAAAAGATGAAACAAAATTATTATAATAAGTAAACACTTCTTTTAACCTGGTATGTTCTCCTCAAAATGAAAACATGTTACCAGTCCTCCTACCACTAAGTCACAAAAACTCTCATTCTGTGCAGAGCATTGGCATGTGTTTTTTCCACACAAAATTAACTATCATCAAAAAAATGTTAGTCACTGTCTTTTTCTAACCTTCTACAGGAGTACCATATAGGACTTTACAACTGAGAAGAATTAATATTAAAAGGCATTAAAATTTAAAAGGAACATTGTGATAGTCTTCCAATGGGCACACCCATTATATGGATACTCTAATTTACAATGATAATAAATTAATTTATCACCAATAATGTTTATAATTAAAGAGAAATTTCAGATAAAATAATCATTAGTATCCCATCTGTAAGTAAGAATATTTATCTCAGTCTGGCTGAGATAAATCCTTTCTCCCAGGCTAGATTTTAAACCTGCATTATGAATTCAATAATGTATGGTTGCATCTGCTAGCCAGAACTGTGCTATTTTTAATATTTCCCTGGATAAAAAATGAGGAAGTGCTTTGACATAAAAGGCTAATGCAAGCAAACAAAAAAGCTACTGAGAATTCAGAGTGAAAAACCTATGGAAAAAATACTCAAGTAGACTAAAATGTGCATTACTGTCAGATTAATTCATCCCATTAATACTAAGAGCTTTCAGAATGCTAGCACTGCTGCTCTCCAGCAGCAGCCTTCACCAACACTACTGGTGTAACCTTGTCAAAAACCATTCATGTTTCACCTTGCGCTCTGTCTTGCTGTTGTTTAGTGTCTAGAGAGGAGGAGTAAATAAGTGTTCAGGCACATGAACTCTTGTTGTCTTGCAAAAACTGTAATTTTATGAGAAGAAACTTTATAATTGGGCCTTAGCAAGAGGAAGGAGCTGGCTCCCAATGATGCCTGCCAGGACTCATCTATGCTGGCCAAGCCCATGAAGCCTCCCAGGTTAACATGAAATTTGAGCATCAGGAAGTTTTTTGCCTGACTTCTGGAGTATCTCAACTACACAAAATGGTTCTGAAATGCCACATCCTTTACAGAAGTTCAGCTACAGGAGACAGGTTTGGAGTTTGCACATCTGCTCCTCTGAACTGAGAAAGTGTTTCCCAGGTCTCAAGGGATCAGGTTTAGTTTTAAGGGCAAGCATTCCCATATAATAAAGGCTTATTTCATCACACCCACAGAGCAATAACAAATGGCAAATAGCACTTCATGAGAGTCCCACCAAAGATCTATTGCACATACTTTAAGCGACAGGCAAGAGATACAGGAACCTAATGACAATACTCAACAAACATAACCTTTGATGTTAGTGATTCCAGCTTATATTAACACACAGTTTCATTTCCAGGAATAATTAGGCAATTGATATCTCCATCTGGCTCAAAATGCTTGCTGACCCTTTTAAAATCAAACATCCACATTAGTCTTCAAACTGGATATTTTAAAATTAAAAATATTTCACATTCAACCATTAGTTTTGCCAACTGATGGGCGCTTCAGGTTCAAGATGACATTTTTGGCAGCTAAAGGAGGATACAACTGCTGCTAACTTGCTGCCAGTCACCTTGCAGAAAGAAACTCAGCTAAGTTGAGGAAAACTGAAGTTCAAGTCAGTCCACAGAAAGAGCTCTGCCTTATTCTGGTTTCTTTGGCTTTCTTTGAATAAGGAAATATTAATGACATTATTCAGAATGTTTCCAACAGCTCTTTTGGGACCTGGCCAAAACTGTATTTCCATCCCTCACACAAAGCAGGTCTCTGAGATGCAGAATGAAAAAACATTATAAACCCATTTTAAAACACTGTCATCCTTCCCTCCACAAGTGAAAGCTTCCAATCTGTCTTTAGATACTCAGCAAAGACATGGAAAGGCAAAAGTGAGTCTGAAAACTCAGCAGCTACCAACGTCAGACTGATCTCTCCATCACCTTTTTCACTAAAGAGGAATTCATCATACTGCATTCTTTCTTTCCCCACTTTCATAAATATATATGCACCAATAAAAAACCCCAAAGCATAATTTACTATCTGCAGTAGCAAAGAAAGAGTAGTACAGTAGTAGCATAAAGAAGCAATATTAATTTATGGGACAAAGTGAACACAGAAGAAACATTAACAGAAATATCCCTTGTACAACATTTCTTTTCCAGGAGAGGATACTTTTTATAGCCCTTACATACACTAAACCACAGTTCTGGTTGCATGAGAGATTTTTTATTGCACCTGAAATGAGTTTTATTACTTGGGATTCATGACCAAATAAAATAATGAAAACCACATACTGCTACAGTGTGGCAGAGTCTGTACAGTATTTTCTTTTAGCATGACAGTTTAAAACTTCCTCCCTCCCAATATTTCCAATTAAAACAGTTCCTTTTTGATTTTATGTAGCTATAGGTGAAAAAATATTAAAAATAACACTGATATAGAGATGTTATTTTTGCAGAAATACATAAATAGCAAAGTTAAAGATGGAAAGTGGAGGTATAAAGGCTAGAATGAAAGGTATCAAGAGACAGTTGTGGCTGTACAACAGTAAGAATAGAAAAGCCTTATTGCTTTTGGTTATGAAAAAAATAAATGTTATAGCTACTGTTCATCACACTTAAATTCCGAGTTAGCAACTTCTTTAAAGTTATAATAAATATTTATGCAGGAGAGATATTTTGTGATGCAAATAAATCATTAATCCTAATGTGAATAACAACTTTAATCCCATTAAATAAAGCTTTTTTGTTTCTCAGATATGATTACAAACTCATAGTGAAGATTAATTTATTTCATTTGATAGTAGAGTTTTCCCCAGATTTAGCTAAATCTCTTCTGGAAAAAGACAGAAAAACAGATCCTACAGAATACAATGTATTTCAGTGTCATTTTTCTGGCAACATAGACTAACTTTGGCTTGTGTTTTTAACACTTTTAAGATGTCCCATACAAAAATCAAATCACCTTGCCCACACTCCCAAACAATTCAGTGTAGGCCACAGCCAAGTATATTACTTACTGGTCTGCCAAAAGCACACACAAGCTGCTTTTATCAAAAGATACTAAATACAGGCCAGACATGATTACATTTTTTAAGTTGTAAATCTCCCATTGCAAGTGAGCCTTCCTTATTTTACCTCTTAAAAATAAAGAATCTAGACTTGAAATTTGTTCAGTAGTTAATCCAGTTAAAATTTTATTTTTTAAGT
Source organism: Cinclus cinclus (assembly GCF_963662255.1). Taxonomy (NCBI): domain Eukaryota; kingdom Metazoa; phylum Chordata; class Aves; order Passeriformes; family Cinclidae; genus Cinclus; species Cinclus cinclus. Next base: position 50,510,134 of record NC_085046.1, read on the forward strand.
GCCTTAGACTCCCTGCATTCTGCAGCTTTTTAATTAATTTGGAGCAAGGGCTTTGTTTACCCTCCTGGATTAGAGCCTCTATCATATATCTGTACTGCTTTGGTACTGGAAATGAAGAGAAAGTTGATGCCCTTTTTGGCATTATGCCTTTCCTTTTCTCAGGAATTAAGGTGCTTTATAGTCAACTTGAATTCATTTTGGGAGGTATTACAAGTTAACACTAGGTGGGAATTTTTCATAGATATGTGAGTTCATTATCATTTGTCCCTGTGAAATTAAAGTTGTTAAATGTTGTTCTTCCTTTTTTGGAGAGTGAAAGATGTTTGCCTCCCTCCCTCTAACCCCCTTCTTGCTGTAATCTTTTCCTATTTAAAACTGATGGGGACTGAAAGGTGTCTAGTTTTAATTAGATCCATATTTGCTGACTTTCTGGTTCTTGTATTCATAGCTTTGATAAACTGAAGTGGAAGCTACAGACCACAGAAACAATCAATGGGCGATAACATGACAACTTCTATGAGATTTATTAGCTAATAAGTAGTGAAAGAGTGCATTTGGTGTCTGCAAAGCTTATTAAAAACAAATAAATTCAACTGCTGAAAGTTGTTTTGTTTTTTTTTTCAAACCACAAAAATAAAAAGGCTTCTATTTAGTTATATATTTCCTTCTTTAGGATAAGTTTCTGTAGCCAATACAGATCACATTGCACTCACAGAAAAGCCTCCTTCCTAACTTGCATTACAAGTTCTTGCACAGCTTATGCCAATGCTGTACAATTGTAAATACTTACAGGAAAGAAACTTTTACCATGAGAATAAGCAGAAGTAACTGGTTGAATGATTAAAGTTTCATGTTTATGAATGACATATTTGATGTGCTCCTTTTAAGAGGCTCATACCAGTATGAAATTCTGTACAACTGTGTTTTCAAGGGAACAATAGTGTGCCTACAAAGTTAAGGTTGATACAAGGTAAGTACCAAGTCATATGCAACAACCTGAAGTCTCCTCAGCGTCTGTCCAGCGCTCAGTGGCTTTTAGCACTGGTTTCACCAGCCTGGGGAAAACAGCAATCAAGCTACAAAGATTATGCTAAAATAACTTTTATCACTCAACCAAGTCATATTTGGCCAATAAAACCCACAAATTATAACACAGTATGTATGAGATGCTGATTTTGGCCCACAGAGCAGAACACAAGGAGGATAAAAAGCACTACCTGCAATGAGTTATAGTAAGGTGATATTAGTCATGGAAATTCTAGACAAAGTAAAAATATATTCTGAATATGAACCACATTGTAAATGTTTTGTTACTATGCAAAGTTTAATTAAATCTACTATGACAACCTTGAAAAACCATCTAAGATTAGATATATTGTAGAAAAGAACAGTCATGTTTGCAGAAGGATTTGAATCCTCCATTAATCCAACCCTTTCTGAAGTCTCAAATGAGCTGGTAGCTACCATCCAAGAGGCTAGAATCTAAAATGGTCCACCAACAGCTTCTCATAGCTGCAACTATTGTGAACATTTAATTCAAATGCCAGAGGTAGACATGAGATCCAGTGATGAAGGCAGTCATATAAAAACAAGGACAAAACCCTGACACTGGGCCCCCATGCTGGGGAATCAAGCTCTCAGAGCATGCTCCAGTTATATCACCAGGTGGGAAGAAAATTAGATGCAGACCTCAGCAACAACCTGGTTCTCCTAGTACAGACATTTGCTTCATGGACTTGATGGGAAATAGTATTTACACATCTGGAGGAACCAAATATGAGGGCTTACAATCTTTTGGTTGAGATTAGGATACTGGTTGATTCAAAAATAATGCATTGGTCAGAGGCAGCAATTCCTTTGAACAAACAAGAATTATCAAATCTTTGCAAAGTCATGAGACTATATCCAGAACTAATGAACAGAGTCAGTGTAAAACTATGGACAGCTGTATAAAAACTACAAAAATGCTGAAAAATTGAGTGTGGAAGGCATGAAGTAATTCTGCAATGTCAGATTTTATTAATCTCAGCACGTGAGGGGAGAAGATTATATATTGCTTCTACATACAATGAAAAATTGCAGAATAATAAAAGGCCACAATTACATTTTCTTATGGCAATCATCTTTTAGAGCAGCCACTCGACTCCATAAGAAAAAAATATATTAATTCCTAGCCCTCATATTCTAACCTGTTTTCTACAATCAGGTAAGCAAGATCTCATGCATACTGCAGATAGATACACACACAAACTGTTAGTAAAGTACCAAGCAAATCAGAAATGACCTTGCTGTCATTTTAAAAATAGTGGCAAGTATAATGCACATTTACATTCCTGGCTTGACTATCAAGATTGTCCTTTTAATTCATTCCTCTTCCATCAGGAATGATCTCCTGATATCCTTTCTTAAAGGTGGGCTTCCTTATGCTAGTCCTTCAGTAAAGTCAAAGTGATAACTATGCATTTCGACTTTAATTGTTTAGAATGCTTCTAAGTTCATGCATATGTTTTATATTAGCAACAGACTTCTACTAATTAATAGCACCAAGCTGACTGTGTCTAGAGCTGAAGGTTAAAGGCAATTAGCACAAACAAGAAAACAAAAAGGAGAAACAGTTAAATCAGAACAGACATATTAACATCTATGAGAAGAAACAAGCTGCCAAAAGGTGATAATTTCCTTTGATTTAATTAAAGTGTGAGGAGAAAAACAGCAGCGCAATGGACATGGAGATTTTGAAGATTTGAAAAAGCTCTAAGTACACTTTCTCATGAATGCTTATTAAAGTCATAATGGTTTTGTTTGGAATGGTTTACTGTCAGACAAGAACATCAGATTCACAACAGAAAGAAAAAAAATATTAGTTTATCACTAGATGAATGAGAAGTGACATTTCCAGATAAGGAAATCACTGGAAGCAAATGTCGTAAGGTCTAAAGAAGCTCAGAAGCACAATGAAGATATTCATGCTTAATAAATAGATATTATTTTTGGTGAATGCATAATTATTACAAGAAGCAGACCAAATTTTTCAGGTGGTGTACTTGGAGACTAACATTCCGGGCAAGATTTTTTCAGAGGGTGAAGTCCATTGTGGAGAAATGACAAATCATGCTTACAAAATAATACCATAAATTGAAATTTAATATTATTCCCATCTAATGCTTGCCAGGAATAAAGGAAAAAGAGGAGAAAAGACATCTCATAGCATATTTCTCTAATCAATTCATAGACAGAATTGTCTTAAGCCAAGGAAAAGAACTGTACTTGTACAAGAAAAAAACAATGATTTAGTCTCCAGCTTAAGATTTTGCTCTACTGGAGTTGACACATACATGGCAAGAATGACCTTTCTTTAAAAGACCCTATTATGTCCAAAGCAATACCAGTTTGAGCCATTCTTGTCTCTAGACAAGACTTGAAAATATTATTATAGTAAAACTGGAAATTAGTAAATTCTCTTTTTCCTTGAAAAGCTACACAAAAGAACTATCAGAATAAGTCTGCAAACACACTTCCCCCTCTAAAAAATGAGGTAAGCACCTATCCTCCTCCTCTCTCTCCCCCTTTTTTCTTTCTCCATTTCACTTTTTTTTCCAGGACTGAATGTGTGTGTTGCATTCTGGGGAAGAAAATGCTTAAATTTTCCTTAGTGAAAGAAAACCAGAAAATACTATGTCTTTTAAGAATGCCTTTTTTTGGTATTTTTGCACTCAACTGTCAAAAAAAGCTGGACCAGACACTTAAATATTTCACTACTTCTCCCAGCATAGCTTCTGAACTTGAACTACCCATTCTATGAAGGGAAATATTATCTAAGAGATTTAAGAACAAGCTAATATTAATTGAGACTTTGCTGAACCTGTAATCCAGCAAGTGACTGGGCACCAGCTGGGGAGCCATAGCCATTATCATTAGTCAAAGATTTATCTGCTAAATTCAAGAAGCCCTGGAAAGGGCTCAGACCTGGAGCTGGGACTTAGTGTATGAAGCAGAAGAGAGAATCCAGGTCCCTTGCCCATGCCTTTATTTATGCTTGAGCTCTATGACAAATACAAAACAGCAGAAGCTGATCTGACAGGCAAAAGCAAATGGGCATTTGCCCTGATTTTGGCCTTTAAGAAAAATGAAAATGAGGGAAGTTTAATACAGAAATGTCATTTTATGCAGCCTTTTTTTTTTTTCCAGACTCAACAGGATGCTTTCAGATATAGCCTCTTGTGTTCTTTAACTATAATTAATCTATTGCACTTTAATAAGGATACAAATTTATACTAATGATATATATTAATATAACTCTCAAATGAAGTTACTATGCAATAGTTTTCTGAATAAGCACTATTATGTGAAAAGATGTGAAATAGTCAAGGGACTTATATTTAAAAAGCAAAACTACTCCTAAACTTACTTTAGCATGAGGAAGTAAATTAAAATCAACAACCATTGTTTCTAACCATTTATTTGTTATTATGGAAATTATTTTCAAAGTGCCTTGAACTGCATCCATCAGGGAAGGGAAAAGGGTTTTATATTTGTGTATTCATGTGCTCATAAAATTTGATTATATCTTTACTACAGAGTGAATTTTCTTTAGATATACTAAACTAAATGAATAAAAAAAACACTGAAAAGTGTATAGTTAGGCAAAACTTTTAAATAGTCAGCTGAGGAACATACCTCAGTAGCAGAGGGTACTTATACAAATCACTATAAAAACTAGAGTAGGCAGCTAAAAAAACCCCTCCAAATCATACCAAACCAAGCAAGCTACCAAAAAACTCAGACGAACTTGTATAAAGAACCAGTGTGGAAAAGAGGAAAAGTCACTTTTACAACTCAAGCAGAGCAGTTGACCCAGATTTAGTTCATTTCATTTCAGTGGACTGCTAGGAAAAAAAAACCCAAAAGAAATCCAACCAAAAAAACAAAAGAAAAATAACCAAATACCAACACAAAACAAAAGAAAAAAACACAAGAAGAGCAGGCAAGTAGGAAAAATCTTTTGTGATTAGTTGTTCGAAGTCTGTTTGACAGAATAATTTTAGGGCAAAACACTAAAACTTTATTTCCTTAAAAGCTTTTTCAGACCTGATCATAGTTTGGAGTATTTGCAAGGAAGAGTTACTGAACTGCTATTTTCATTTTCTGGTCATCTGGAAGTTATACAAATTCTGTCCTGGAGGTGCTATATTTGACACAAGACAGAAAAACTGTTCTCTGCAAACCCATGTTAAGGTTCCAGGGCGTAGTGTTCATAAGAGTGAAGTATATTGCTATTAGCAACACTTCTAAGAGCCTTTATCAAATGAAAAAAACCTGCCAGTTACCTTCCCCTGCTATCAGTCCTACAAGAGAACTAGGATCCAGCTAACTGCAGCATTTCCTTGAAAGCTATGTTTTCCCTTATAAATGGGCAAAGCCACCAAACACCTGTCAACAAGAATGACTCTCTTGAAGCATCTCAACTAGAGGTCCTTCTAGAGAGAGCTATAAAATAGCAAAAGCAACACTGTCTTCTTAAAAAAAAAAAAATAAGAACACTAATTAGGTAATTAAGCATTTTAATATTTTCTTGTCTTGTCCTAAAAAGTCATCGGTTCACCATACAGAAATAAAGACTTAAAAGTTGTTACCTATATTACTGCTGGTCTAAATTTAATGACGATCTGTTTTATGACCTATGTTTAAAAAAATGAGATGCTCAAAGAGGAATTTTAGAGAAGCAAAGAATTACTAAGCTTGGAAAAGATCTCCAAGATCACAGAGTCCTACCTTTGAATGATCTCCACCTTGTCAGACCACTAAGTTCCCTGTCGCAGTCATTTCTTGGACATCTGCAGGGTGGGTGACCCCACCACCTCCCTGGGTACCCCATTTCATTTACCTAAATGTTTATCCTCATATTTCAGAATCAATTTTAGGGGTTAAAATAGCAATATTGTCCATTATCTTTGAAAAAAAAAAAAAGAAGCAAAAAGCCCCCCATCCCATTAACAAACATGACATCTTAGAGTTTGCTGGGTAGAACAATGACAGCTGGTGGTTTGTTTTTTTTTTTGGTTTGATTGTTTCCTTAATTTCCATATAGCACTTTTTAAAGATTGTGTTTTATTAGGAAAGCTAATTCAGCATGTACTTATCTCATTCTGACTGCATAGGGGGAAGATGACCCTTCATTTAAAAAGACTCACAAAACTTCAGGAACCTCTTATCTTAAAGCCAGAAAAAAGAAAACATGACAAGTCCTAAAGTAATTCAGGCACATTTAATTTGGCAGATTCCGTTAAATAAAGAAAAAACCCGAAAAAACCCACCAAAACAGAAAGCAGTAACAACAAACCAACCAAACCCCCCCCCAAAATTCCCAAACCAAAAATAAATTTTTTAAAAAATAAACAAAAACACAGAAAAACCCTCAAAACCCCTCCTGATTTTACTTCTATTATCCCTCTGAGTCAAGTAAAAAGACATATTTCCTCAGTTAAGTAAATTTATGTCTAAAGCTCAAAATGGATATTTTAACTGATGAGATTATCCTTTTGCTCATGAAAAATGGTCTTTACTTAAAAAAAAATAAAAATAAAAAAGTTTTAATAATTCCTTAACATGGACTTAGCAAGAAAAAAGCTGGGAGAAATCTCTCTCAATTAAACTACTCTTCAACACTAACAAAGCCAAAAGATTAAGTTTCTTATTTCAAAATACAGTAGCTCATGCTTTTCCTTCTATAGATCTGCATTGAAGCTGTCAAGTTTCATTCATTGTCTTGCGAGTTCACATATTCAGTCAAATGAATTTTCCATCTGTTTCACTCTAAGCACTGCACAGAGTTCTTTCCCTTTTCTGATGTTCTTCTCCAACTGTGAAGCTATTACCAACTCAAAAGGGATGGATTTCCATTACAGTGATTTGAAGTTTTATTCCAGATGTCCCACTATGTCTAAGTTCCAAATATTCCAAATAAAAGCAATTCCTATCCATGTGGTATTTTAAGTGGTATCTTTGATTTCAATTTATATGGAATCTAAATTCTATATAGCAACAGGAAAAAAATTGTTGTTATAACACATGTACATCCAAAACTCCCCAAACAAACAAAAACACACCCCAACAAAGCCAAACCCTCAAATCAAGACCTTTATTATATAATACTCCTGATTCCTGTTCATTTACCCACCACTCAGATTAGCAAACCGGTACTAAACTTCTTGCCTTGAATTGCTAGGAAGGCTCTCCAAGTCTCAAGATTAAATTTATGCACAACCAGTGATTTGATTTAGCTCTCATCTCCTCCTGAAGCCATCTCCAGTTCAAGCACAAAGCAGAGTCATACCTTTCATAATCATCACCAATCAACTTCACTCCCAACTGAGCTCCTGAAAAGGAAGATGGTTTCCTAATGACAGTAGGACATAAAAGGCGCTTTAGTCCCTCTGATCCACTCATTTCAGGCTCAACCATATAGCCACAGCTCTTGTTGTGTCCCTCTATATGGCTGGAAACTCTAATCTGATAATTATCCCAGGACACTGCTTAAATTCCCCTGTCAGTACAATAGAAAACTCTGCTTTAAGGCTTAAGTTAAAATATATTTAAATTTAGTTAAATTTCAATGTTTCAATTTTCCCCCAATTGAAGGGTAAATAAAATAAAAACAAAGAGCCTTTCAAACAATTTTAAGAGACACTGAACCACAAACACACCAGGATGGGTAGTGGACAGACGGATTAATAGAAAAAGCATTACCTGGATTAAAAGACTAATTCCAAGAGAAGAATTTCAATGATCCTAGTAAAAAAAATGGTTTGTTTTTCCTAATTCCAGCATGGTTTATTCTTCCCACTAGAATAATCTTCCCATTATACATTTTCAACCAGTTTAGGCACAATAGCTAAGTGAGCACAGACTCAAAGTCAATGATGTAGATCTTGAATTCTATAAGATCACCACCAACTGCATTAATTTTAGGCCTGCATATTTTTTCTTTTGACCCCATTCTCACAGATATAAGAGCTTGTAACTACTACACATTGGTTGTAACTAGATTAGTTTCTTTTTTCACTACTGTTAGAAGAAAATATATTCAAGTAACCACTTTCTTCCATTGCAACTCCCCCATGAAGTTGACTTCATACTTTTTTGACTTACAGAATTGTGTATCAGAAGAAATTGGAAGAAATTAAAAAATAAAAACAACTAAAAAAACAACTCTTTCTGAAATGAATTATAGCCTGATTGTATTTTATGTAATATTGCTGATATTTCCATATATATACTGTCTGTTGAAACCAGGTGGGGCAATGTTCCTTTCTCTCTTCCATGACCCATTCCTCATAAATTCGGGGGGGTGGGATATCCTCTGTTAATGGTCCAGATGTTAAAACCAGGTGGGATACTTTTCTTTTTGTCTTCCACAACCCATCCTCTGTCCTTGGAGATATCTTCTGTTGATGGACCATTAAGTCTTACTGCAGGACTGATAAAATTACATCATCCCATTGTGAGATACTCCACCTGGGGTGGCGGGAGGCAAAGCATTTCCTACCTAGATAAAAATCTGAGATTTGGAATATCAGATCAGCCTTTTTGTACTGGTTTTCCAGAAGAAGACCAGGTCCATCTTCATCACCACTGGACTGCCAGGGGAAAACTACGCCCTTCTCCAGGATCATTACTTCAAAAGAACCACATCTGTCACTCCAGGAGGGCTGCAGCCCCCATTTAATTGGACTGCTACCAACACTCTGATTGACAGGGTGTCAGGACTCTGTCAGGGTTTTGTTTTTTCCATTACTGTATTTTTATTTTAATATTCCTTGTTTAGAACTGTTATTCCCATTCCCATATCTTTGCCTGAGAGCTCCTTAATTTCAAAGTTGTAATAATTTTAGAGAGGGGGTTTACAATTTCCCTTTCAAGAGAGGCTCCTGTCTTCCTTTGCAGACACTTGTCTTTCAAACCAAGACAATAATAATTTTCTGCATTTCAAAAGGAAAGCAACCAAGAGAACTTGATTAGACCTTAGTCAATTTAGACCATAGTAGGTCAGCTTCTCAAGTCCAAGATAGAAAACCTATAGTTCCCATCAAACTCTCCCCCTATTTATTTTGCTTTTCCCTCACATCTTAGAGCAACATTTTTCAAACTATGCACAAAGGAGGCAGAAGATATAAGCTGTGTGCTTGAATATCAAAAGGCTGATAAAAACACCAAGTCTTGTGTCTCTACTTTTACCACAAAGATTTCTTGCCATTTGAGACATGAGCAGCACACCTCTCATTAAGGATCACCAATTCAAGGAGTTTAAAATGACACTCCTGGCCAAAAGATTTAAAAATTGTGTGGTGTATTTCTTCCCAAATTAGGCACATATCAAAACTATTTTCTTAATTAACTCCTAGCTATACCAGAAGTGTGAAGTCAAGGCAGGAGAAGCTTATTGCTACATTTTTCTTTCCCACCCTAATTTAAAACACTCCCTGTTCTACTTCCTGCTCCCTTTGTTTTCCCCTCTTTCAGCTAAGAGTCACCAAACATTCAATGCTAGCAAGAAGTCTTCAAATGCACAATTTTATCACAGCTCATACAGAGTGGGGAAGAAACCTCACTCCGTAATATACTGTACGAAGACACTAACAAAGTCAAGGAGTTAAAGAGTTCGCCTCAGTTTCACATTTGGGCTGTTATCTCTGCAGCTGCTGGGCTAGAAGGATCTATTTTCTTCAGCAAAACCAAAGCTCTGGAGATACAGATTTGTCACACACTTTTGTAAGTCATAGGTCCCTTGTTGAAGATAAAGGCAACATGGCCTTTCACACCTACTATGAAAACATATTTTCAACTCTTTCTTGGCAAACCTTACAGACTGTTAAATCAACACATGCAATAGACCATATTTATTTATAGTTTCTTTGCAATTCATCCCTTGGTGGGAGCTGCTCACTGATGGAAGCATCAGTGTCTAAAGTTTAGTAGAGTGTGAATTTGCAGCCACCCACCATAAAGCCTTGCTCAGAAACCAAAATGCTTCTTTGTGCCACTAATTTCCCTTATTTCTCCTACCCCCTTCTAACAAATCTTTTATAGCTGCATTTGGCTACTACCTACCAAGCTGCAGAGCCAACAGTATGGGCAACACACCTGTCCCTCTCTCCTGCGGAGGAAAGAGCAGAGCAAGCTCTCACATCCTGACCATCTCAGCCCCTGACTCAGGTAGCTCTCCTAGCACTGGAGAGGCAGAAAGAACATGTAACGCAAGGATTTTATGCTCTTCAATACTTGCATAACCATGAGATTCAAGTTTGAAATATCTAAAGATTTACATGACTTGGGTCCAAATTCCCTCTAGAGTGGGATGCAACCAAAGTTCCACCTTCAAAGTTAAAAGAATTCCCTCAAAAATACAATTATAATGGTTTTACTTTTCATTCTCTTCCAGAGTGAGGATCCTGAGTTCCCCACTAGGAATCAGAGCAGCATGCACAGCAACACAAACAACCAAACCACAAAAAACAATCAAAAACCTGAAGCCATCCTGGCCTCGTGCTCTAAATACCTGTGTTCCTCTTACTCTCCAGTCTTCTGGGTGCAGCATAGCACAGTACTATGAGATCAAGACCATAGTCATTCCCTTTCTAAGCTTTCTCTCTGCTTTAACCCCCTACTTAAGTGAGGGCCATGTCTCTCCAGGTGTGACTGCTGGCAATAGCTGTGATAGCAGGAACAGTGGTGAAAAGGACACCTGAGCATAGTGGCTCTGAGAACTCCTCTGCTTTCAAAGGAGCTACACCTCTTTCTGCCTCGTACATTGTTAGTCTAAAGTTGTCTGGAAGACAAATTAAAAGAAGAAAAGTCATGATGAAGTGGGAGAAACATGAAAATCGAGAAACCAAGAATTAGTGTGCATGTGACCATAAAATAGAAAGGCAAAAAACTGCTTCACATTTTTTTCTCCACACCTTCTGAATGGCTATTCACTAAGAGCATTATCTGGTTTCTTAGAGATTAAGCTCTCCTCAGCCTTGACTGCTATTGCAACCATAGCAATGTTCAGAAAGAAAATAAATTGAAGTTTCATTTCCTGGTTTTCCAAGTCTTTTGCAAACAAATTTTAAAATTAAGTTATGACTTTCATTTTTTTCCCCCTCTATCTCCCACTCAGAAAGGAACAAAATATCCCTGCTTGTCTCCTTCTCCTTTTCAAATACAGGCATGTAGTATCTTACAACCAGCAGGTAAAAATAGAAAGAAGGATGTCTCCTCTTGTCTGCTCTAAATTAACTCCTTTTTTAGCACTTTGAATCAGTTCTCATAATTTTAATGCAACTACACTGTGTTGCACTGTGTTTGAATTATTTACTGCTGCTATTGAGTATTTGTCTTTGTAGGAAGTCCAAAGGAAAGAGGATTTCTCTTGCCTCACAGCTGAATGCTGACAACATTTCAACTTGCTTAATGATCTAAATTTAAAAAGAAAGCAAACATCTAGATGTCAGTGCAAAAGTTTTCCACATACCTCAAGACTGATCCAGTGCTATTAACACTTTGTATTCTGGCCATACATATATGAACTTATAATGCCTATAAAATACTTCTGTTTTTTTCCAAAAAGCTCATATGAAAAAGAGGACAAATAATTCACTGTCCATTTCAGAAGAAAACCCCTTCAAAGTCGAACTTTAGATCTTGTCACATTTTAGTGAAGAAGAGTGACATGACTATTTCCAGGAAATTTCCTGCATGTACCATATCTAGAATGTATCTGCCATGTGGCATGCTACCCAGAAAACAGTAGGAATTAATGATTGAAGTGCAGTGGTCTGTGCTTTTTTTCATGCAGTCAGAAAACAACTATCATACCCTTGCTATTTACTGAAAAGCAAGTTTCTCTCACCTGTTCATTTTCTTACAATATCAGAATGACATTTAAAAAATGATATTTAAATGTTCTGAAATTAAAAAAAAACAATCTTGAAAATCTTTTATAATCCCTACAGAAATCCAAGTTTTCAAGGACAAGTAAAGACCTGGGATTTGTTCTGTTTTAAAATGCCACAGACAGAGAAGGAACTGAAACACACATACTCTGAAATATAGCCTGATTTTGACCTTGAAACATCAAAATTATTGAAGTTTTCCTATTTGAACCCTTCCATTTTGAAAGAAATATAGATTTGGAAAAAATGCTTAGCAAAATGCATGTATTATTAAAATGTGAAAATCAGGTGATTTGAGATACAGGATTTTCCTTGCATGCACCTTGCTTAGGAGCAACCACCGACATGGAATTTATTTTTAAAATAGTGACAGATATAGCTCAGAAATGCAGAAGGGGCATAGCTATCTTAGAGGACATAGGGACCCCCATAACCATATATCAATTAGAAGGAATTATTAAGAGTGTCCCTTGCTGTATCACACTGCTTTAGGGCTTTCAGAAAAACTTGCTGGTGCTTGGGGCAGCTTGGAGGCACATTGAAACTCAGGACACTAAGGTAACTGCCCAGAAGATGCTTTATAAAATGGCTGTTCTGTAAATGGCACTAAAATGACACTAAAAATGGCGTAGTGTCTAGCAGAATGGAATGAAGATGGAAATATATTTATTTATTAATTTATTTATGTACTCTTTTTTCTAGAAAAGTAAAAATTAGCCCTCCAGTGCTCTAAATAACAAAAGAGTAACTAGCATAAAGACATATTTTCAATTAATGGAAAAGTTTATATCTACACCATCAAATTCTAAAAATTATTCTTTATGGATAAAATTCAAAGCCTCAACACTTTTATTCAACTGGTCTGGTTTGCATGAGTCTTTTAAGTGTAAGAAGAAAGATCCAGGCAGCTACAGGCAAGTCCTCCATGCCTCACTCCCTAGGAATGTGGTGGGGTCAGCTAATCCTTCTAGAAAGCATTTCCAAACACAGGTAATATATTTCTGTAGTTAGTCTAGATTTAAAAAAATAAGATACACATAAAAGTTCTTTCTGTGAAAGAAGATAGTGATTACACACTACCCTTTTACTCCAATCTTATGACACTCCACCTGGAATGCTGACTATAAGAAGGACGTGGATGTGCTGAAATCTTGAGGAGGCCACAAAGATGGTCAGAGGGTTGGACCACCTCTACTATTAAAACAGGCTGGAGAAGAGAAGGCACTGGGAAAACAGCAACCTTCCAGTACAGGAAGGATCCTACAGAGGAGCCTACAAAAGATTTACACAGATTTTTTACCAGGGGTATGAAGTGATTGCACAAGTGGGAATGGGTTCAAACTGAAAGAGGCACTATGCTGAAAGAGGGTAGATCTATGTTAGATACAAGGAAGAGATTTTTCACTACGAGAATGATAAGACACTGGAACAGGTTGCCTAGAGAGGGGGTAGGTGCCCTATCCCTGGAAACATTCAAGGTCAGGTTAGATGGGGCTTTGAGCAACCTGCTCTGGTTTAAAATGCCCCTGCTCATAGCAGGGGTGTTGGATTACTTGGCTCTCTAACCCAATATATTCTATGATTCTATGATTACTAACTTGCAGCCTATGTTAGTGCACTTTAAAATTGTCAAATTTCTAACACCAAACAAGCTGTGAAAGACGTACTGTCTCCCAGTACTTTAAAAAGTTCTTTCAAAAGCATTACATAAGAAAACTGATGTAATTTTCCTTTGTAGAAAAATAAATTAATAAATGCACAACCCCAAATTGAATGACATAAATTTTACTTAATAAAAATGGATACAAGATCACAATAAGCATGGGGCAGCCATTCTGTTCAATCAGTTTTTATCTACAGACTGGAACTTTATCAGTTTATTGTAGGGTACTGTGCTAGAAACCTGAGGAAAAGTGAAAATAATAGTACTGATGCCTTTTATGTCCAATTATTTAACTGTTATTTTCTCTGTTAATGGTGGAAAACATTTTTCTGGGTTTACTACAGCCTCCCCTCAATTCAGGGTAATAATCAAGATTAAGGATACTACACATACTCATCAAAGTAAACTGGATGACCTAAGTATGTACAGCCATTTGCCTGTTGCAAGTTTCCACCCTGCTGTGGTCAGGACAGCCGCCTGACAGTAAATCTTTAGCACCTTACTTATTGCCAGTATTGACAAGATACTTCCTGCTGAGAGCAGCTGAATGTTTCTGCATTGGTACACTCTGTCCCTTATCATAGCTACCAGATTTCCAACTCCCTTACATGGGGTAAAGGTGAGCATTTCAGGCTGAGCCTATGGGGAGATGAATTCTTTTTTTTTTCTGGCAGAGATCTCCAGAGATGAACACACTCACAGTAAAAGCAGAAATGTTTTTATTCTCAAAGAAATAGCAGGATGATGTCAAGATATTTTCTACCAGACTGTGAATATAAGCCAAGAAAGCAACATATTTCACCAGATCTGGGCTACATTTCTCTCTGACTCATGAAATTTTTCCAGGAGCCCAACACATACTGACAGCACTTTTACTACCTCTGCCCACACTGAGGAAAGTTGATTTCTCTTATAAGCCTTGAAAGTTGTCTCAGATTTCTGGTGTAGCTTGCAGTTAAGGTTTTGGACCTTATCAGGATTACTCTCACAGGATATTATGAATTGAAAGTGGAAACCAGAATATAGAACATTTCTATAAATACCATCCTCTAAATGACTTCAGATAGTTCACACAAATGTTTACAAATTCAGAGATGAAACCCCAGTGGACAAAAAAGGCCACATCTGGGGAAAGGCATAAATTAGCAAAAAGTTCCATGGAAGAGCAGAGTAAAATTTTAATATAGGACATTGTGCAGTTAGAAGATAAGAGTTCAAAAGAGAGGAGGCATAAAATACATTCCAGTACCTGAGATTCCATTGGCAATTTTCCCAACCTTTCTTTTCCATCAATGCCTCATCGGCATAGCTAACTCTATCACCCTGAAAAACCTCAAAGCACTCCTTTTTTTCTCATTTAGAAAAGCATGCAGAGCTTCATGAAGTTCCTATCTACTCTCCAAACTGTCAGCTTGTCATAGGAATCAGATTATTGATAATCTCCAGGCTAACAGAATGAACAAACTAAACTTCAAATCTTTTACAAATAAAACAGAAAATGTGAAGGTGGTCACCTTCACTATTTCAATCAGTGGTAGTCTCTCAATTATACTGAAAGGATTCAGTTTCTAACTTCAGCTCTCATGCTGAGAAGATGATTCCTCTGTGCTATGCTTTGCTGAAAAAAATGTAAATATTTGGCCACTGTTGCACCACAATGTGTCTCCCTCCTTCTGCTCTGTTTATTCTGCAGTGACATACTGTACTAGTAATGCTGTTATTCACTCTCCCATGCATCTTCCAAGGCCACCAGCAAGGAGTAATTATCAAGGATGAATTGCACTGAAAATCAGAAGACTGTAAGTTATATTGTTTATAATCTAGAAGGGGACTAGACAAAATATTCAAAAAAATAAATTAAAAGTCACTAAAACTGGTCAGGTATCGGAGGTGACAATTGGTTCTTCAAACAAGGAACCTGTCAATCTTAACAAGTGACAGTGTTGTTATTAGTTTTGATGCATGCACACCTACTGAATATTTTCCTTCTATTAATTAATTTTTAAACTTTAGTTGTGGTCCACGACAAGGACAGTGCCCTCCGGCACGTTTCATATAAAGGCTGACACGAGTCGCTGTGCATCTAAACTCATCTCTTTGAATTAAAAACACTGGAATCTCTAAAGCCTTTCAGTCCTTAGTTGGTCCTCTAAAAACAGGTCTCCCTTCTGCCCTGTCAAGGGCAAGTTTACACATTGTAATCTTAAAGATCTGACAGGTATTTGAATGTCAAATCTTTGCCAATACAAACCACTTTCAGCATATCAGTGCTTTCACATTTATTTTATGCAACTTTGCCACCACTTACATGCTCCAGTCTATTTACTGTTTCTGAGTTTAAAGGAGGTAGTAATTGCTGAAATGAGTGAAACTGCCACACAACACTCTGCAAGACCACATCGGGTTTTAATGTTGACAATTCCTCTGAGGGTTCGAAAATGAGTTAAAATAGATATTTCTAATACAGCCAAATTTAAAACAGACTGTAAACATTTTATGTTTTAACAGTATGTTAAATGTTCAGCTTCAATATATTTTATAATGCCTCCTGAATACTTCATAGTTGTAGTCTTGAGGCTCAGATTTTTATACTCTATGCCAGTCAAATTCTACCTAAGGAAGAATTGAATCAGGGCTACATTAAGGACTGGCACATTCATTGCCTAAACAGTCCCCAAAGAATGAAATATTTTCCAACAACAGTAGCAATTATAGCCCAATCAGATAATTTGGAACAGGGACCACTGATTTTGCTGGAAAATTTAAATTGTTGTGTCCTTTTTTCCTAACTTCTTATTTCATAGCAATATCAGGTTAATGGTCAACAGTTCATCTTACCTGTGGTAAAAAAAAAGCAGGTAAAAGAGACTGATGAGATACACACTAGATGATTTCCTTATCTTAGCCAACAAAGATTAGGGCAACTCAATCCCCTCCTGACACTTGAGGATTCCCAGCACACATATGCACAGATCTTCTCATAATTTTGCTGGAGAGTGGAATATCCCCAGAGAGGAGGCAGAGAAGACATGCTGCCTACTTCCTGTTGCTCCACCTCCCCACCTTGAAAGAGAGCAAATCCCCGAGGACAGAGACTAGGACAGTGCTCACAGGTACTGCAAGAGCAGTGCTCCCCTGTTGTGGTATCCCAAGCACATTTAGAGTAGAAAATAGAAATACAAGCCTCACACCAAATTACTGCTCACCTGTGAGCTGCAGGATGCTGTTCTAATGAATCATTATTTATTAATTTTATGGCACAAGACAAACAGCCCTCAGCTTTCTTCCCTCACAAATCAATAGCATAAATATGCAGCCTTTACTGGCAGGAGCTGATCCCTATTGAATTTATTATCAGCATGAGAAAAAGCAACAAGCAATTCTTTTTTTGTTATACCACAAAAGTCCCCAGCAGGAATGATAAAGCAGGCAGAGATAGCAATTCTGAAAAAAGTAATGTACGTGATGTAAAAACTTCATATAGCTTTAATAACTACATGCCTTATTACTTATTTTAAAAATAAAATGCATATGAATATTGATTTTCCCACTGAGGTGGATGCTCATATATGAACAAGACAACAAAAAGGCAGGGATGATGGCCCATTATACACTTAGAAAGAAAAGAAGTGCAACTCAAATGTGACTCATTACAATGCTGGTTTGGTGTTTTAATCTAAGACATCTGATTTCTGTTTCAGTGCTTAACTAAAGAATGTTCAGTGGTTTTTCAAGCAATACAGGGATTAAGTCAGTAATGTTTTATGAGCAGAAAACATCTGGGCATAAGATGAAATTTCAAAACAATTAAAAACCCAAGTAAAAAGGACAAATGAACAAATACTCCAAAAAAGTCCTAAAAAACTCAAAAGCTAAGTTTTCCTTATTAAAAATGCTTGGTTTTCTTTAAAATTTATATTTAAAACTAAGCTTTTTAGTATGTATGTGTGCTAGCAATCTAGAGTACCTAAGCTGAAACAAGAAAGGAAAGATTCAACCGAAAAAAACCCCATACACACGGCAGTATTATCCTGATGAAATCTTAAGATTGTTGCTTGCACGTGCTCATTGTGACCATTCTTCCCATGTCTTGGTTCCAAATGTTTCCAATTACTGAAAATAGGGTCTCAAAGAGAATTTAAACTGCAATTTTGACTTAATGAGCAATTTTAAATTTCATTCACCTGCATGTCGAAAACCACAATTTTCCTGCACTTGTTTGCATTCTCAAATGGAATTTAACTTTTTCTATCTAGAATTTTTTTCTGAGGCAGAGTTTGGTTGACATCAAAAGAGATAAGCATGGTGTAGTTGAACTATGAACTTAATTTGCCATAAAAAAAATCTCACGCTATGATTGGAATTTGTGATCTAGCTCATCTCCAAAAGGAGGGCAAATTTGGGATTAGAATTTCTGTTCCCAGAAATCTAGCTCAATACTCTGATCAAAACTTGTAAGTATCATCTCTGCTCCATGTTAAGACAAGTACAATATTGCAGAAAAAGTATTGCACAGAAAGTGACAGAACAAATTATTTCTGAATGTGAATTCTCAGGACTCAAAAATTAATGGAAAACTTAAATAAAAGTAATGTACCTGCAATTAAACTTTTAAACAAACAACAGAAGAAACAAACAAGTGAAAACAAAAAAGACTTGGAATTTCTTGCATAATTATGAAGCTTACAAATACCCATTCAAAATCTTTTCCTAAGTACATTGAATGATTAGTTCTATACAGGCTTTTTTCTGATGTCAGTTTGGACTGTATTATCTTATTTCCATGTACTTCTCTTCTCTAAACTTACCTGCCACAGCAAAGTAAAAAATACTGTCCCATCACCAGTCTCATAGCAATTAGGATTAATGTAATTAAAATAAGAAACATCCCAGAAATTTAGACATTGTCTGCTTTCTTTTCCTCTGTAGGTATATTCTAATAATTTATTTTTGCTTCCACTTTAATAATTATTTTATTATTTCATATTAGTTTGCTTTTGATAAATTAAGTTCAACACACCAAGGGACCTCAAAGAAAATTAGCTGCTAACTGCATCAGGCTTTAAAGATCCAAAACAAGGTATTATTTTTCCCTCAGTGGCCTCCATAAATATACATGAAACACACTGTGAAAGGGCTGAAACTGGCAACTCCAAAGTTAGATTTCTAGAACCAAAAATGTATTTTGTTTTCTGTTCCTCTTCTCCCATCCCCTTGAAGATATTTAGAAGTCTTAGAATCTAAAAATTAATCTTAATCTTACATTTTTAGAAGTTTTAGAATCTAAAATCTTTCAGAAAAAAATTCCAATCAGCAATTATGCACCAAATAAATTCTATTATTAATATGTTCTTCATATTACATGGTCTTCACATATGGTTTTATGGTCTTTTTATTACATGGACTGACTATTATGTGACTTTTTTTCCAAATTCAGTTTCTCCTTATCTTTTTAATTTACATATATTGTCCACCCATAAAGATTTTCAAGTTTTAATTTCAAGCAGGTAATGGAAAAGAGCTTTGCAAATGAAGTTCTCCCTAAAACAGAACATCAGAGGTGGCAAACATATATATTTTGACAATAGATTGATTTTACCATATTTTTCCTTTCACTGTCCTCAAGTGCCTGGTTAAAGTATATAAATACTATTTGCAGCAAGACAAAACACTTAGCTTTCACTTCACAAGGGAGATTCCTAATGATCAAAGTGGTTAGGATTTTGTTTGCTTGCTCTTTCTCTGGCGCCAACAATTTCACATTGTTGGTTGCCTCATGTCACTATCCAGTTAAAATCACAACTACACAAGGTTCATCTGTAAAATAGGGCAAACACTGGAAATCCTTTCCTTAGAGCTGTGAGTCGTGTTTTCAACCAGACACAAACTCAGAAAGACAGAATATTAAAGAAAAAAAAAAAGGAAAATAAAAGAAAATTAAAATCAAAATAGAAGTCCTTCCATTTCTTAGGAAAGTCTATTAGCCAATATATTAACAAGAGTTATCCACCCATCTGCCTCCACTGCTGAAAGAAAAATTGAATCTGTGTTCTCCTAAAGAGAGAATTTTAAAATAGCATGGAGGTTCCTGACACAGGGTGACAAAAGCCATTTGAGTAAAGGAAAGGCTCAGCTTCAGGCACACCTCTTTCTTCAGAATTTCCAGTTCTTGTACTTTCTTGTACTTTTAGGGCAGGTTTACATTTGCATTGCAGTTCAGATCAAATATTGGTTTTCAAGTGACACCCCCAGGATTGTCCCACTTATATTGCAGCATGGTATTGCACCATATAGACTTACTCACTCTCAGACTAGACTACAGTGAAAAGTGTCTCACCAATGGCAATTGGTTGGTCATGAAGACAGTCTAGAGCTAGTCCACATAAAAGTCATGAAAACACAGAAAATGCTGATCCCAAGGTCTCAAGATCAGCTGCTCTATTTTCTGGTCCTATCCTCTTGGTCAACCCTACCTTCCAATCTAGGCATTGGCTGAGATATTCCAATGTTATTTCCATCCTCACTGGTTATTCTTGTACCCCTTCTCCCATGCTAACCTTTCCCATCTCTTCTTTAATTGAGCCCATCAGATTTATGATGGCACCAATTTCAAGGTGACAATCATCATGCCACCATGGTAGTGGCATGCCAGAGGTCACCCTTCAGCCCATCACTGGATCAAGGATCAATCTTTTGGAGTATCAGTCATGCAATTTTACACATCAGAAGCAAGCCACGGCTTACTTATGTAAACTTATACATTAGTGTAAAGTTGATGTAAAGTGGAACTGATTTTTAAGACTGTTCTCAGAAATTCTACTGTCAAAAGGAAATATTAACATATCACTTTAGCTTTCTGTACCTAAGTTAATCACATATAATTGAACTATCCCTTTACACTTTTGTCCTTGTCTCTGAGAGCTTAGGTTTGCAAAGTGCCTTCAAGTTTCATAGTAAAGGTGCTATTAAATTACTATTACTATTTGATTTTGAATTAAATAATTTATTCTGTTTTACACACTGTGAATTAATTTTATCTTCTTCCTTCCATCTCCTTAACTCATAGCAAAAACATATAAGGTGCTACTGTCCTAAGAGAAAGGCAAGTGATGCTGATGGTCCCAAGTACTGTTTCCCAAATGAAAGATGGGACTCCTTCCAGAATGTCTATTCAGCCTTGGACTACTGAGAGAAATTATGCTGTTGTCACAAAAGGCTTCTGTCCACCTGGATGCAGGCAAGATTAAAATACTGGTATTTGAATAAAGCTGCTCACAATTGAATTACCACTCACCAATCTGAAAGAAAGTACATGCTACTTTTTTTAGGTAAAACTCCTCCTATAATATGTTCACATATATAAATATGTTAAAAGAATGGCAAAGTTTCAGCATTGAGAGTACTGCTATCACCAGAAAATCTCTTTGTTCACTCACTTTGAGAGATGATCTATTAAGTTCAGGAAGAAAAATGTGCTACTTGGCATCTGCACAGAAGTATCTGACAAATATGCAGAAAATGACCTTACGGCTCCAAAGAGCTCTTGAGATAATTGATCTACAAACACAAAAATTATCAGACAGCAAAGCAAATTATAACTAGCCTCTAAAGGCACCAGTGGCTCAATAAATGATTTCCTGACATTTCAGTATATTACAGACACAGTGTATCTTTCCTCTGGGGTTCACGTCACAGCAGGTCTATTTTCTTTGTAAACTCTAGATGGAGATGTACAAAAAAAAAAAAACCAAAAAAACAAATCTAAGCAAAGCCATAAATATAATGGCAGGTTTGACTTTTGAAAATGAAAATGTCTTGCTAGGCTATTTGCTCAAAATCTAGACCATGGCAACATCTTTTGCAGGTGTTCCTATGTGGTACTTAAAGTGATTGTGTGGTGCATTACAGTATGCATTTTCCCAGAAAAAGAGGGTATAAAAAGCCCTACATTTAAACTGACAGGATATGATTAAAGTAGCTTTTTTTTGTCTTTGACATCTATCCATACAACAAAAATAGATGAAACCTCTGACTGTTCAGATTGTTGTTCTTCCTCCCTCTCCAAATAAGTACAAGACCTCCCCAAATCCAGTTCCAGACAACTGAATAGCACAGAACACTAAAACTTCTGCATGCACATTTTGACCTACCCAGACATCAACTCAAATTTATGCCAAGTGATGAATGCCAGAAGAATCCAAGGCTTTTCATGGCTGTATATGAAAACCTGTTGATTTCAAGCACAGTTCTTGTGGACAGCTGTCCATACAGTCATAACTGGCAGTGTCTAAACAGGTAAAGAGGAATGTTCACAAAACTGAGTGAATGTCATCCATCTAGTGGCACAGAGAATCAGCACACAGATGTTTGAACAGCTACTACAGCAACAGTAAGTACTTACACATTTCTTTATGTCAAAGCACTCTGGGTGATATGAATCTGTTACCTAACCTATGGATTTTCAGAAACCATTCTGAAGAAAAGATTACTTATTTTGGATTCATCAGTAAAAATTGCTTCTCTGAATGAAAGTACCTCAAACTTTCCAGACATCTCCTTACAGAGGAAGCAATAGGATGTTTAGAAGCATCCACTCAAATTTGTTCACTTGAGATGAAATAAAGAATCTCATCTCCAGGCTTTATCATACCTTCTCACCAGACAGACTTGATCAGCAGAGTTTCTTAACACCTGGACTGAAATCCATAAGTCACAGCGACTACTCAAGTCTGGGATGCTCTTCAGATAAAGAACCTGAAAGAAAACTGTGCCTGTGTGCATTTCTGGCCTGTCACTTTAAGCCTATAATACAGAGTCACGTAATTGTCAGAGATAAAACAGTGACTACCACTACCACAGTGGGGCAGATTCTGTCTTTCATTCCCTGGCACCAATGAAAATATGTCTGTCTGAAACAGCTACAACTAATTATGCATGTTTTCCCAGGGAAAAATAATGCTAACAAAACTCCATGGAATTATACCAGTTTGTGATTTCTGAATGAGACCCTTCTCTCTGCATGCAAATTCTTCCACTGACACATTTAAAATCCTTCCACCTATGTAAGGAAAAAAACCAGGTAAAGCTGATGGCAACAACAGTACATGGAACCAAAACACAGGGAACTGGTCTTATTCTTGCCAGCAGCTTTGGGAAAGCTGCTCTTTGGACTCAGGGATATAATTTTCAACCATTTCCCTTCCTCACTCAGATCTGTTTTAGTTTTTTTTTCATAATTTTCTATTTCACCTAAAAAGTTGCACACACATAATGTAATCCTAAATAAGTAAAAGTAGGATAAAAATGAAAACATACATTGAACTCAACTGAGTAATATTTATTAAGTATTTATAAAAAGGAAAGAGAACGAAATAGAACACATCTCAATGTTTCAACACTATGATATGGTATTTTCTCCTTGACTTGCTTTTTGCATGTGTCTTTGGAAATTAATTTTTAAGCAATATTCACTCACCTCTACCTAATTTCTGTCTCTGAATAAAAAAAAAAAACAAACAGGAAGAAAATGGCCTGTGATATAAAAACCACTAATCACAAAGAAAGAGACAAAGGATTTCATAATCAGCTACCTCTAAGTTCCCTCCTTTGATGTCTAAGTCAGTAGAATATCGCTTAAACATTGTTTTATCTACTGCTGCATCATAAAAGAGAAAGATGAACATAATCATAATCAAAGGGAATACCAATTTTTAAAATTACATTTTCTTTTTTATTTGCCCCTAAAGATATTCCATGCACAAAAGAAAATCGCTAAAAAACTTTTTCATTCTTGGTTCTTTTCCACTCATTCTTTATTACTTTGTCTTACATATTTCTTCCCATAAGAAGAATTATATTGAGATTTCTAATGATTTTGCCCATTTGGGTGGGTTATCACTTTATACAGGCAAATTTTCACATTTCAGAATTCACTACCTGCTTAGTAATATTAGTATTTATATATTGCATGTATTTTTGAAAAATACATTAAATAAAGACCTTTTCAAAATAATCATTGGTGTCAACTTGACATGCATCCATAAACAAATAATAGAGAGATGGATTCTGGAATACGAGTTTTGACCTTGAGTGTCATAAGAGGTAAAGCTTCTGCAAGCAGGGAATGAATATAACTGACTTTCATTGCCAAGATCTCATCTGGGCGGCAGACATTTTTGCAGAGATTTCTACAGATTATTTTCACAGAAAGCTGGCAGCATGGGTCAGGGGTGGGGGGAGAAAAAGATTAAAATCTACTAACTTGGATTTACACCTGCAGCAGTGTTGCAGAAATGTTAGCTCATTAGCAAAAGGCTTACTTTTATTTAGATATGCTTACGGTCGGCATTTTTTCATTTTTAGTATAGTAAATAAATGATTTTTTTTTAATAATGAGCTGGATTCTCTTCTGCTTTATGTGCTTGTAACAGAATGATTAAGTAAGGTCTGAGTTGTACTGAAAGAGTCAGAAATTTGTGTGTGAAATAAATTTTTGAGAATAATTTGGTCTAAGATCAATAATCCTGAATTTATTTTTTTTCTGTATTTGGTATTGTGGATATTTCTGTTTCATTTCACAGATCATTTGAGTTGATCAACAGGTGGTCAAAATATTAGCTTAGGTGGACTTGGTGAACAATAATCTACAAACAATATGTGGGCAAATAATCTATTCAGTTTGAAAACAACAAAACTGCACATAGAGCTGTCTCAATGAAACCCAATGAAATGGCACATTTACTTCAGGAAATTGATTAAAAATGAAAACATATTGTCTGCCTTTTGCAATACTGAATTAGGCATGTGTACAACTCCTCAACTTATCTGCAGTGCTGTTGATCAGCAAATGCTTGATATCAGCAAACGTGGAACAGCTCCCACTCCTCCTTCCAGCAGCAGCACTCCTTGCCCTGAGCAAAATGCGACATTTTTACCAAGGCCATGAAATGAGAGGGAAACATAGCACAGCCTTCTGAAACACGTGCTTTGGTAAAAATGAACATCTATGATCAAGGCAGGGAACTCTTATCAGTTCCACCCAAACAGCATACACAGTATAAATGCTAGTATAACTTGTCTGCTGGAACAAATAGAGAGAAAAAAGATACAGAAATCTGTGAAGACACACAGCCTCTTAATGCCTCTGCATCTGTAAATTCTGCATCTGATTTATTCCAAAATGTATGTTTTTCTAAGCTATCACCTAAAGTAAAACATAGTTTTAAATCCATTCATATCTGGTTGAATAAGTTTGTCTCATACATCTAGCTATAGGAGTGCTGTGTGTTCAATATGCACATCCTTATCTTGAAAAGAAGGATGTAGTCACTAGCAGTTTTCTTCCAGATGAAGTTGAAATAAATATTCACTATAAAACTAATCAATTTCTGTTTATCTTCTGCCAATCTACCAATTTTGAGCAGTTATGATAAAGTTCTAAAATGAAAATAAGACTCTAAGTCATTGAAAGCCATTCCTTCTAATAAAGAGCAGGACATGCTTCTTCAAGCCATTATTTTCTTCAAGACGTCAGATTTCCTAGTGCCTCTATTCAAAGCATCACAAAGTGGAAAAGCTACTTGAGATTCTCCATGATAGAAATATTTCCACAGGAAGAAAAAAGCCAAGCAAAAATAATAGTTTAACTGTGCTTCTTTGCTTTTTGGTTTGGTTTGTATTGTGGGGATTTTTTTTTTTTTTTTAAATTCCTAGAAATCTTCACAACTTGAAATTCTTTTTTTGGTGTCTTGGAGACAAACACATTCTTTACTCCACACAGAGAGAAGCTAGGGAATCCCTAGAAATATAGCTATAAGTAATATCTGAGGCATGATTGGAAGATATCTTCCTCATCCGTGTCCAAATATATGGAAATCCACCCAACCTAATGGCACACTTTCCATATTCAAGCCTACATGTTTCTTTTTAAAATAATATATATTTTAAAATTTTCATCATACTTTTTCTAAAGAGAAACTGTGACTATTAAGAGTCTCAGTGACTATGAGAATACTTCTGGCTTTAGTTTGAAAATTGAATTGTCTTAAGGAGGTATCAGAAAAATGGTCTCCCTCTAACCTGCTGATTGGTGTTGAGAATTATGAAGCACAAATAATCTCAACTAAAATAATGAGAGGCAGCTACCCAGAAGGCTTAAAAATGGCATTCTTTGTACATTATATGTTTAACATATTTATACCAGTTATAAGAGTTTATTATTTTATGTATACAAACACCAAAATACACCCCTTAAGATAATTTTGGGCTAATATTTATTGAAAGTCATAATGCAGTCAAGCAAATGGCATTATAGATTGTACAAATGCTCTTAGAAATCATAAGTACATAGGATGTGCTTTTAAACTGTTAGTTTTATTCTAATCTTAAAAAATTACTTGTCAAAGAAAGGTGATTGAAAGTAGTCGTTCAAACAATGCACTAAACAGATGAAAACTTAAAATGCAAATTAGTGTGGAAAAAATAAAAAAGTAAACACAAACATTTTCTCTTCTCTTCCACCTTTTAACATTGTAATTATATTCTTCTTAGAAGAGAGGAGAGACACCGGAGAAAAAGGATATAGTGAATACAACTATTAATTTTAAACACTAAAGTTTCTCTCATTAAAATCTGTTAATATTCCTTGTATATCTGTCTATATATGGATACATAGGTATATACTTGCAATCAAACTATTAACCTTCCAATATTTTACAACCCGCTTGATCCAGTGTAAATAGTTGCCAGGATATTATGAAAGCCTCATGTTACTCTCTCAGCAGTCTGTGACACCTGCATATAATGCACATATTCAACTTTAATCCTGTTGTAACTTTTATCTGACCTTTTGCTTAGTACAGTTTAAGTAAAAAAGGGATGTTTCTTCATGAAAAAGTCTACATATTTGATGATCTATATTCAGATCACAAACTGAACAGGAAAAGCTATGTGATGAAATTTCATGCCAAATTGTTTGAGAGAGTGCAGGATCAATTTGTGTAAGAAATTAATTTTCAAGGGTTTGCATGGAAGACAGAGATCATGAACAGTTTATGAAGAAGCAGGGAAGTATAAGTTTGAGCATGAAAACACTCAAGAGAAAAAAATCTCTTAATGATTTTAGAGAGATCAATGGGATTTTTGTAGTCTGCTTGGATTCTGTATTAGTAAATTCTGTTTTAGTAAAAGTATTTTGCATTTTTAGTAACAACCTTGGAGAATCCAAAGTGTATAAACAGAGCATGCCACAAAGTGCCACCATTTGCATTTGAGGGTGCTACTCCCACCTCTTCTTACTTTTAGGAATAGTTTTCCAAAAGCATAAGGTTTTACTTCCCTCTCTTACTCCTCCTCAGCCCAAGTCACACCCTGAATATTTATGGTCTGATCTCTTTGTCAGTATGTATGTCAGTATGGAATTTGTAACACATTTGTTACTATGAATGCCTGCTTTGATGAGATATCCTTTGTTTGTTGTGGATACTGTTTGTGGATGAAAGAATGAGGGTAAGTCCTTGAAGTTCTACAACTGTGTGCATGGAAAAAAAAAAAGGCTTATTTTAGAGAAAATGGAAAATAATTTTGCCGTTTTCTATTTGCTGTATGACTGACAAAAAACCACTCATTCTTCAACACGTTACATGAGGCACATATGCAGCCCTATCCTAAGACATGCTTGTTTTCATGGTCTAAGCCATTGCTAGTATCTCAGTGTGTTAAATATTGAGATAAAAGAAAATTCTGCAGGTGGAATTCACTACTAGGATTGCACAATACACAGCTGAATTACCAAGGCATTCAACTAAATTACCTCTTATTTGAATTACTTTTTCTTTAGACCTGTTTAAAACTAACCATGTTTTTCCTTCTATTAGTTATTTTACATATTTTTTTTCCATATACCTGCAATCAAAAACAAAAGACAGACTGCTTTATATGAGAAAGTACAGAGATTCTTTTTTTTTTTTTTTTTGTTTAGGAAACAAGTCTATATTTCTGATTTGAATAATTAAGATAAAACATTGTGATATCTTTACATCTATTAGTAGTCCAATTTTTAGAACAATATCCTTACAGAGATGAGTCAGGACTTAGATGAGATAGCTGAACTAAGCAGTAATGTTCGAAATTGACACTGTCCAAACCTGTGTTGTACATTTATCCATATTTTATCTGCAAATTTGAATTCATGTAAATCAATCAGTATCTTTTACAGATAAGATGACTTACAGAAAAATGCATGTAGTAACTTTGCAGTATGAAACTGTGACAATTTTCAAGATCATGATGCCAAAGACAATTTCCAAAAACATGGAGACTGTTTGTTATCTTTTACATATAGTTGCTCTCAAAAAATGGTAATAAAGAAAGTTTCTAAGATGGTTTTCTTTAGTAATTTTGAGATAATATTCTTTCTAAATATGATTTGCCATTATTTTAGTGGTGGCGTAAACTGCATGAGGAAAAACAAGACAGCCCATGACTGAAACAATATTATGAGTAAACAGATAGCATAATAGCATTATTTTGATATTGTTTATTAATAATAGCTTTGTGGGTGTTTTTCTTACTATACCCTCCTGAGTAATATTAAATAATTTCTTCTCCTGTTTTAATAAATAAAGGAGCAGAAATGGGTTTGAGAAAACAAGTTTCAATAACACGCAGATATCTGTCATTGCTGAAAAGCTCCAGAAAAACAATCTTGGATCTCGAAGAAGGCATGATCTCCAAGAGATGTGTTAATGGCCATAATTGATGCTGGGAGCAACTCTTCTTGTACCGTGGCAGCTGCTATTTCATGTAGGTCTGCCAAAGAAAGCTTTTGTGTTGATAAAATAGTCTTTGAAAACAGACTGAAAGCATTTAGAATGGTACTTCAGAACTACCGAAATGTGGACTGAAAAAGGTATCTGAAAAAATAGAAACACTAGAATGAAAATTCATAAGAATACAATTTTTAAAATGAAATAAAACAATATTTCACACAGCTCCAATCAAAGCAACTCAACTGAAATGACATTTCTCAAGCCAAAATTCTGTATTTCACTGAAAAAATTTGCACCTTAAATTATTTTTCTGCAGAAGAGTATCACCTTACAAAAAGATGGATTTCCCATATCTGTTCCTTTAGAGATCAGGCTACCAACCAGATTGTGTCTTATATCCTATACCCCCCAACTTAGAATGGAATTCTAAATTCCACACTATGGAATTATGAGATTTGCATGGAATCCAGCCCAGAGGAGAAAAGAGAAGGCTGATTGATTTGTACGTGCAGACCCTGACTTAGGGGGAAACTTAATTTGGTATTTTGGTCATTAAATAACACACAAAACATGTTCACGGAGTTCAGACTGCCAATCCACTCTCCCCACAATTCTATATAGGATATAAGAATTAGTTGGCAAGACTGACAAATCTTGAACTGTTGACAAATTTGTTTTGGAAAAGTTTTGGTTTTCATTACAAATTGTTTCCATGTATTCCTAAACAAGTATCATCACCTATTTTCAGTTCAACACAGCTTTTTGTTTGCTTGTTTGTTTCTGGGTTTTAATGGTTTCTTTCTATTTAAAACAAACATTTTTGAATTCAAAAGCATTCATACAGCATTAGAAGTAAAAATATATAAGGAAAACTAAGCTTCCCATCAGTTAGATATAAGAAAGTCCCATCTTCCTTCCTTAATGACATCTCCCAATCTTCATTCAAAACTTTAGAACAAATATGACTCAAAGATGGATTTGAAGACAGTTTCAAGTCAGAGAAAAAAATTTTCAAGTGTTTTCTCCTGACTCATTTCTTTAGAATCATTTGTGTTGGAAGAGACCTTAAAGTTCCAACCCCCTTGACATGGGCAGAGATACCTGACAACCTGCCCTGGACATTTCCAGAGATGGGGCATCCACAATTTCTCTGGCAACTTGTTTCAGTGTCTCATCACCCTCAGAGTAAAGAATTTCTTCTAACATCTAATCAAAACCTATATTCTCTCAGTTTGAAGTCATTCTCCCTTGTCCTTTCCCTACATGCCCTTATAAACTATCTTTCTTGTAGTTATCTTTTCTGTAGTTCTGTAGCTATTTGAAGGCTACACTTGAGTCACCCTGAAGCCTCCTCTTAGGCTTAAAACCCCAAGTCTCTCAGCCTTTCCTCATAAAACATACTCTAACCCACTAATTATCTTTATGGCCTTCTCAGGACCTTCTCAAGCAGGTCTATATCCTTCCTGTGCTGCAGATCCCAGAGCTGGATGCAGCACTTCAGTTGGGGTTTAACCAGAGCAGAGTAGAGCAGAAGGGCAGAATCCCCTCTCTCACCCTACTTCGGAGGATATGGTTGTCCAGGACACGTTTGTCTCTCTGGGCTGTGAGTGCACATGGCTGGGTCATGTCCAGCCTCTCATCCACCTGCACCTCCAGGTCCTTCTCAGCAAAGCTGTTCTTGATCTGTTCATCCCCCAGCCTGTGTTGGTACTGGGGGTTGCCCCAACCCAGGTGCAGCACCTGATGTTTGGTCTTGTTGAAACCCATAGTGTTCCCATTAGGCCATTTGCTGAGCCTCTCCAGATCCCTATGGATGGCATTCTGTCCCTCGTGTGTAGCAACTGCACCACTCAGCTTGGTGCCATTGCCAAATTTGCTGGGGATTTTCTCAATAAATTAATCTATGTCGTTAATGAAGATATGAAATAGCATTGGTCCCAGTACAGACCCCTGAGGGACACTGTTTGTCACTGATGTCCACTTGGACTCTAAGCTGTTGACTCTGAAAGGGCCACTACCCTCTGGACGTGACCACCCAGTCATTTTCTTATCCATCAAACAATCCACTCATTGAATCCATCTCTCACCAGTTTGGATGTTGTTTTGACCTTGTCAAAAGCTTTGCCTAAATAAATAAATAAATTCTATCACTCTTCCCTTGTCCACTGATGTAGTCACTCCATCAGAGAAGGCTGTTATATTGATCAGGCAGGTCCTGCCCTTGGTGGACCCATGCTGGTGTCTTGAATCATGTTCTTGTCCTCCATGTGCCTTAGCATGGCTTCTAGGAGAATCTATTCCATGATCTTCCCAGGCAAAGAGGTGAGACTGACAGGTCAGTGGTTCCCAGGGGCCTCATTTCTACATTTTTAAAGATGTTTCCCTTTTCCCAATCACCTGGGACTTCACCTGAATGCCAAGACTATTTAAATACCATGGAGAGTGTCATGGTAACTACATCAGCCAATTCCCTCAGGGCTCTGGAATGCATCTCATCAGGTCCCAAAGACTTATGTACATTCAGGATCCTCAGGTGATCATGAACCTGGTCTTTATTTACAGTGGGAGAGACTTTGTTCTATCAGACCCCATCCTGCTGTCCTCACTGGCAAGATATATCATTTTTCTCTTCTTATTTTTTTATGGTTCTTTTTACTTCTGGTACCACTAATAGAAAATTGAATTCAAACTCAGACTTATTATAAAATATTAGTTTTTTATAAAGCTCTTTTTTATTACAGATTAGCTTTTGGAGCATTTTAATGGCAATCTCAACAGTTTTTCTCTATTTCACAGTGCAGGAACAGGGGGGGTACACATCAGATGAAGACCAGTTGGGAAATGAGAAATCTTTGAAAACAAATCTTGTGGCTCAAAGGCTTAGTATATTTGAAGCTAAATTTGAAACTGTCGACACTATTCTAATCTCACAAAATGTCAGGATGTTTAGGGCTTTGCTTTGCCTTTTTTTTTTGTTTTGTTTTCTTTATCACTTCATCTGACATTCAATACAGTTCTGTGCCTGCAGATTTATCCCTTTAGATAGAAGTGACTGCAAATGTTTTTCCCTACTGCACGCAAAACAAGATCAAATATTTATCCTACCAAATTATATAATCATATTCAAGAGTTGTAATTTTAAACAAATATATTTGATGTTAAAGAAACTAAACAGTTTTATTGGCTTTGTATCTTATTTTAGATTTGGTTAGCCTAAGCTGTTAGAAATTAGAAAGATGATGGCTTTCTTTTCCCCAGGGGAAAATATCCCTCTGTTAACAATTAAAATTATACTATTTATGCAAATGTGCTACAAATTAAATAAAAAGTCTGATGTATGTATTGACTAACCAAAATGAAAAACGTATGAACTACATACCCTCATGTTCAATGTCTAAAACTTAAAAAAACTTAAATATTAGGAAATTGGATTTAAAAATTTTACATTTGGAAAAATATTGTTTATAACTACCTTTTATTTAAGTGTTCATTAATATAGTCACAAAATGTTAAAGTACCTTATTTACAGAGGTTATTTTTTCTCAGTTCTTTTTTACTTTGTACTTTCTTTTTGTACTTTCTCAGTTCAATGTACTTTGAATTTGCTTGGTTTTTGAGCAGTGTTCATAGGTTATCTATTCTCCTGTTTTTTCTCCCATGAGTGTCTAAGGTTAGCAAGTTGTTTATTGATTTTTTTGTATTTATGTGATCTTCTCTTATATTAAATGCAAAAATTTTGTATCTTATTGAGCAGCTGAAGACATTTGGTTTTATAGTCCACAGATCTTACTTCTGCCTAGCACATTTTAATTCTCCTATCCACCACTGAAAATCCCTGGGTTAGTATGAATAATATAGCTAAAGTAATGTAATTTTAATTTAATTGAAAATCAAAATACAGGATTATTTTAGCTCAATCTTGTAAAATCTAATTTCTTCATAATAGTTATATTGTTTTATTTTAAAGAAGTCCTAATCTATGCCTTGTCTGCTTATTTGTATGTATATACTACAAAAATCTGAACTGATCTGGGATTCTATGTGGTAATCTAGGCACCCACAGAACTACATGGGACTGTATCATCCTTAATGGAGGGATGATTAATAAACTTCTTTTACCAGTCTGGGATTTTCATTCACAAGCAAAATATCTCCCTGTTTAGAGCATCATTTTAAGAACTCCTATCATCTTGTATAAATTAGATTTCTATAAATTAAGTTTCCTCAGAAATGTCAGAATTCTTACTCTACCTTGGAGCACCCCTCACTCCTGGTTCTAATTTTTTTTTTATTGCCTGGAGAAATCTGTACATTTCCACATTCATAAAAATGTTCCTTAAGGTGAAAAAGGAGTTCTTCAAATACTGATCAAAAAGTAATTTCCTGAAGCCTTGAATAGAGCTGCAATGCTGAAATCAGCATTCATTTCAAAGTTTTTAAAGATGTGAAGAGAAATAAATCCACATCCCTTGCACACTTGCTGCTAAATCACACACCTGTACATCTATCTCACTACCTGCTACAGTGTAATCACCACAACCTGTAGAAATATCATAAAGTACAGCAACACTATAGGCTTCCCTTAGGCACTATTTGTATGAATCTTCATGCTTTCACAGTATCTCATTGGTATTAATGGAATGAGGTAATTTACATGTTGCAAACATTTGGCTCCAAAATATGGAACCTAACATTCATGGTTTTATACAAACAATAAGATGCATATGCAAATCTGAGATTTTCATTATATGATTCGTATTCCAGACTAATCTAACTCATTGTACAGATTGTTTCCCACCTAAATTCTTTTTGCCACCACAGTGACAGAAATTCACACAGTTTCAAATATTCTGTAGAGTCTGTGCTACCCCTACTTCAAAGAAACTCTGGGCACATCATGCTCATTGACATTGCTGGTTTTTGCCTTTCCTGCTGGAGGGCAGTGTTGCAGCCACCCATACAAGCTCTACACCTTACTATCAAAGACATGGTTCAAGCAGTTCTTTTTGACCAGTTTGCAGGTGCCTTGTCCTCTACTAATATTTTAAATGGCCATGTAACAACATGCAACAAATGAGACTTCGGAACTTTGTGAAATGATGCAGAACATTCAATTACAAAGTCTCTGCATGAGCCAGTGGCAGCCTCTCAAGATTTCATTTTGCCTTGCAGGACATCCCAGTTTGACACCCATTCATGGCTGCATTCGGAGACACATTTAGCATAATACAGAAGCAAATGCTGCAGAGGCAGATGTCCTACTTGCTACAGAGCCACTAGGTAAAAGAAAGTGTGTGTCTAACATCCAGAGGTATCCTGTGAGAGAATAAAGTGCAAACATAATCTAAAAGAGTCAGACAGACAGCCAGGACAGAAAGAATAATCACATAAAGGTAAAAGAGTGAAGAAATAGAGCAGATACATGCTGGAGAAAAAGGGGAGAAAGGCAAACATTTTCTCAGTAATGGTTAGCTGTAACATTTTCAGGCACCTATTTTCACCATATGCTAATTATTATGTAAAGTCTGTTTCAAGTCTGAAACAAAGTCCCCCTTTTTATTTAAACTCCTGAAATAGATCTCTCCATGATTGTCCAAATGATAAAGTTATGCACCATCATGACAAAGGACAATAACTACTCCAAACCAAAAAAATAATAGCATGTTAAGTTTTTAAAAATAAGCTAAAAAATACAGTCCCAAAGTCTAAGTATCTATTGACTGGCACCTTTTCTGTGATACTGACAGCACAAGAAAGATTAAACATTCTATGATTAGTTTTATGTCTGGGACAAATTAACAGGATAGCAAAACATCGGTCGAGGGGTGTATGAGTATCAGCACTGCCAAGGACTGGATGCAGATATCGACAAACCTCACAAGGAAAGCATCACTCTTGAAATCTTTAATGAAAAGGTAATTGCAGAATATCATGCACTTGTTCTGACCAAATAAGAGGAGCTTCAGAATTCCTGTAAAAATTATCCAATAATCACATCAGAAGTAGAGCTCATTAACATGTTAAATACATGCAGTGTCCAGAATTTCTATTATTTTCTTACAACACAAACTTTTTGACTATTTAAGGAAGAATTGCAGAACAAGGAAAAAAAATAGAAGTAGATTAGTTCTATTTAATCTTAACCAGAAATGCTTTGTTTTCTAGTGGTAATAATTCTCCTTTTAAATGTAGAGAGATCTACCTATAATATTTTAACTATAAAATTGAAATATCATTATTCCAGGGAAAAAAATGGATCTAAAATAGAAACTCTTTTTTTGTTGAATTCTCTGGGTTTGTTGGTGGTTTTGGCTTCAGTTTTGTTAAGAAGGAGGACCTGGAAACTAGACTAGTTTTCTTCCTTTTTCATTTTTTCTCCGTAACCCAAATTGCTATTATTTATACAACTTTAGAAAGGGATACTGACCTCCATGGTAAAAATAAAAGTGATTAAAGGTTTCCTTTACAAGGTAATGTCTAACTTTTTCTCAAACACAGAAAGCAATGGTGTTAAAAAAACCAATACCAATAAGCCAAATACAGTACACAATGTACATTTTATAAGCATGCCAAATTTAATTTGAAATATGACCCTCTTTTATTCTTACACAAAACCTGAAAAAAACAAGTTTTAAAAAATTCATATTTCCAAACTGGTAATAAAATGAAACCAGGATCAGATTTAATTTTTTGAGGATGGAAATGCTGATAATCATTAATTACTATACTTGACAATTTAGCCAAAGCCTGTCAGTCCAATCTCTGCTCAATTAGCCAATAATTAGCAGCTTCCAGAAGACAGCCATGAAATAGATGATGGTGGGTTTTGGGGGTTGTTTTTTGTTTCTTGGAGGTTATTTTTTGTGTAGAGGAGCTGCTTAAATATCAGACAGAACAAGTGTACCCTAATAAAGTTAAAGCGGACAATCTTTTACTGAAATGCAGATATGGCTGTAGTTTGCTATCACTTGAATTCTGTTTTCAACACTGTTTTCACATAAAGACAATGTACTTTATGTGTGTCAGTCCAGTCTAAGGTTTGTGTATCTGACAGTAATCTGTTATTATATAAAAAATACTCAGTATTCAGCAGCATGATTCAGGAATTAGTCAGCATTATCCCAAGCACCAATTTCATCAATATAAGAATGACTGAGATGAAATAATGCTTTTAAATTATAAATATGGGAATTCTGAGGGAAAAGAGAAAATTACACCTATTTTGGTAACACTTGAGACAAATCAGTCTCAAATAATATTGCACCGCAGAATATTATTTGCTCTTTCCATTTGAAGAATAACTTAGAAAATCAGTCTGAAATGTATCATTAGTTAAGGGCATGAAGACTGTAACAAGTCAGTAGACCTCGAGAAAAAAATAGGTGTCAAACACTCAGCTTTAGCTAGATCATCAAACCAGCCTAATTAACTGCTACTGAACTGTATATGTAAGTACATACATGGACTCTTGAAATGGTGTGATGCACATTTATATTCGAAATCACTGAAAGGTCTTTATTGGCTTCTGTTTGTCTGTCATGTCTGCATAAGTAGTAGACTCCAGCACATAACTGTTATTACAGATATGAACCTAGAAATCCCAAAATATGGAATCAAGATAGGAAAAAGAGAACAAGTGCAAGAAGGTGGACCAGTTATGAAATGAACTTAAAAACATATTCATCAGTGTGGTCATATAAACTTGAGCTAAATTTTATGACATAAAAGACTGAAAACCAGAGGATTTCTGCTTGGAAACTTAGCATGGTACACACAAAGTTGTAATTTTTCTTATCAGTGAACAGTCTAGAATATAACTGTGGCCATCATATTATTTGACAGAGGTGTTCAAAATATATTGAATGATACAATATTAAATACAATTGATTAAATATTTTTCAGTTACATTTACACTGAGATTGATGATATTGAAAATGGAGGACACAAGCAATGTGAGAAAGTTATTACACTAGTTTAAGGAAGAGCATAAGTTAAATGTTCAGAATGACCTTTTTTCTAGCTGATCTGTAGTCTGTCCTCAGACCGAGTACTTGATGCTTGCTCCTTCCCTTCTATTCACTAGCGTAATCCATGGTTGAAAATAGCCAATTTTGTGTAGAAAAATCCAATGCTGTTTCTCCTACTCACCACAGAAACCTTTGAATTTTATTCAAAAAGCATTCTATAGCCAAAAAGCACTCAGAGTCCAATCCCAAAAGTTTATATATATATTCTTCAGAAAAAAAGAGTTACTAAGCAGCTTGATTAAACAACCTATCTGTTACATTTATCTGGGTTTTCCTTTACATCCTATCTGAGAACACAGATTAATTGCTCAATATCCTGCTGTCACAAATTTGTCCTAGGTTAAGTATTTTCTAGTAGTACATATATTTACTTTGCTAATAGATGCAAATGTCTTCAGGGAAACTGTTCCCTAACTTTAATAAGGAGAGAGTTGAAAGTAAAATAATCAGTTTCAAGAAAAGAATTTTGATTTTTTTTTTAACAGAAAATGTACTAGTTCTTGTGAAGATTGTATCAGATTCAGTTGAATATATTAAACCAAACCAGTACATAAATTACTTTATATAACTTCCTTTCTCATTTTCTTGGTATATGCTTTGAAATCTTCTGCTTTTTCAGCTCCTTTTACAATTTCTGCAGAAATTCTTCTGTTTCCTGAAAACTGAAAAACCTTTCAATTTCTCAACTGTTTTGTGGGAAGGTGGAAGTCCAACTAAAGATGCTGCTGGAAGTTGGATGCTAGGATGTCACTTGTCACTTGTCACTCCCTTTTTGCAGCAATATGCATCAACTCAGGTTACAAATTAATAACCAGAACTCAAGGAATCTACTAATAAAACCACAGTTGTTACTAACTATCCAAACAGAAAAACCTTAGAGAGTAGTAGGATTTGTATTTAAAAAACCACAGAGCCTAACTCCCTACAGTTTTCAGGACTAGCCTGTACCACCCTGGCCAATCCATCCAAAACTGCTTCAGCCGTGCTGAGATGTTTATGCTCTGTTAAGGAGTGGTTTGTTTTGTGATCTCAGTTATGTATCAGCTGCTTACTTCAGAGACAAAGACTTAAAGAAACCACAGTGCATATTTTAAAATGCCTGAAGTCAGAACCAGCATTCACCAAACATTGCATATCCAGAGCTTTTAAGAACTTTTAAAGACTAAACCCTAAAGTAGCTTTCTTCCTAAACATCAGGCACAGGTGTTCTGGAAGAACATTTTTCTTCCCACTGCACACAGGTACTGTCGCAAGCCTCTGGCTTCTTCATTACTTCAAAATATGCAACACTGAATTCCTGATTACAAGGTATGCAAGCATATTACTAACTGAACAATTTCAGCTTTTTCATCCACCAAATGTATGCGTTGAGCACCAAGGGATCAAGATGCACTGATTTGGAGGAGTGAACCAGATTAACTCCCTATATTAATCCTAGCAAATATGTTGTCTTAGTTTGAAAGACAGGTATTTGCTAAGAAAGGCAGAAGGCCCCCTTTGAACTGAAAAATGTGATCCCTCCTCCCTACAAATTATTATAATTTTGGAATTAAGCAATCTCTCAGGCAAGGATATGGCGGTAGGAATAACTGTTCTTTACTGGTATAACTAACAAGACAAACAAGAACAACAACAGCTATGAAATTACCCACAAACAGAACAGTAACTCAGTCCCAGTGTTTTTTTGGCTGCAGGCACCTTTTCCCTGAGCTGCAGTTCCCGGTGCTGGGGGCGGGCAGGTCCCACAGAGCTGCAGGAAGGCTGGGGGTGATGGCAGCGCTGTCCCAGGGGGAGAGAGAGATGGAGAGAGAGAGAGAGCTCTCCGCTCACGGTGTGGGTCCTGGTGCTCAGCAGAGTGCTGGATGGTGGCAGGGTAAAGCGATAAGGCAGCAGGGCAGGGCCTGACAGCAGTGAGGGTGGATCCTGGTGCTGGGATGTCAGGGATGGGACACAGGTGGCGATCGTCCTTCTCATCCGAACTCCACAGGGGAAATGGGCCGAGCCAGAGCCTTCCGTTTCCTCTTCTGGCTGTTTGAATCTCACGGGGTTTCCCTCCTCTCTCCCCTCCCCCTTGTCACCAGGGCCCAGTCAACAGGTATCTTAGCATGACAATGGGGAAAATTCCACAGAGGGAAAAGGGAATGAACCAACCCCCAGCATATGTACACACACAGTTGAATATCACGGTTAGTAAACTCACAAAAGCTTGTAATTCTCTATCCGGATTATCTTTTCTTTGCTAACAATTTGTAGAGACTGAGAGTATCAGACCTTCAAAATTATAATTAATGTTTGTTAATCACATTCTTGGCATTGAAACATTTTTTGCCTTAGATCAATGCTCCCAGCTGCAGTAGAATGTTTAAAAAAAGTGCTTTAGATAAAGGTAAAACATCTACATAAGCAATCCAAACCTAAGATTAATTCAAACACTATCTCAAAAGTGAAAAAAAAGTGTTCACGAGAAAAAAACTAATTTCTGGAAAAGTGACATTCATATTCCATTCATAGCCCCAGGAAAATAGATTCTAATTTAGATACTATTTTGTGACTTAAATGTTATTTCTTCTGTTTTTCATTCAGTTTCTAGGAAGCCTTTTTGCGGAAGAAAACTGATTTGATTATATTAAAGTATTACAGCTTTAAATTCAAAATTTTGGCGAGTCCATATGTATATATTTGAGTCCAGTTTATACTGAAAATATAAAGTGAGCGTAGCATACAGATAAGTTAAGATGTCTAACATGGAGAAAAACATAAATTAAGTGAATGCTTCTGTGTAAGCTCAGCCTTAGAACCACATCCGGTTATTTGTTAATAAGGAAGACCAATATTCTCTGTTGATATTATCAGGTGTTCAGAAAAACACATATAACTTAATTAGTAATTTACAAAAAAAAAAGTGCTTCAAATGGAAGACCCCAGAATTTAAACCTTTGGAATCTGCTACAGTATTCAGTGAACATAATATCTGGCAAAAATAATGGCACAGCAAGAAAACAGTCAAAATACATTGACTGCTGTTAACAGGTGAGTTCTGTACCTCAATATAAGGTTGTCCTGGTGTTAGCTAAATACAATAGTATCAAACAACAAATTTATGAAACAAAAAATATTAAAGTATCTAATAGTAATTTAAAATGTACATAGTCATATATATTTATTTTAAGATGTTAATTTCCATTGGAATAAGGAAACACTACAATATTTCTAAGGGCCTGTACCTGATAAGTACTAATGTATGTTTGTGTTCTCCATAAAATTAAGATAAATCAAATGGATCTGTGTTTTGAGGAGATGAGTGTGAGGGCAAGAGGATTGGTTCTTCATGTATCTTCGATATTTTTACACACAAAACTTATCGACAGTTAAGTCTAAGATTATCAAAGATCACTCAGCTAGGATAAACAAACCCTAAGTAATATCATAAGTGCAAAATTAGAAGTGGGATTAATATTATTATCAATTAAATTGTATTTTTCCTAAAACTACAAAGTGATAAATGAATAGGACAAAATGAGTACCTTTCAACTGTCTTCCTATTCACTTAATTCTGAAGGCTCTTCTGAATAGATTATTCACACAATCATTCTTGATTTTGTCTCCATTTTGCAACATGAGTATTTGGTTCTAATATATTGCATAATAACACACTATAAAATACATGAAAAGCAACTAAAATATATAGATAACTTTTTAAATAATTTAATAATTTATATAATAAATGGAAAGCAATGCAATGGAAAGGTTCTGAAATATACTCATGACAGCACTAATATCTTTGTTTAAGTGTTTGTTTCAGAAAGAAAGATGGTTGAAGTAAATTGGTAACAATCCCAGCCAGTAGCACACAACCAAGATCTTATTGCCAGAGTTGTTACAAAAATGCATAGTGCTTTAAAATCTTAAATAACTGAGAAAATATACTTTTTATTGTTGTCCATTTATGCAAAACCATCACACACCAAATACTGACTATTGTGGTATTACTTGAACAAATAATAGTTTGAGGATTAATGTTTTCCTTTAGAAATAATCCCCTTGTCTTCCACCATATTATTAAGTTTACCTTCCACAGAACAATATGAAAATTAAATAACTAGTTTATTATTCTGGTTAACATTAGGATAATGATTAAAAATTCAACTTCAAAACAGTCTCGTTTAGTTTGTTTTTAAAAATCAAGTATTTTACTAATTAAAAAAAATTAATAACCAGATAAAATGCTGTAGAATGAATTGAATAAATGCAACTACCAACCTTATTTTGGTCCAGATAAGGAATTCTTTCTCAAGACATATACATATTATTTCAGTATCAGGAAACAATTTCACTGTCTTCCATCTTATGCTTCAGAAGAGACCATGAGTTTGCCACAGACTTAAAGAAATAAAAACAGCATTTTGCACAAACATGCCAGCATAACATGAGCCTCAGTTTTACTGAATATGAGATTAAGTTTTGCTCTTGATTTTGTGACTTCACTGCCTTAAAATGTAATTATAGCAGTGTTGAAAAAACCCAACAAGCCAGAGTCCTTGTACTAAACTCTGCCTTTCTTATTGAATAAATCCAAATGCGCTGCCACTTTTAGAAATGAATTAGTGCAGCAAGAATTAGGCATTTTTATTTATCATGTTTTCAAGCATCACAGGTCTGAGAGGAAACCATTACAGGACCATATAAGCGCCTTCCTTGAATGTCAGGAAGGTCAGCAGAGACTTAGCTCAACAATGAAAAATCTTAGGTTTATATGGTCAGTGACCAGAAATGAGTAGCACTACATAAATATAGTTCCACTATTACATTTGGAAGGAGGGAGTAACTTAAGCAAAAGAACACAAAATCATTAGAACCAAACGCTGGATAGGACTTTCTCCTCCATATATTCTCTGCAGAAGAGTTGCTGAGCATACACAAATATTAAGGCTTCTCATGTGGCATTTTAAAGAATTTCAGGCCAGTTTTAATTAGAGGCTTGTATTATTAAAATGTAGCATGAATAAGGCTCATTACGTGCTATTACAAGCAAAGCATATCAGCTATTTGATGCTTCCTGAAGTGTGTGACTACAAAAATGGGAAATGGGATGCCAATGACAGCATGCAGCTTTTCAGGTCCAACTGCTGTTTTGAAAAAATAGAAACAGAAACCACATTTTGGGCAAATGTGGTAACATTTGTTACATAATGTAACATCTTTGGTCTTTTCTACAGCATGAAATTTAAAAAGAAACTTGATAAACAGTACTGTTGGTGTGCAGAGAGCTATGAAATTTTCAATTGTACTGAATGGCCTTCCAGTGTCCTTTTTCTGACAGAGCACCTTTTATGACTGCACAGAAGCTGTCTAGAACAAAAGGTTTCCATTCTTTAATTAAAAAGAGGGGGGAATAAAACCACAAACAAGGAGACCTTGATTCCCTCGGGTACCAAAGCTATATTTTTTTCATTTTATTTAATGAAAATATAAGAGATACAAACAAGAAAACAGATATGGCAGACTTTAAAACTTGCAATAAATGGAAAGATATGTTATGTTATGTTATGTTATGTTATGTTATGTTATGTTATGTTATGTTATGTTATGTTATGTTATGATGTTGTTACTTATGTTATGTTATGTTATGTTATGTTATGTTATGTTATGTTATGTTATGGAAAGGAAATACAAAAAGACTGAGGGCCACATCTCTCCACCTTCACAAGCTATATCATAATAATATTTAAGGCCTAACTGTTCTCTCCAGAAGATAAAGATATTTTGAATGGAAGCAGTGAAAATGTGCCATGGCTTCTTCATTCTGTTGTCCCTGCCCACCCCTCAAAAATATTTTCTCACTGTGTACTAGATCAAACACAAGACCAATTATTCTGACCTTTTGCCTGCACATCTGTTTTTATATTATTATGTCTTAAGGTGACTAAGATAGCTGGGACTTCCTGTTCTCTTCCTCCAGCAAAAAAGAGCATTAAACTAAGCTAGAGCTTGAATTTGTATAGGGGTAGGCAGAATGAGACGAGAAAAGTTGCTTGGCTTGAGGTGTTTTGTTTTCACCATGGATAATTTTGCAATGTAAACAATACTCTGTGTGGCACTTTCCCCCGTCTGTATATCAAGGTTATTATTAAAAGCCTCCCCCTAATGAATAAGGGCGGAAAAAGAAACAATATTAATAGCCTGTCTCACAAGACTTAGTTTCAAGTGTTGAAGTCTGTTGAAGTGTAGGGCTTTTGCTACTTCAGAGATTCCCTCAGGACACTGCTCTCACAGACACTTTGGCCTGTTCTGAACTCCTTCAAGAGTGTCATGTGAACTCTTTCAGAATCTTGCCCTCTTCCTAAAGTAGAAAGATATGCTAATTGTTCACATTTACATAGAGTTCTACATTCATAAAAAAGCTTTTTAGATATGAACAAATTCAGCCTGAAAGCAGTTTTCCACATACTTTATTCTCTATTTTTGAGACTAGTGAACAAACATAAAGCAGTTAAGCTTCTGACTTGTGCTACTTGTTCTCTTTAGAAGTTGGGAAATAAAAATCAGCAGTACTGGAGAGGGAACTCAGACACAAAGAAATGTCTCTGGTGCTGTGGTCTTTTCTTCTCCCTGTCCCTTTGGATATTCACCTTTATATAAACTCGTTGCTTGTGATTTCAGAACTGCAGTTACTGTACCTTATCTAAGAGTAGTATTGCGAGGAAAGCAGAAACCTCATCATCAGTAAAGCACAGAAGATGGAAAGGCGGCTAAGAGATACCCAGCTGTAACAGCTGAACTTGCAGAAGTGAATTCCCGTCATCTTACAAGGTACTGTTATGTGAAAAAATTGTCTCTAAACATTCTATAGGCTAAGTTTATGTGAAGATCAGTAAAAGTTTTTCTGATAGAAAAGACAGCACCAGGACGCAGGTTTAGTTACCAAACACTCCATGTTGCTATATTCTTTCTTATTTGTACTTAACCTGCAAAACTAATAGAGAACTTCAGGGCAAATCAACCCATATCCCAGGAGAAAGACATATAAGAACAATGTGCCACAAACATTCCCATAGGCCACAGGAGTAAGACAGGGTGTACATGGAATTGTTGCTTGCCCAATCAAGTAAACTCTTTTCTGCTTTAGGGCAGGAAACTGTACAAGTTCCTGCAAGGGATTTTTCTCACTTGTTCCTCTGTAAGAACGCAGGAGGACAAGAGACATCCCCATGTCATTTGCAAGTCACACTAAAGATGTTATCATAAAATAACTATTTTCCAGCCTTTTTTTTTCTAACTCCCACTTCAAGTGCCACCTTCAACATGTGATTAATTATTCACCCTTAAAACTAGCTGAGTCAACAGCAAAATCAAAACAAGTATCATTGTTTATACAACTCTACTTTTATTTAAAAATTGGTATTTATTAAAGATTTTGACTGGGGTGTTTATGAGCTGTTAGCAAAAAAAAAAAAAAAAAAAGAAATTTATTCAGAACCCTGCCTTTATCATACATTTTTTCACCAGTTTCTTTTAAAGAATTTGTCATACCTTGACAAGCCAAAAAAATAAGTCCCAAAGCCACAGTTACTTTAAAAATTATCCTTATTACTTTATTTGTGGGCTACTACAATTTATCAGGATTTTTGTTTTGTTTTCTTTAGAAGTAAGGATCTGGAAGATGAACAGATCTTCAAACTCTGTATTTCATTTACAAACCCATTTTAACTTTTCAGAGCTATGTGTAAAAAACAATGACATAATGTACCCACTAGTGCCATTTTATGAAGTAGTGCATAACAATTTCTCACTTGCAGAAATGAAAAATACTTATCTTTGCTATAAAATTGCATTACTATAAAAAATAGACCACAAATTAGACTGAAATTCTTCCCTCACTATAAATGACTTGGAGCCTAATTTCTGATTATACCTTTATTAAGTTCACACTTGCAGGAATATTCAAAGAGGAATGACTGGTAACGGTAGCACACCTACTCAATTATTCA
Organism: Cinclus cinclus; assembly: GCF_963662255.1. Classification (NCBI taxonomy): domain Eukaryota; kingdom Metazoa; phylum Chordata; class Aves; order Passeriformes; family Cinclidae; genus Cinclus; species Cinclus cinclus. The sequence continues at coordinate 50,554,516 of NC_085046.1, forward strand.
AACTGTGAAAATGAAGATGGGGGGAGCAGTAATCCTAATATTGGACCTATTTTATAAAACATGAAAGCCAAAATTCCACTAGAAAATTATAACATAGAATACACAAACAATGACAGCAGAGTATTTTTTTTCCAGACACTTTGAGGTTTTTTTTATTAATAAGCTTCAGATGATGAATCACCTGTACCATGAAAGTTTTGAGGGGAGAGAGAATACTTGTAATTACTGTCAAATTCCTATGGAACTGAGAAGACTCACTTGATAGAACATTAAACATGCCTGCAAGGTTGGCCAGTTAGCAGTACAACTGTTAAAAAATACTTTGTCTAGAATTTAAATAATAGTGAATTATAATGACACACAGGTTTTGTTTTCTCTCAACATTATTTGAATTCCATTAATTTCAAAATTTCTTTAAGTAGATTCCACCACAATTCATCTATTTCCTCTTGCAGTTCACTTTTAATTTAAGGAAGAAGGCAGCGTTCTTTATTGCGCGTTCTTCTTCCCACAGAAAATATAGGTTCTTTTCTCTTAAGTATGTTAAATATCATCCAGGAACATCAATGGTGCCACAGGTTTCCTGAACTGCTTACAAAGTTGTATTATATTTTTGGATGAAGACGTTAGATCTCCCAGTTTCATACCTATGATACACATCTATAACATTTATTCTGCTTCCTTATTTCTGACAGCTGCCAAGGTTGATACTGCCAATTTCAGTTACAGATAACTAAAAGCTTTTGTAAATTAAACAGCTGGTACCTTTTTCAACCTATTTTCCTCTAACAAAGAACCAGGTCCCTTTTTACTGTGTCAATTAATGCCTTCCAAAGCCTAGAGTGTCCATTTATAAAGGACAAAATTATTTTTGAACAAGATCCTGCTTGTATAAAATTCCAAGCCTTGATGTTTTGGCATGGAGGCTTTTATCTTCAAATATAAAAGACAGTATCTGCTTCTGCATACACATCTGATGAGCATGGAGGTGTACAGGTAACTGGACACTGGCTTGTCAATGTCCAGCTCTTACACAAATACCTTTCTGAGATTATGAGAAAAGAGTGAATGAGACTGATCGATCCAGAGGTGCCTTGTGTTCATGCATGGTTTTATTTTTACTGCACCACTGCTCAGATACCAACAATGGCCATAAATAAATGAATCCCAGAACTAGAAAGTCTAGAAACATATCAGTATAGTGCTGAGGTTTATACAGTTAGAGCCTGAACTAGGCAGTATCCTGAAGTAAGAGATCTGGATCATAGAGCCTCATACCAAATGGTTTGGAATTAGTGTTATAATTTTTAACATGACTCTTAATGACGAATAAAGCTGAAGACCATAAGGCATTTTCTAAAGGAATCTGATGTCTAGAAACTCATTCTCAACAGCATTAAAATTCCTAAATACCTGAGACCTTTGGAAAACAAAATATGAACTGACTTTCACAGGTACCTTTGGAAAACATCTTTATAACTTTACATCTTTATTCCCCACCTAAAATGGATAAAAGAGAACATGGATGAGGAAAAAAATGAAGTAGTGAGACACTAACTGCTTCCAAAATAGAAAGGGTTGCTAGGCTTTTCTTTCTTTTTTAAACTTAATTCCTGAGCAGATCAGCCCAGATAAACTAACTTGAGTGTATCCTACATAGTTTTTACATTTTTTACATTTTACTTGCAAAAACAAATTATATTACTGGTGTTATATTTAAACCTGTGTATTGAGGAAGCATTACCATCTGCTATTGAAGTAATCAGGCAGAAGTTCATTCTATTACTCAGAAGTAGATAAGATAAACAGTTTCATATTTTTCCTGTTTTCATACATGCTGAAATAAAAATACATATTTAAACCTCAACATATTTTTTTTAAATTACAGTTTTACAAATTCTCCTCTTATGCAAGTTCTCTCTCTCCAATGCTCTTCAGGCATAAGGTACATATTTCAGGCACAGAACTAAGCAGTAATCCACACACTTTCCTAAATCTACGTCTTTTTCTATGTGCAGTCCTATTTCCAAGTGACCCAACAAAACACAAGAAATAAAGCAAGGACATAAAAAAAGTATTCCTTCAGAATTTATTTTTTAAATCAACAGTAACCTTGTAATACACAACATAGACAGAAATTTGAATTTGATTTTCAGTGCCTGTTAAGAACAGAACAAGGTAAGGAAAGAGTACACAAAGCTAAGAAAAAAGAAACAAAACAACATTTTTAACACAATTAATCTAAATATGAGTTTTAAAATAATAGGGCCAAATACAACTAGTTGCCTATTCATTTATTTAATTCCATATTTTTTAAACAAATGCCTCTTTTCTCTGATGGAAAATGCATTTCCCACAAAAATTCTAAACACTTTTGTCAAGGTCTTCATAACTAAAAGAAAACCTTTTTTTGAACAATAATATTGGGAATTGTTAAGTGTCTGGTGTAAAACATAAGAAAAACTTAAAAATATATGGAAATATTAATCTGCTAGGAACATTGTTCCTATTCTTTCTCCATAGTAGAAAATTTCTAATTGCAAAAATGGAACAAGTAAAAATTGGCTAAAAAATCAAGGAACTGCAGGAGTTTATGAAATAGATATTAAAAATCAATATATCGGGTAATGACTGCCTAAAAATGAAAATTTAATTTAAAAACATCTAGAAAACTACCAGAAACAACAAGAAAGCAATGAAGTAGGAGGATAACTGCATAAGGATGCACTATTGACTAGCTTCTGACAAAAAAATGTTATATAAAGTAACAATTCAGAATTCTTTAGGAGAAAAAGGAAGATTAATTATAGGTCTTTAAGGGATATCAGTTTTCTGATTGTATGCTTCTGACTTCAGAACAAAAGTTCCAACAATTTTAATTGGATCATTTAATCCCATACAAGCTTCTAACAGAGATTAATTTAGATCGCTTTTAGTTTAGGCGACATACCGATGACCTAATGTCTAACCTAATTTAACCAGTGGTCAAGCCTGCTTAAATGCCTTTATGCAGGGTGTAAATACTAATTTAACTCACTTTTTTTGTTTATTTTAAATTTCAAAGAGAATTAAAACAAACAAACTTCTTTTTATGTTTAAACTTGCATCATTCCGCCAAAATGATTGCTAATGATGCATTAATCTGCATTTTTACTTAGAAATGTGACTTACAGAAATGATAAGTTCTAAGTAATTTAAATTTCTTCTATGTACATGATTCATATCCATTGCCTTATGGGGGAAGTAACATTTTACCACTTAACAAAACACAGTCAATGAAGGTAAGAAAGTGGTAATAGCAGGATATGTTTTTTCCACAACCATCACAGTAAAACCAGCAAATCATTCCAAATGAACATATAATTTTGTTGTCTCATATTGTTACCCATCATTAATGAAGATAAAGTGAATTACACAGGCACCTGCAAGTCATTATCTTGTATTAGCCAAAAGAAACTCAGTTTTGAATTCAGGTATTAGATTCTATTCATATTATACACATTTAGTATCAACAAGACACAGGAGTGGAAAAGTGCTTTGTCATTGTTTTAGCCATGTTGCTATGTTTCAGAGAAAAATGTTTGTTAGAAGTAGAAATTGCAAAAAAAAAAAAAGTCCAAACAAAATTAATTTAATTTTCCCCTAGGAAATACCTTTGAAGTGTTTTGTTTCAGAGCATTGCCAGGACAGTCTATCAAGCAGAGTCTTTTAGCAAACTTGAGTCCTTGAATTTATATGCAGTCAGTGAAGGCTGGGACGAGTCCTAGAGGATAATCTAATTACCTTTCAATATAAGGCTGCTGATTGGCAGTAAGAGATGAAAATAAGAGTCAAATCCCTCCAGGAATAAACTGCAAATGCCTGATGTTTTATTAGAGTATCATAATAATACCACAGGTAGGTGAAAAGGCAAGTGCACAAAAGAGACATTTATTAGACAGTGTAAGGGAAGCTAATCTATTAACATACCAAGTGATCATCAAGGACAAGTTTGATTTAAGAATCTGCTTTGTGATTTGCAAAAATGTCACATCACTACAGTACTGTGCCCAAGAACCACTGTAGACTGTAACTATACTCCACAGAAAAGTCATCTACCACCTAAGTAGTTCTCCAATCCTACTTCTGATGTCTGGGATAAAGAGCAACGAGGTCAGTTTTAAATTAAACTGTTCATTGGCAACCTAGGAACAGAAATAATTTGCATAGCCTAATAGTCAGGGCACTGCAAAAAACTTTCTGTTCCATAACAATCTGTCATGTATCTGTGAGAAAGATGCCCTAAAAATGCTACATCTTGTTCTAATAAACAACTTCAATATTAACCTTGCATTGTAGAAGCGCAGTGTAACATACAGTAGCAATGTTAAAATTTTAATGTGAATATTCATTTACCGAAAATTCTGATGAAACTGTTTATTAATCTCATGGTGATAAGAGCATTAAATTGTTGCTAGATATTGCTACTCACATGATTTGTTCTTCTGTCCAGAAAAATATTTCTCATTAGACATTATGCTCTGATTCTTTAATTTAGCATATTAACCCTAATATTCTGTGCTTTGTTCTTTTAGTGTACACTAAGATGTTCCAAACATAGATATGGCATTACCTAGAAAAGACAATATACCAATTCAGAGTATTCATTTGCACATTCCTACCTTTCTTATAGGGTTTCTGGATGTCCAAATGGCTTTAGTGTGCACACTAAGTGCCACTTAAAAATGCTGCTAATATAACCATTACAAACAGCAGCAGTTATACTTACTAGTGTTATTTAAGACCTGCAAATGTTTGGTCAGGAATTTGCATTGATATTTGACCACAGGTGCATCAGAGGCATCCATTAAATTCTGTTATGTAGTGCTACTGCAAAGTATTTGCCATTTATTGGTATTTTAACTTCCTTGAAAAATCCCACTTAATCCTCACTTGCTCTCAGCTCTTGGCTCTAACTCTCATCAATGGCTAATACTCATTTAAAATTTTTTTTTGTGGCAACTCTGATTTACATAAGGAATATCCTTGTCAAAAGACCCTTCTGTAAATGTGGGGAGTTGACACTCCAGAGCATCGCACTCAGAGCTAAAGTTCAATTACCTTCTACCATACCTTTTTCTTTTGCGAAAGAATGACAAGTGATATTCTAAGGTCAAATGCATTTTCTTCTGCTTTCCTGTAATCTCCAGATATGCTGAATGCTTCTTTCAAATTGTAGCTCCCAGTTTTTGATGATCATTATATTTTAAAGATTTAATTCAATTGCTTGTTCTAGCAGTCCGGATTTTTGATGCCTTAAGAAAAGCCTGTTATGCCTACTGTTGTGAACCAACCTTAGTTGTTATCTCAAAAGTATTCACCTTCATTCTAATGAGCTGACATTATGTATTCTGCAATGTTCTTTATACATAAAGGTGCACTACTGACAGATGGCTGGGCAAATTATGAATATTTAAAAGCAAAATCTTTTAAAGAACATCTAAGTTCTTCTTAAATTGCTGCCATGTCTAAGCCTTTGGCGAAGCAGAAAGTTATTTTACTGGCACCAAAAAATAAAACTGAAGGTTTTGACAAAAAAAATTCATCTAGACTGACATATTAATTTAGAGAAAACTGTCAATGCCAGTGCTCAACTAGACAAGAGTCATAAAAGGTTTTGGAATGTTATGAAAACCCCAGCCATAAATAACTACTAATGAAACCTCAGTCTTACTGCTAGGACTAGTTTCTTGTATAATCATAGAACAGCAGTAAATTCTGCCTTAAATGATGAGGTGAAACAATAACCAGAAAATCCTTTTTTTTGACTGGGTAACACAGCTTGTATCATGATTGTTCTTTAATCAACAGGGAATATTACTATAGTAGAAATTAACTATCTTAAGTTAACTATCTTCGCTGTGCACAAGTACTAAGGAATAGCAACATCTGATTTGTATTACAATCACTTTGTATTATACCACATGGTTTAAAAAATACTAATTTTATATTGTGGGTGTCATTACAGTAGAGAATAGCACAAGAAGAAACAGAATGGAAAGATGCCAGGAGGTGGAGATACAGTGTACCTTCCCCAGTCAGGGACTAACTAATTAATGTAAGCAGAGTGTCAATAAATATGCAGCAACTACACAAAACAGCTGATTTCCTTTAATGTTTCATTTTTCTAAATGTTTATTGCAAATTAATAGCAATCTGGCAAGCTGACTGGCTCATAATCATGTCATATTTACAGCAATGTCACTTGATATGAGGCAAGGATCACATTTGTAGCAAAGTCATTTTGTATGGAGCATAAATTGCAATAATCAGTACAGATTTGCAAGATGAAAAGGCTACCAGATCTGCAGAATAATGCTGACCATTAAAAAAAACCCAAAAACACAAAGCCAAAGTACCTTATGCAAACAATACAATAATAAAAAGCTTTGGTGCTACTCCTATTTCTCACAGATAATACTGAGGAAGAAGACATTTACCCAAAGACATTCACCCAAGTCCAAGTGACACCTTAAGAAAAAAGTGTCTTGAATCAAGGATCTCTAGTTCAGTCAATGCAATTATTCTTCCTTCAGCAATAGTTCGCTACCAGTTTTTGAAGTAATCTGACTTTAGGTTTATATTTCTAAATTATTTTTAGCTCCCCACCAATTACTTTTCTTAACTGTTATTTGGTAAAATGAAATCTGGCATTTTTGTTTAATACACTAAAATACCATATTTTCTCTGTCTGACCTTCTCTTTCATAAAGAATTAACTGCTCTGGAAACTAATTTATTTGACTGCAGCATTAATACTTAGAAATTTGTACTGCTTGCCAAAGGTCAGCTCTGATCATCTCTCTTCACTCTAATGCTGCCCTCTTTCTGTGTAAATGTTATGCTTTATTCCCTGAATAACTCTTTCAGGCCATGTTTACTGCTGGTGTTTGTTTCAAGCAAACATCAGTCTGAGAACCATGAGTAGAACTCTTCAAGAGCTTTGATTCCATCTTAGAGGAGTTGAAATTTAACTTAAAGCTCAGTAGATACGGTAGAAGTAAGTCAGATCATATTCTACCTACCAGAGAAAACTTTGCACATCTCCCAGATACCATGATATCCCTTTTCAGATTCTTTGCACAGGGAATAAAGGATTTCTTAAAAAATAAACTCTTCATTTGAATTCAAAAGTACACACAGATTCTATGTGCAGAAATAACATACTCAAAGGGACTGACTGGTACATTCTCATCTCCTGATATTTCTATAGGACAGCAGAATCTTTAAATGCAAGTACAATACTATAAAGGAAATTAGCATCTGCAACCAAAATTGCAAGAATTTTGAATATTCAGAATTATTTTAACTTACATGCTTCATCACAGAGCACAGCAGCAAAAATACATTTCTATGTATTAGACCAGGTGGACCATGTTTATGAGATCAGCCCAAGTGATATCCAGTCGCTATTCCAGCTGCAGGCAAGATTCTGCCTCAGATAAGCTCATAACAGTGTTCAGGGATGGATGGACGTTTGCAGTAAAAGAAATATTTAGATACTGTGTGTTCAGTTGTGTCCAATGTTCACTTTCACACCTGTGTTATACTTGTCCTGATATTTTTCATTGCTTATTCAAAATAAACAAAAGCAAAACAAAGGAATGTTGAGACAGATATTTCCTCCCACTGTCTTAACCATATTTTGTTCTTCATAAGAAAGGACTATTTTTGCATGTAAATGTAGGAATTTTGTAGCCAAAAATACTCCACACATCTGAGAAATAAAAAAAAATCAAAAATAAGTTTTCTTTCTCTGACAAATGTAGACAAGACGATTTATTACTGCCAGTTTATGAGTTACTTGTCTTCCTATTTCTGCAGTTTTAGTTTCTTTTCCTTCCCTAGTTAATTAAATATTCAGAGACAGAAAAAGCATAGAGACTAGTAGTCTGGAAATTCAGCAGGACTGAGGGCAATGTAAAGACTACATCATTTACATATGAACACAGAACAATTTAGAATGGGAAGTCATCAATCCCAAAGGATCTTGTTATGCCACATCTTTGCCCTGGTTATGCTGTTTGTGTGAATATTTGCATGTGGACTTACATAAAGTTTAGGAATGCTGGTATTGAACATATTCTTTCTGTATATATACTCATAACGTAGGCATAAAGGTATTGCACTAATAATTACTCTTGTATATATCTGTAGAGTACTCTATATTAAGTAGATTAATTTAGACATGAATTGATACATACCTTATTTGTGACTTCATGAAAATATTATCAGTACAATATCGCCATATTAAGCATTAGCATGTATGTCGCTGTAACCTATAAAAGCCCTTAGCTGTGTATAAGCAATCTCAGAGGAACCAAATATTTCACATTCATGTCTGTGTGTCATCTTAACGAACCCAAATATATTCTGAATGGGAAACATTTACCCAAGCACAGCAAATGTATTGTTTTCTTGAATGTAGACTTTGCTCAATATACCTTCCGGAAACTCTGTACCCAACTCATTTATGCCTTAAAACTTGAGAAGTGAAATGAAGCAGCATGAATTATTTTCAGAATGAAGAAGGCTACAAAACACAGAAAACTTGAAGCTTAATTAGATGAGCTTCAAATTCCCTGTTTGAGACTATCTAAAAAAAATAAATAGCCACTTCCTGGAAAGGAGAGATACTAAAGTTGAATTATTCTGCTTGAATAGTTTTATAGCCTTCATCACCTTCATTTTGATCCACAGAATATTAATTCTAATAAGATTTTAGTTTAGGAAAACAAATTCAGGCTTTACTTTTTTATAGGCCTGACCTTGTTTATAGTCCATGGTTTTTTTTCAGTTTAACCTTGTTGTTCTGAATAGCTGTAAAACAAATGCTGTTCTTTTAACAGGAAAAGTGATTTACTAATGTTAACACTATTTTCCTGTCAATGAAAAAACATTATTAACATTAATCTTGTCTCCTCAGGAAAATCTTATTAAACAAGATTCTAACTTATACTGAGATAAATTGCTCCCTTTACTGTCTGAATCCTGAAATATTAATGAAGGGTATAATAGATAAGTCATTTTTTGTCATAGTGAGTGATCCATATCATTCTGGTGTTCCAGCTGATCTTCTTACCAAAACAGTCAGCATCACTCAATACTGAATTTTTCAATCTATAATTCAGTGGAAAATGTCAATTTGGTTAGCCAAAAAGCAAAAATACAACAGAAGTGCAGATTAATCACAAATTGTCAGAAACAGCCAAAACCACCACCAAAGTAATTAATAGAATACCATTATCAGTAGATCTTGTGACCCGGTTTATAATTTACATCAATGTAGCTTACTATAAGGTAAAATAATACATACTGATATAATTGCAATTGCAGACATAACCTTTGTGTATTATAAAGGTGGAAAGCCCAAGAGTTTCCTCAAATGATCCAATTGTTTGAAGATATATGAGTGATTTCCCTCAATATGCCAACATGGCACAAGCAAGAAGACAAAGGTCATGAACATACTGGCTTGTGTTGATACTTGTGTGCACTTTCTGCCTGTATCATCAGCTGCTGCTCATGAGTGGCCAGCCACAGCTACACTGATGGAAAGTAGAGGTGCTGCAGGGGTGCCATCAGAGGATAAGGAAACTGAGGTAAAGTCTGTGGTCAGATTTCCAAAGCAAACAATATTCTGTGAGGTATTTCTTGTACAAATCTCAAACTGTGCTAAATAGTAATAAAAATAACACAGCTTGCTAAAAATCACAGCAGAGAAACTTTAGCAGTTTGAAGTCTGTTCATGACCTACAAAGCCCTTTAGGCTCAGATGGATCCTTGCTTGGAAGATTTATGTGGAGTTTAAGCCATACCTGCTTCCCAAGGTACCTTCTCTGTCTCTGTTGTACCAGGCTCCCTGCCTAATCTGAGGACTAGGTCACCCTTTCTGGATAGCTCAGGCTATACTGAAGAGGGAGGATGGCTCCCCCATGACATCCCTCTCTTCACCTCAGAGCGACAAAATGAAATACACCCTTCTACTTAAATAACCAAATGTGAGCCTACACATGCAGCTCACCCCAGATCCTTCTTTAACATGGTGTCCTTGCCATGCCACCCCAATCCTAAGTAACTAAGTTACTGCCCTCCCTGGTAAAGGGGATGCAAGGCAGAAGGTAAGAACAAGTCTTCAGGAACTCCATTCTCCCTGATATAGACACCTTTTCCTGTACACCTTTCCTTACAGGAGCAATGGGAGGAAGCAGAAGCTGTAGAGAGAGCTGTAGTCCTCTTACTAGGACACATAAACAAAGAGCTTGTTTCTGAACCTTATTTGCCCTCAGGGTTCACACAGAGAAAATGCTTCAGGCAGTGTCTAGACCTACTTGCAGGGATACACTGGAGACCTGATATCCTATTTCTCCAGTCAGGCTGCCAAAAAATACCCATGTCTTCAGCTGAGCCTGCACATCTAGGTATTTTTCCATGCATAAGTAGCCTGTTCAGAATGGATCAAGATGGCTCAGCATCTACTCAGGCTTCAGATCTGAGAAAAGCTTCTGTGCCCAGTAACAAACATGCATTCTGGGATCCTCATACTACTGCCTCTGCAGAGTCAAGCTGAGGTTGGGCACAAAAATATCATTAATGTTTTCCTAAAGGCCAACCCCATTAATACGCTGCAGGCAATTACCTAATTTACTTGCAACTTAAACCAGACCTGCTACTACTGGTCTTACCACAGCACTCTTTTCTTAGCTAGTAGAGAAAAATACTTCTTTGAGTGCTGGAGCTTGCAATTCAATACCTATTCCTATGACATGTAGAATTGTTGCCGATTTTCCCACAGAATCAGCATTTCATTTGCAGTGAGCTTTCAGTGAAGGAGAAAAAAGGATATCTGACTGCAAACACAGCCCTGACCATCCATCAACATTCATAAGACTTCTGTTTCACAGAAAATAGCTACAAACAGATAAACATACACCCAGACGTATTCAGTATCAGGTATTTATTTGCATTACACCATGCAGGCCACTGAACAATGCAAATATTATTAGTCCTCACTCAAGTGCTTGAGTAGGTACATATTCATCTCTATAATGAGACTGAAGATAATGGGAATACTTTTGCATGGGACACTTCATACAGCAAATTGAAATTCACTGCTTTAAGTAATGTTTCTAATTTTTTAAACCACTATATTTCATTCTCTAATGTAAAGAAACTATATGATGCTATACGCTATTGGTTTATGTTCCTAAGTTGCACTTCATTAGCAGTTTCCTTCCTTTAATTAAAAATTTATTTCAGTCTTTAGTTTAGTTCATTTTATGAATTTTCCTTCAGGTGAAGATGTAAATTAGATTTTGCCTCCTCAAATTGTATAGGAAGACAGATTTCTAATTTAAAAACCCTCTAATTAAAAACTATTAAATTCTAATATTTGAGCACTTAATTATAAAACACATTTACTGATTCCCCTAAGAACAACACTGAAACAAATTCATAATTAGAACTTAATTGGAAATGTAATATGATTAATAGAAAGACTAGAGATTAAATATGAAGTGGAGATGTGGCTGCTGCCAGTTACATGATCATGAAAGAAAGTTTAGTGTTTTAAGCAAGAAAGAACTTAATCCTCTTAAGTCAAAAAATCATGTAATGGTGAGCAGAGTCAGAGCTAGCTTTTGACCTGATAGTTTAGCCAAATATTTCTGCTGAATCTAATGTTTTGCAAAAAAGGATGAGATGATTTTTTTAGATATTTTTGCTTCCCTAATATTTTTTCTACATGCCCTATCAGCCCCCTTAAATACTTCCTGAGAGATCTGACCCTCCTTCCAAAGATGATACATCTTCTTTTTATTCATAAATTCCTTCAAAACCTCGCTGTCCAACCAGGCTGAATATTTGCTTCATTGACTCATCTGTTCCTGTGCCCTCAAGATCACCGTTTTGATGCACACCCACCTTTCCTGAACTCTTTTTGATTTTAAAGGCTGCTTTGCAAGGAACTCTCTGAATAAGTCTCCTATGTAAGCCCAACTCTACCCTCTGGAAGTCCAATGTAAAAGTCTTATTGATGTTCCTTCTAATTTCACCAAAAATCAAGAACTCTATAATTTCATGACCACTGTGCCCCAAGTGGCCTCCAACCTCCACATCTCCCACCAGCCCATCTTTATTTGCAAACAACAGATCTAACACAGTCCCTTCCCTGGTGGGCTCACTCACCAGCTGTGACAAAAGGTTACCCTACACGCAGTCTAAAAACTTCCTAGACTGCTTTTTTTTCTGCTGTATTAAGTTCCCAGCAGATGTCTGGTAGGTTGAAGTCACCTGCAAGAACAAGGGCTGGTGATCCTGAAACATTCTCCAGCTGCTTATGGAATAAGTCGTCTACCCCTTCTTCCTGGCTCGGTGGATGACAACAGACTCCCAGTAGGATGTCAGCCTTGTCAGCCTTTCCCTTAATTCCTGCCCATAGGCATTCAACTTAATTGTCATTAGTTTTGATACTTGTGGTATCAAAAACTCCCATAATATAAAGCCTCTGTATTTTAAAACATTCAGCCAGAACTCTTCCACTGTATGCTTCTAACTCCAACATTTCAAACAGCCTGTGGGATGTCACAAGATGATCTTCC